>NC_041399.2:147334913-147689913 GCF_900747795.2 Erpetoichthys calabaricus | reverse complement strand
ACTAAGTGGAACTGAAAACCTAACAGGTCCACTCGAGGTCAGAAATAAAATACAAAATAGAACTTCATAATGACGTTCAAAAACATTGGTTTCGATACACATGCAGAGACAGTTAAAGATTATGAATTAACGTGAAAATTGTCTATTGGTTACACTGCAAATTGATTAAATGCGGATCAATAGACTGTGCTGAAGCTGTTGGTAGTGATAGTGCAGAAGATGAAAACATCAGTTTACAATATCCCGTAGAATATCTACAACTGTTAACACCGTCCGGTCTCCCACTGGCTGAATTACTGTTGAAAGAAGGATGTATCGTAATGTTATTGCGTAATTTATGTATGAGTGATGGACTATGCAATGGGACAATTAACAATTCTAACATGTAAAATTTTAACAGGCGACAAGAAAGGTAATGTAGTACATATTCCGCGAATAACATTAGACACAAAAGGAGATCTTGAAACAAAAGGAGATCTTGATATGCCATTCGTATTAAAAGATTTACAGTTTCCTGTGACAATAGCTTTTGCTATGACAATTAACAAATCACAGGGACAAACTTTCAAAAAAGTCGTTTTATTTGTTAGAGAGAAAGAAATATATTCACTCACATGCAGTTATATGTTGCATTGTCACGATGTAAGTCCAAACACAGAATCAAAATTCAATGCAATCTTGAAGAAAAGTTAATTCCAAATATTGTATTTACTGAAGTTTTACAGTAAAAGTGAAAATAATGCATATGTAACAATAACCCATGAAAATAATAATCTCTTTAAATTTTATATCCGGTTAACCAAACCCGGGGGTTGGCGAGCGAAGCAAGCAGGGGGCGGAGCCCCATAGTCTTATGTAAAATAAATTACTGCTTTCTACAATTGAATGCCAGCTTTTTCTTTCGAACAATATATTTTTTTCAAATATATTTTAATTATATTCAAATAGTGACATTTAATCTTAAAGCCCCAGCAAATGCCAATATGTTGGATGAACACTGAACACATGTTATCTGTGTTACACATATACAATATTGTATGTCAGAGCCAAATAATATTGATAAAAATATAGTTGTTTCCTAAATAGCAATTTGATTTTCAGATTTCTCTTATAGACCAACTTCACTTCTGCATAATAATGTTAAGATGCTCTACAAAGTTTTAGCTAGAGGGATTGAGAAAGTGCTTCCTTCCGTAATATCACAAAACCTTCTGCGTCTGTTCAATATTATTTGAAATTGGGGAAAAAAATCAAATTCTCACTTACAGGCTGTGTTCAAAACTTAGTTATAATAGAGCAAGATATATTTAATAAAATTTTAGAATAACCATTCATATTGGTATAAAAGGACCTTTTCCCTTTTTCTCCCCAACTATTTGTGCCCATACTCATGGTTTTCTTCTCTTTCTCTCTGGTGGGGGTTGAATTCTGTTTTATTAGTTTTTTTCTGCTTTCTGTTTTACTTTTGATTGTGAGCAATGTTATTTTCTACAAATGAAAAAGCAAAAATTCTGTACAAGGTTTTACCTCACTTCTGAACCTTTGAATGCATGCTCATGATGCATTTCAATGAAGAGTGAAGAATGCTTACAGGGACTTAGATTCTTGAATTACTTTTTTAATGTAAATAATGTTTATAATGTAATACATTAATGTATTTAATGTAAATAATAAAGTCAGGAAGAATAAATGTTGGGGCGCCAGTTTGCTTGTCCCTGTTAATTTTTGATGGTTCTTTGTCAAACTTAAAACACACAGGTGCTGTATGTCACAGATGCAAAAACAAAACAAACAAGTGTCTTAGAGCTTAAGCAAAATGTTCTTCGAACGTAGGTTTAAAGGATTGACCTCCGTCTTGCAGGATGCTCTGATTAGAGAATGACACCTCCTTCTGGCAGCCTCAAGGCTTATTGGCCGTGGACCAGAAGGGGTGGAGTCAGCTGCCCTCACTGGATATCTTCTTAGCACTGTATAGGGAACGAATGAGGACCTGATTAAGGCCAAAGCCCCTTCTCATCCTAGAGTGGTATTATTTACCTTAGATGAGCCCGGAAGATGGTCCTCTGACATGCATGCATGATAATAACTATACTCAACTTAATGTGAATAGTTTAATGCAAATAAAGATGGTATACTTTCAACATTCACTCACCATCTGTGCATAAGATAAAATGTAAAGCAGCCAAGCGAAAAGATCTGAAATGGGTAAGAAAACACAAACAGAAGTAATATGTATTGCCTTTTCTATCATAGTTATTATAAGTTAAAGGTCGTAGTCAATAGTTATCATACTCAAAAGTTAGAAACATTTCTGTATGCCTGCTGTAAGATGTAGCCATAGCTGGGTCACAAGCACAGGAGGAAAATAAAATACTGTTTTAGCTTCTGAGATGTGCTAAACCCTAAGTGCTTGACAGTGTTGTGCAATATTTTTTTTCCTTTTCTAACTGCATTTTATTCTTCCACTTCAATCTGAACTTAAAAAGATTAAAATGGGTTACAAAGTCACAGACGTTGAGAAACACTGCTAGATTTCCATATTGCATGCAATTAAAAAGTAAACAAAAAATTTGCAGTATTATGAGTACTACCATAGACTTTTAGTGGTTGAAACAGCTTTCAGGGAAAGTAGACTCTAACTCAAGTGATGTCATAATTGCAATGATTAATGTACTATTGTTAATTGTTGTATTTGTCGGCTACAACCAAACATGATTAATAGCAGGTTGCTGTGGATGTATGCTGATACATCATGGTCTCCATGAAAATACTGAATTACTTCAATTCCAAATAATGCAGAAGTGAGGTTGTTTTAAGAATAATAAACACCCAGTCCATGTTTATTTGCCCTGTGCTTCCAGAGCCACACTTATTTAGCTCCTTTCTTATTTCATCTAATCCATGAATTTAATCATTTCATTACATTTTGGAATGCATTCCTTTGCATTCTTGCATTTTTTACTTTTATGTTCACGAACATAATTTACCTAACCTAGGTTGACAAGGCTTCAAGCAGCTGGAGAACTGAGATTGTGTGGCAGAGATTCACGCAAGCTGGTGCTGTGGCTTGTACAAGCACCACATTCAAGTACAAGCTATTGCTGCACACGTGACTTTGCTTATCTGTTTAGCAGATAGGAGTGGTTAATGAACAAATAAAACAAGAAAATATACAATGTATACATGTTAAGTAACCACTATCAAGATAAATTTGAAACTGTAATCTTATCTGTAATTGAAGTCACACAGATAATGTCTGTTTTAAGACAGACATGTTTGAAAGTTCAGCATTGCATTTTAATAAAGGTTTTTTACATTTTAAGCTTGTACAGTGCAAACTATTTGAGATCTCATTGATATACCAATGAAAAGTGTGTAATACATTTGCAATTTAAAAATTCAACATTTATTCAATTCATTTTCCATGTGTTTATAACTTCAGTATACAGTAATTGTAATTTGTTTCTTGGCTGTCATGTCTACCTTGATGTTTACTATGTCAATAGTGATTCTTTATTTTAGGTGGTTCATACCACCAATTTGTATTCAGTGCATATTATGCTGTCACAAAGTCTGCTGTTAGGACATTTGGCATTATTAGATCCAGACCTTTGTGCAAAACAAAATATTTCAATGATTAGTTGGTTGATTTCTACACACACAATATTTTAATGATTTGTTGGCTGATTTGTTCACATCATGTAGGTTATGCATATAAGGTGTATTCGAAAAACATTTTTACTTTCTTTTTCTGTGCACAAATAATTGTGTGTTGTTTAGTGTGATAAAGTATTTAGTAAGCACTTTAAAAACATTTTAATATAAATGGTGCTTCTATGGACAATATGTACATATAAACATATTAATGTAAAGATGTTTTT
This sequence comes from Erpetoichthys calabaricus, assembly GCF_900747795.2. Lineage (NCBI taxonomy): Eukaryota > Metazoa > Chordata > Cladistia > Polypteriformes > Polypteridae > Erpetoichthys > Erpetoichthys calabaricus. Next base: position 147,686,032 of record NC_041399.2, on the reverse strand, counting down.
ATTTAGAAAAGCCAACTGTGGAGCCAGGAAACAAATAAACTAAAAATGTTATTAATTGAAAAAATAATAAAATTCATTCATCTGTATTCATGAATCACTTAAACTGTTCAAGGTTTTAGGCAACCATTGCTTATCCTGGCAGTAAAAGATGGGTTCCCATCTTGTTTGGAATGCTACTTTCTTATATCCTTTCTTACACACAAACACAGTTACACACACACACACAATGATACAATGACATAAGTAAGTTGAAGGCCTACCTTGAAAGCCTATTTTGTGGACTGGGATTGGTAAGAATTAACACAGTCACTCATGGTCTAAGAAGCAAAATACAATTGCTTTTTTGCATAATACACATTAGTCATTGATAACTGAAAAGGCTTGAAGTGATTGTTTCCATTCTAACAATGGCAAGCTTTACCTCTCACAATATTGACAGAACAAAAAAATTGTTGAAATGTTCTAATGTTTTCAGATGCATTGGATTAGCATACCCACAACAAAATCCTTTTTAATTACAGATTTTTTTTTTCAATAAAGAAAACCTCATAAACAGTTCACTTACTTGTATTTTGTGGATGGTCTGGTGTGTACACATAAAAAGTGTGCCTTATTTCTTAGGTTTAATTAAAACCCAACAAATAAGATGCTTCAACAGAGATAATAAAATGCCACAATTTAATGGCCCTAAAAATTTATATTTTAGCGATTTACATTGTAATTTCTTTTTTTTTTTTAGTTATCTCTCTGAGTGTGGGAATAAAACGAAAGTCTGGAGTGAAAAGTAAAAAAAAAGACTTTTAAACTTGCATTCAGAAATTACAAAATATCTGCCTACATATACAGTACTTAACACAATATGAATTTGATCTTAACAAAAAGCAGCTAACCCACTAAAAGAATTTTTATCAGCTGTAGATATACATATCTGCTCTGCTTCTCCAAGCAAGTGGAGGGATGAAGGTGTAGGTTCATAAACAGGTAGTTTAAACTATATACATGAGGTGTCCTGTTACTGTGCCAGTCACCCAATTTCTCAAGCTGAAAAGAATGTGAGCTGCTGGTGTTAGACCCATCTTTTCACCCTAAATTGTCCTGCTTACTCCATATACTGTACCACCCACGACAGAACAAATCTGCAGACATACAGATTGAAAGTCATTATAGACCTCGGATGAAACATAGTTGTATACCTATAAAATGTATGTGGTTCTCATGAGAAGTGGACTTTGCAACTTTCTTTTAAATGCTACATTTCAGTCAAAATAGTTAAACACATTGGGGTGGACATCTAATTACACTTTATTTGGTCATTCATTAAAGTGCTAAAACCCTCATGATTACGTAATTAAGTTTAAATAGATTTGTTTTGATCATCAAGTAACATTTTGAACAGAAACAGATGCAGAGTGAAGACTGTTGGATAAAGCAATTACTCATTCACTATGGTCTTTCTCTTGTTCTTGGCCTTGTCTTGTGGGAAACCTGAGTAACAGTTTTCAGCTGGAGCTACTCTATCTATTAGCACTAGCAATGTTCTCTAAAATGCTGACAGGACTTAATTTAACATTCTCATTCTCTGCTTTGTGTTGTGTACATGTGTGCAAAGTTGGGCTTGGCCTTCATTTTCTAATGAATTAGAACATAATGTATGAACACATATTAATTTCAAGAGAGCTACAGCCTATTTTAATCACAGCTGGTCATTTGATCTCATCTACTGAGTTGTATATTAAAACATTTCAATTAGTCTAAATGAACTAAGCATACATCATTCTGTTTGCTGAAGCCACTTGTTCGACTTATTAAGAAGTGCAGAAGCAACAGCTTATCCATGCACCACTAAACCCAAGGCATAGACCAACCATCACTAAGCACAATCGCTCACAGCAGGTCAATATAGAGCCACCATTGAAACTTGACTCATGCTTCTCTAGGATGCAAGAGGAATATTATATACTATGGGGAGAATAACAATTAGACATGGTGAAAATGTGCAAACAGACAAAAAAGCACTAGTCTCATAGATAGATAGATCTTTATTTGACCACAAGGGGAAATTTGGCTTTTAGTGTATGACAGAAGCATAAGCCACTTGCACTTAACATGCAATATGTGAATATCATTTCTGATTATGTATTATTAGCTGTTTATTAATGGTTTAGTAATGTGAAATTCTGCACAAGAGAGGTTTCTTAAAATCAGCATTGTGCATTTTACAACTTGTCTAATTTTAAATATACTTCTTTTTAAAAAAAAACCATACAAGCCAACAAGTTGAGCATCATTTAATTTTTTTAAACAATCATTGACTCATTTGCTATGACTAACACATTTTATGAAAATAGCATTGGAGTCTAGCTCACAGGAATTTAGAGATCAGAAATGTTTACAATAGTTTTAAACTGTTTAGATATAAATACAGAAATATAGACTTTATTGTCGGTCCAGCTATTTCCCTACTTACCAGAAAGCATTCATCTCAGTTAACCAACAGTTTCTTGCCTTCAATCTCTTAACTTCAGGGATTACATTGTTTCTGTCTCATGTAGGTCTTGAATTTCTTATTAATTTCAGACCACAATTTACTAAATACAAATTTACAAAAAGTGTTGTATAATTTTTATTACCTTAATACTTCTTCTCTTTTTTTCTAGTACATTCATCTTCTGTTTTGTTATTATATTCTTTACTCATTGACATAGTTTTCTAGGATTATAATTTATACATTAAATTCAGTTTCTGTTTTTTTTTTGAGAGATTAACTTGGTGTTGAGATGCAGAAATATTGATCAGTTATCATAGACATAGTATTTAAAAACAAAATACTGTATATAAATACAATTTGAATATGATAAAAACCAAGTAACATTATGCCAGTTTTAGAAGAAGTATGCCTCCAAGACTCTTTTTTATTTTAATTACAATTTTCTATAACTAAGTCAGACTCCTAGACATTTTAAAATGGTAACCATTCAAATTTCTAAAAGTAATGGGTGACATGTGGTCCAACACTAGAATAAATAATTTTGAATGGTTAGATACATTTGGAATTTCTTGTACAGTGGTGCAAAAAATTTAATCAGCTCCATATAAACTGCTCAAAAAAATTAAAGAAACACTATGAAAACACATCAGATCTTAATGGGGAAAATATCATGCTGGATATCTATACTGATATGGGACTGGGTAATGTGTTAGGAATGAAAGGATGCCACATCGTTTAATGGAAATGAAAATTATCAACCTTCAGAGGGCTAAATTCAAAGACACCCTGAAAATCAAAGTTAAAAACATGATGCAGCAGACTAGTCCATTTTGCCGAAATTTCATTGCAGCAACTCAAAATTGTACTTAGTAGTTTGTATGGCCCCCACCTGCTTGTATGCATGCCTGACAACTTTGGGGCATGCTCCTAATGAGATGACGAATGGTGTCCTGGGGGATCTCCTCCCAGACCTGGACCAGGGCATCACTGAGCTGCTGGACAGTCTGAGGTGCAACCTGGTGGCATCAGATGGACCGAAACATAATGTCCCAGAGGTGTTCTATTGGATTTAGGTCAGGCAAGTATAGGGGCCAGTCAATGGTATCACGTCCTACATCCTCCACGAACTGCCTGCATACTCTTGCCACATGAGGCCGGGCATTGTCGTGCACCAGGAGGAACCCAGGACCCACTGCACCAGCATAGGGTCTGACAATGGGTCCAAGGATTTCATCATGATACCTAATAGAAATCAAGGTGCTGTTGTCTAGCCTGTAGAGGTCTGAGCATCCCTTCATGGATATGCCTCCCCAAACCATCACTGACCCACCACCAAACCAGTCACGCTGAACGATGTTACAGGCAGCATAACATTCTCCACGGCTTCTCCAGACCCCTTCACGTCTATCACGTGCTCAGGGTGAACCTGCTCTCATCTGTGAAAAGCGCAGTGTGCCAGTGGTGGACCTGCCAATTCTGGCATTCTATGGCAAATTCCAATCAAGCTCCACGGTGCCGGGCAGTAAGCATAGGGCCCACTAGAGGATGTCGGGCCCTCAGGCCACCCTCATAAAGTCTGTTTCTGATTGTTTGGTCAGAGACATTCACACCAGTGGCCTGCTCGATGCCGTTTTGTAGGGTTCTGGCAGTGCTCATCCTGTTCCTCCTTGCCCAAAGGAGCAGATACCGGTCCTGCTGATTAGTTAAGGACCTTCTAAGGCCCTGTACAGCTCTCCTAGAATAACTGCCTGTCTCCTGCAATCTCCTCCATGCCCTTGAGACTGTGCTGGGAGACACAGCTAACCTTCTTGCAATGGCATGTATTGATGTAAAATCCTGGAGAAGTTGGACTACCTGTACAACCTCTGTAGGGTCCAGGTATCGTCTCATGCTACCAATAGTGACACTGACCGTAACCAAATGCAGAACTAGTAAAAAAAACAGTCAGAAAAGATGAGGAGGGAAAAATGTCAGTGGCTTCCACCTGTTAAACTATTCCTGTTTTGGGGGTCATCTCATTGTTGCCCCTCTAGTGCACCTGTTGTTAATTTCACTGGAGACTGCTTAGAAGCCTTTGGCTGAAAGAAATAATTATGATCTGTTGTAGTATTTAAGATGCAATATTAGTGATTTTCAGTCCAGATGGACAGGTCTAGGAACAGATGCATTTAAATTGCTCAAACAAAGGCAACATTGCCATGTAAAGTCCTGGTTTGACAAAATAATCATAATATTCATGCAAAATATATTTTACCAATTATTTCCATACTAGACAAAGAGCCCGTTTCGACAACGTAAGATGAAACGGGCACGAGTGTAATAGTAATAAGTATAAGCACCACAAACCTGATATAGGTATATTGAATGAATGCGTAATTAGGCCTGGAGCTGTAGTCGAAATCGCCTTTCAGGCCTCTAGAGCTTTAATCGAAGTCGCCTTTCTCTTTGAATTTTCGCGGCCGTAAATCTGCCGCCTGCCGCGATGTCGGTCTCGTAAGGTTTTTCGGGCAGCTGCGCAGAAGGCGACTGCGCATTCGGCTTCGGACATGCGCAGAAGGCGACGTGCACAGAAGGCGACTGCGCATTCGGCTTCGGACAGACGTGAGTGAGTGAGTGAGTGAGTGAGTGAGTGAGGAGACTGGCGAATTATATATAAGATTTCTAACTTACCCTTACAGAAAAATATACTCTATATGGTTGTTAGACATACTTCTCAATCTTGGTACACAGAAAATATTAACTGTACCTTAACAATTAAATTATATATTTGTTTACTGTTTTTCTTATCTTGTACTTGAAACTTTTCTGAGCAAAATGATGCTGAATTTCTATAGTCTGGTCATTAGTTGTTGCCACAGGTTTTGTTGTTTAATGGTTTGTTTGAGTTAGTTTCAGAATTAACTCATTAGTGTATATTTTATTTTCTCCATAGTATTCTAACTTTATTCTTAACTTATGTGTATCCAAAAATGTTATTTTTCTTTTCAGCTTTCCAAACTCTGTGATGTTTTTATGGAAAACTTTATTCCTGGAAAACTATCAGAAATGGGACTAGGATATGAAGATATAAAAAGGGAGGCACCTCATGTTGTTTATTGCTCTATTACAGGTAACATCTAATGTTTTCCTTTGTGTTCCTGGTGTGTGCTACTCTTGCATGAGAATTTTATGTTCCTAATATTAAGACAGGTACAGCTGTTCTTTGTGTTTTTTCCTATGCAGGAAGCAACTTTAATTTTTTTTACCATTTGTGTGTGTTAATTATGCATCTATGTAACACTCTTTGAAACTTGTATATTTCTAGTTGTTATCCAAGTGTGGTTAAAAACACATTTAAAACCTTTTTCCTAGTGTTAATAATTACTTTTGTATTAAAAAGTATTAATTCAGGATCTAATGGTTTGCCATTTCAGTTGGGTAGAAATGTATAAAGGATAAAAGTCATCTGGACTTGCACATTCAAAAATTCACTCTTGTGAAAGGTTATTTCCCAGACCAAGCTAAGTATGTGATAACTGTTCAATACACTTCAGTGATAATTTAGGACAATCGCATAAGATCTAGCTGTTTGCTTAAGCCTTCCTTGATATTTACTACTTTTTATTGTAGACAAATCCAAGTATTTCTTATACAACATGTGCCATATCTGACATACTGCTTTCAAATTTTAAGTTGTACATTTATCAATAAGTTGACTGTACAGTCGGATCTCCTAATCTATAGTCATCATCCTTAACTGGTAAAGAGACTGCCCAAAATAAAGAAGTTAAAGTATCATGGGGTTTTATTTACAAGTGAGGGTGGTGGTGATCATGATTTCTTGTCAGTCTACATTCCTACCCTCTCCTGTTTTATGAGCTCCTTTTAATGACCTCTTCCTCTTTCAACTGCTCCTGTTAGGGGTCTCCACAGAGGATCATCTGTTTCCAGATCTTCCTGTCTTCTGCAGCTTGCTCTGTTACACCTACCAATTGCATGTCCTTTCTCACCACATCCATAAAATTTCTCTTAGGCCTTCCTCTTTTCCTCTTGCCTGGGATCTCAATCCCAGCATCTCTTCTCTGCACATGTCCAAACCAATACAATCACTCCTCTCTTGCTTTGTCTCCAAACCGTCCAACCTCAGCTGACCCTCCAATGTACTCATTCCTTATCCTGTCCATCCTCCTCCCACCCAATGCAAATCTTAACATCTTTAATTCTGCCACATCCAGCTCTGTCTCCTGTTTTTTGATCAGTGCCACTGTCTCCAACCAATATAACATAGCTGGTCACACTACTGTTGTATAAACCTTCCTTTCACTCTTCCTGGTACCCGTCTTTTCACCCACTCCAGCCTGCCTGCATTCTCTTCTTCACCTCTCTTCCATACTCCCCTTTACTCTGTACTGTTGATACCAAGTATTTAAACTCATCCACCTTCGCCAACTCTGCTTCCCACATCCTCACCATTCCTCTGACCTCCCTCACATTCACACACATATATCCCTAATGTAATCCCACCTCCACTTTAAATGCATCTGTCACGCCTAGCGTAGACCTCACCACTCTTGCACTTCCCTCTTACATATCCTGTACCACTCTTACATACTTTTCTCGTTAAATATCACAACTCCTGTCTAGGCACCTTGTCATATGCTTTCTCCAGGTCCACAAGGACACAATGCAACTCCTTCTGGCCTTCTCTATACTTCTCCATCAACACCATCAGAGCTAACATTGCATTTGTAGTGCTTTTTTCTACAGAAAGTTCATCATCTTGTGGAAGGTAGAAGTAAAAAAAGAACCGGGAAAGCCACTGGGGAGAAGGAGATTTTTCAGGCCTTTAAAGTAAACTGCATGGACTGGTGTTAAGGATTACAACGGGGTTGATTCTAAGTGGAATGGAGAAGCTTCCAAATAATTTGTTTAATAGATTATGCTTACTTGATGTTCTGAGACTTTAGAAAAACAACCAGCATTGGATGAAGCAAAAAGGTTCCATTGGATGGGTGAGATCAATCATATGGGGCGGAGTGGTGGTTCTGAGGCTAAGGATCTGTGCTGGCATCCAGAAGGTTGCCGGTTTGAATCCCCTGTCACTGCCAAAAGAAATCCTATTCTGCTGGGCCCATGAGCAAGACCCTTAACCTGTAATTGCTCCAGGGCGCTGTACAATGGCTGACCCTGCGCTCTGACCCCAAGGGGTATGCGAAAACTAACAAATTCCTAATACGAGAAATTGTATAAGGCGAAATAAAGAACAAAAAAAAATTTTCTTAAAAAAAAAACAGGGACTATTCTCTTGCTTGGTTAAATGTTAAAAATAACAGACTCTCTTTTTTTCTTTAGTTTATATTCCTTCTCCTGTATTTTTTATGATTTAAATTTAAATTCTAAATACATTTGGCTTTGTTACATCATAAATTAAAGGAGGTATAGTTTATTCTTTGTACTATTCTAGAATTCAACCTCGGTTGCTCAATTAGCCGGAATTGGTGATAGTTGATTGTTACAATCCCCTTTGTTCCCTTCACCAACATTTCCTTTGAAATCTGCTCCAATTATCACTAACTCCCTCTTGGGTACATTCTCCACAACTTCACCCTACTCACTCCAGAAATCTTCTTTCTTATCCATCACACACCCATATGCACTAACAACACTCATCACACCTTCAACTTCCAGCTTCATAATCATCACTCTGTTCAACACTGTGTTCACCTCCAAAACACTCTAACATACTATTACCTCAGGATAATCCCTACCCCATTTCTCCTCCCATCCACACCTTAATAGAACAATTTGAACCCTCTTCCAATACACATGGCCTTACTCCCCTTCTATCTGGTCTCTTGCATGCTGTGAAAACATCTTTCATATTCTTGCAAATACTTCTGATCTTTGAAGGTGATTTTGGTTGTGCCTCACTTGTACTTAGTGACCAAACTTTACTCATTTATTTGCTTTGTTGTCATTGAAATACGTCCTTTTTTGTAGAAATAAAAAAAAAAGTGGTTACAATCAGGAATTGAACTTCACACTCCTAAAGTATCATGTTTTTATTCCTACCTCTGAGCCACCAAAGCCAAACTGAGCAATCAGATTGCTCGGAGAGACTGGAGACACACAGACAATATTTATTATATAGTAGATATATTTGAAAAATGTGAGGTGGTTCATTATGTGGTGGGTGCGGCAACGCGTTGTATCAGTGTATGCTGCTAACCACTGTCTCTCTCTCTCTAAATGTATTTGTTAGCAGTGGTGTGAATAGTGCCATTTCCAATAAGTTGACTTTCAAAAAAAGGTGCTGGTAATTTTGGTAAATGTGTTGTGTTTTTCTCAAAAGATAAGTTTAGATATGTTCTTTTAAATTTTACAATGTAAAGCAGTAGCAGAAAAGTAGAAAACTTTGAAAATTTATATGATTTCTTAATTTTAATGTACGTAAATGTTATTTAAAGATCAATATGGTTTTCTATCACTTATTTGCAAAAGTAGAAATCAGGAAACAAATGTTAATAATTTAAAATAAAATAAGCTAATGGAATATATCCAGATGGCAATGGAGGAGAGGAAAATTAAATCTTTAGTGGATAAAATAAATATTTGCAGAGTGAATAGCTCTTTGGAGTAAAAAAAGTCAAAATCTGAGTAACATATCTCAACTTGCCACCAATGCTATCATGAATGTTATAGTACTGTGCTTTATATACTAGCATACATTACTCTGGTATAATAATTATCCAATGATTTAATAAGAGGAAGATGTTCAAACTGTGATTGGTTGAAGTACTAAAAACAATTGTTCAAATAATCAAACATATTTTTATTTTCTAGTCCATTCCTAATGTGCACTGCATCTAAATGCTTTATACAGTAATTAATATTGTGAGGAACACACTAGTTTTTAATTTCTTATGTTTTCATTTTGCTTTGATGTGTTATTTAATTTTATGTCTTTTTTTTTTTTTTTTATCATTTTTTCAGATGTGTTAGTGTGATATGTAACATCATATGCCTGTACTATAAAAGCAGCGCAGAACAAAGTGTAGGAACTTCAATTCAATCAAAGGAAAGGCATTAAGACTAAAAAACACAAAAAAAATCAGTTAGGGAAAAAATTACTTGTTGTGATCCCTGTTTCATTATGTGAGGTAGTTTCTGGCGTTGTACTAGAAATGTGGTGAAAAAGTAGTAAAAATGTCCACATACCAGCACTACTAAACACCTCCAACCATTCTTTGCCAGCTCCTAAAAGAATGACCTTAAAAATTTCTGCTGCTCAATATTGTGTTTGTTCCAAATAACCTCCTATGTGTCCTACTAAACTTATTAATATCAAAATACAATATAATATATGCACATATTAACATAGTTTAAATTCAAAATTACATTCCCTTAGGGCTCATTTATACTTCACGCTCAGAACGCATACGCACCCGCATCATGGCCGCCACGTGTTCTGAACGTTCATTTGATGCGTCCTCTGAGCAGGTCCTCAGAAATTAACGCAACGCGTGCGTGAGTTGCAGTACCAGCAAAAAGTCGGGGGGCACAGTGTGCTAAAAGTTGGAATGTGACGTCAGAGTCTCTGTTTACTATCTACATGTGATAGAAAGCCGCTTTGCGGATCCTACGAGATCGGTGTGCGCGCTTCGATATTTGATAAATGGTTCGATGTGGTGAAGCAAAATGCCGACATACAAATGTATTCGTGGTGCTTTTATATTCAAGCGTCGCATATTCCCTATCGTAATGACACGATACATTTTAAAATTCTCACATACCGTCTTCTGTGCTATCTTTTTTTCTAGGGCTTCCTCTGCTCCTGACAGCAGCGAATCGCCAGCAATAGATCGCCACACTGAGCACATTAAATGTATGATATTCCAATTCTCTGCACATTTAGAATCCTTAGATTTATACTTGATATCACTTTCATGATGAAAAGCATTAAAGTATGTATATTACATTTTACAGATAAATCGGTAATTTCGTTTAAATAATGAATACTGTTAATAATTACACACATGGGGTGACACAGTGGTGGAGCGTTAGCGCTGCTTTCTTGCAGGGAGTCACATCACTGATATTCCCTGCCTGCTGGGTTTCCTCAGTGTGCTCCAGTTTCCTTCCAAAGATATGCAGATTTGTGGATTTGGTGCCGCTAAAATGACGCTAGTGTATGTGTGTGCTTGTATTCACCTTGCGATGAGCCCAGGCATCGTCCAGGGATTGTTCCTCACTCGTGCCCAATGCTTGCTGGAAAGGACACATCCCTGGATTTAATCAATAAACATCCTTTTCAAAGATATTGCGGTAGGGTGTCATCGGAATTTAATGGGTGTTCTAGGCAATTCACAACACAGAGAAGCCGAACATGTTCTAACCGTGATAATATCTCGCAATGCCACCTGGCGGATTCCTCCAGATTTACGTAAAGTACGCGCACAAGTATAAACACTTCAACGCTTGTGTAGCAGGAGCGTCCGCTGCAGCATGCGTCGCGTCGCGTGAAGTATAACTCCAGCCTTAAGGAGCCAATTGTGGAATATGGTAAGAAAATTAGAAAATTAATCAAAGTAGATTCTATGAATAGCCGACTTTTGGATGTCATGGTAGTGGCACATTGGCTTTGACTATTTCCTTCTAACTGCATAGACCATAATGTTCCTGGCTTGGTTAATGCTTTGAAAGAATTTACACAAATTCCCCAAATCTTTGTGGATTTTTTTCTAGTTCCTCTGGTTCTCTTATACATCCCAAAGATGTACATGTTATATTACTTGATTTTTCTCAACTTACCCACTGTTTATGAGTGGTGTTGTGTGCATAAGCGTGCCGTGTGATGGACAATCATCCTGTGCAAGCATGTTTCGTAGCTTGCACTTTCTTCTGCTTTGATAGGCTTCAGCTTTCAAAAGATGCACTAATGAGTGAAACTGCTGGTTTCTGTGATCCATGAGAAAGATAGCATCAGAAAAGAAAAAAACTCTGCAGCAAATATTATAAAATATGCAGAATAAGGATAAGAAATACATAGCTTTGAAACTTTTTTCCAATGGTTAAAATAATCTTTATAAAAATAAAAGAATTCTGTGAAATTTTATGTCTCAGATAATGTCATAATTCTAAATCTTAATCATTTGTTCTTAGGCTTGTCTGTTCTAGAGTTTTTTTATACAGTCTAAAGTTGCATTTAAGGAATACAGAAATAAAAACAATGTGTGTTATTTAACATCACCAGCAGCTTAGTATATTTGTAAGAATTAATTTTGTTAATGTTTGAAGCACCAGCTGGATTTCTTCTAACAGCTTGTGTTTAATAGATTACAGAAAGTTTGGTGGAAGTTCGGTAATGGTTACTGAAAATGATGCACACACTTTAATGTTATGTAAACGAGAGTGCTGATAATCACCTTGGTTATTAATTTTTCTTGTTTTCCTGTAAAAGTCCTATGACTGATCTGTAGAACTAATTTCAGGAATGTATATTCAAATAATATATTAAGATTGTTTGGTGCTTCATTGTTATCCTACAGAAATGTACCAAAATCACTAACAATTATCCATAGTAAGTCTGTGGAATATATAGTACTGTAGATTTATTTTGAATACATGGCATGTAAATGAATGTTAGCTGATAAGTTACTCCTTTTCTAAAAGCTGAGTAGAAAAAAAACATTGTGTGTTTTTCACTTGCACTAATTTACTGGTACAATAAGGTTTTATTGTCATTTATTTTTCAATCAGACTCCCAGCCTAAGTAAGCAAGCTATTATTTCTCTATTGGGGTCAAAGTTGAAATTACAAAACTAAGGGTTTTTTTTATTAGAATGTACCAAGCATTTAAGCATGTTGCATGTTAACAAGGCATGTTAAGAGTTTTATCATCATGATTTTAACTCTGCTTTTCCAGGGATACTTGTGATTTAATTTATTATTTAATAAGGAATATATTAGTAAAGTTGTCATTAAAATAGTTGCAGCCTTTAAGCATTCAATGTCATTTGCCCAGGTGTTTGCTGAGCTCTTTGTTAATTGTCATTATTAGGATACATTAAGAGTGCAAACTGCACAGAAAAATGGCAAATTAATAGCAAAATAACAAAAGAGAGTTAATCATTTACAACTATAGAAAAATGCAAATGTTTGTAAATGTTTAAGGTAAAACTGACACTGCTATGCATTCTTGAAAGGAAATAAGAAAAAAGACCATCTAAGCACAGTAAATCACATCAACTTGAGGTAACATGACTCATTGATTGGAACAGAATCCTGCAGCTACATGGTGTCCCCATGATTGGACTAGGCAAATCAGATTCTTACAACCAGAATTTGGCAATCTAAAAATGCAGGAAAGTTTAGAGGCTTATTCCTGAAATGTCTTTTAAACCATAGGCATTACAAGATATTTGTTGTAGTCTTATATTTATCTTCATTTATTCTTACTAGATTGTAAGCCTTACACAAGTCAAATTTAGAGAAGCAGATTCTCTTCCTGTATTTAACAAAAATGAAATTGATGGACTTAAAGAGTTGTTTTTACAGTGACCTTTTTGAGTTCCCAGGTATGTATGTAGAGTTTCAATGAATCATGGTTCTTCTCCCATGCTCCTATAATAGTTTTAGATAAGTGGATAAAGGTATTAGTCAATATAATTTATTTATTATCCATGATATAATATAAATCATGGATAATTTATATATCCATGATTTTGGCATCAGATCTTAAAAGTGTGTACATTTTTCCATTAGGCAAAGGTGCTATGGAAGTCAATCACACAGCCATGGGGTGATGCAGGGTGGAAGTCTAAAGATTTTTTATTTACTGAGAACATCTGAATTATTCATATTCTTGAAGCATCACATTGGTTGCAAAGCATTAAATTATAGGAGGGACAAAAGTCTAAAGTTTAATAGCAAACTTGACTCCAAGAGATAATTTCTCAATACTAATTAATTATGAGTGTTATGGTAGCCAGGGAAACCATAAGGTGAAATTTAGTGCTGGGGTCGCTAAAGTATATAGGGCTAATTTTAAGTATTAAGTCACTTTGTTTGCAGGTGTATAGATAGTGCTATAAATTCTATTAGACCATTACATATAGAGCTCCATTTACAGTTGAAATATTCAGTTTAATCTTTAAGGGAAGTTTGGTAATTTGCAATTGCTAAAGAATACCTGAGCTAATAACACATTCTGCAGCACCCATATCAAATTAGGTTAGTAAATCTTGGACCATTATGTACCTTTAAATTGTTTTTGAGATGAAATTGACTACTGTTGCTCATTCCATTTGCCCCAATGTATGGGCATTTCTGTTTCCCATGCAATTTGGGCCTGATACCATTAAATGCCTGAACTGCCACAATAAAACAAAGTCTCTCCATAATTTTTTTAGATTTTCTGTGACCACAGTTTTCCTTAATTCCATTGATAATGGTTGATTTTTTACTTTATGAGCTTGGTATTAATTGGGAGTGTAGTGGGCATAATTACATTTTTATTTTATTTTTTTTCTTTAGGACAGTCTAGTTCTTAATTTTAGTGTAAAGCTAATAACCTGTTTTAAAGTGCTTCCGAAGTCATGGCTCACAATTTCAGTTTTATTATTGAAAGAACTTTCTAAAATGAAGATGCTAAAGCTGATTCTTCCTAAACCACGTCCATGATTATTTTAAAATTTATTATGTTAATTGATGGATTTGTTTCCATGTCTGGTATAAAGAAAAAAGGACTCATGAAAAGGCTGTTTTCTTTGTGTTTACTTTAAATGAGGATATATTAACTAAGGGTTGGAAACACAATATGTGGTTTTGAGTAGCCAAATGTAAGAGTACAAAGCAATGAAAAAGCAATTGGTTCATTGAGTGTTATATTAAAGTTACATGGTTGTTATAATTTGAGGACCTCTTCCACAAATTTTTATAAGTTTTTAAATTACATTATCAGTATATAACAAGTAGTGCATATATGTATATGTACACAGTGCCTATAAAAAGTATTTAATCCATTGGATGTTTGTCACATTTTATTCTTGCAATCATTGAATTACAGTAGATTTCATTTTTTATTTACATTGATCATTAGACAAAGGCTCTTTAATGTCAAAGTGAAATCTGATCTTAGAAAAGTGATCTAAGTGATCTAACACAAAATACTTGATCCTATAAGTATTGAACCCTTTTAAGGTCAGTATTTAGTAGATGCATTGTTGAAAGCCATGACAGCCTCATGTTTGTGTGGACAGGTCTGAATCACCTTTGCAGGTCTAGACACTCAATTCGTCTTAAAAAACTGCTTAAGCTTTGTAAGTTTGCATAGGGGTTATGGGTGAACAGTCCTTTTCAAGTGTGGCTTTGGTATTATGCTTGGGGTCACTGATTCCCAAGAGACAAATTTCTTGTAGACTGCATCAGGTTTTCTTCCAGAATTTCCCTTTATTTTGCTGTACACATTTTACTCTATGCTTTCACAAGGTTTCCAGGGTCTGCTGTAGAGAAGCATCCCCACAGCATGATGCTGACACCAACATGCTACAGAACGTTTGCGGTGTTTCTGATAATTTGTAGGGTTTGGCTTATGCCAAACTTTTTCCCAGACCATAGTTCCTTCTTCCAGCTGACTTCAAAATGCCCCATGTGCCTTCTGGCAGTCTTTCTGTGTGTGTGTGTTTTTTTTCCCTTAACAATAGCTTTCTCTTTTTCATTGCCCCATAAAGCTGTGACTAATGAAGCATCTGGGCAAGATTTGTGGTAGGCACAATCTCTCCAATCTTAGACACTATAACTGGTAATTCCTGCAGAGTTATCATAGGTCTTTTGGTGGCCGTCATCACTAGTCGTCTTCATGCACGATCACTCAGTTTTTATGGATGGTCTGCTCTAGGCCGATTTACAGATTTTCCATACTCTTTCCATTTCTTAATGATTGATGTAACTGTACTCCAATGGATATTCAACGAGTTGTGTCAGTCTGTGATATTGTGGGTTCGCGGCTCAAAATAACAGGCGAGTTTTAAATAAATAATCACCACACTCACAGCTTAAAGAGGGGGCATAGTAGTGTGGCCAGAGCTGTTCCCGGGCGTGATGTGGGCTTGGGTGTTTCCACACTGAAGTGCACAGGTGTGGGATTGCCCATGTCCATGACTGATGCCGGGAGCTGCTAATCACCACACCTATGCTATGTCTCCATTATATATACTGTAGTAGGAGCACAAATATGGAGGGAAAGGAAAAAGATCGGAAAAGAGAACGGAGGTTAGAGGAGGAAGAAGAGGAAGCTGAAAGCCGGTGCGGGTATGAGTGAGTGAGCAGGAAGAGCAAGCTCTCTGGTAGTGGAAGGCAGCTGGGAAGTGAGTGCTAGCGGAGTGTTTGGCTGGCACCGAGGGGCAGATGGATTGGGTCATTCCTGCTGAGTGGAAGGCAGTGGGAGGTGGAAGTCCCAGTGTGAGCACCCTGGTTGCTGGGGAAACCCGAGTCTCGGTCTGGCGGAGCTCTACGGAGCCAGGGTTTGAAAGGCTACCAGACAAGTAGGAAAGGTCAGCTGCAGGTAGGGCAACTCCCCTGGTGCTGGGCCCAGATTAGAGAAGCAGGGGAGCTGCCAGCTAAAGAAGGCACCGGGTTTTTAAAGGACTGTTTCTAGCCAGTATTTTAACCTCAGTTTTAAGGATTTATTTATTGGATTTTAACCTCCACATTTCACCCTTTTTTAATGGATTATTTATTTATTGACTTTTGATTGCACTGCACTGTTTATTTGAACAGTTTGGATTTGTTTTGTTCATTTTTAATAAAAGCACTTCTGCACTTTACACTATTCCCCTTGCTTCGTTTGGTGTCCTCATTGTCCAGCTCATCCGGTTACATTACCGACGGTGTCGGGTTCAAGAGGCTCCCAAATGGGAGATGGGAGGAGCATGGAGCAGGACCCACATCATAACAGAGTCCACTGACTTGTGCTTTTCAATCAAGTTTTCACTGAGTTTCTTGGAGTGTTCTTTTGTCTTCATGGTGTAGGTTAGGCCACAATACTGACTCACACAAGTTGAATATTCCAGATACAGATGCATGAATTGAAAGTCTTTAACTACAGACAAGTTATCTCTATTTAACTAAGTATGTGACTTGTGAAACCAGTTGTTTGCTCCAATGATAATTTAGATATGTCATTTTAAAGGGTGTGAACACTATGCAATTAATTATTGTGTTTTATATTTGTAATTAATTTAGACCAATTTGAAGTGACCTCTTAGTGTCAAAAAAGTCAAATCCACTGTGATTCATCTTCCAAGGGGGTATACACTTACACTACAAGAGTATAATATTTGTAATTGTTTCTTGGCATTGCACATTACAGTTACCATCAATTAGAAATGCATATTTAATACTAGAAGAGCAACCGTCGACACCAGTTGCCATGTGTTTTTAAATCTTTATTTTATTAGTGTGCATGTCACACTCCTGTCCGTCCTTGAGTTTTCCTAAATTGCTGCACTTGAAAAGCCAATGTTGTTGCATCTCTGAAATTCTATTCAGAAAACTTGATTGTTGATATTTTTTCTTTTTTTTCATGAAAGACCCCCCCCCCCATTACTGCCATAAGTAATACCATTGAATGTTGGTATCCAAGTGTGAATTGCTGTCTATCTACTCTGACTCACACTTGACTTCTTTTGCATAGTCTTTTGACCTCAACAAATCCTCTCCTGCTTCTGTTATCGACATTTTTGAAAATTGTTTCCCAGATTTGAATTGATGTCTGTCTGACAACTATAAATTAATTAGAGAAAAAGTGTCACACTTAAAAATCTTAAAAATACCAATGCTCAATTTATTATTTAGAATAGAAAGTCTTAATTGTGATTGTAGAATAATTTACAATGAAATTATGAGTGCCACTCTAACTGGGTACAAAAGCAAAACAACACTAATTTTATGAAAACAAACCAATGCTACAACATATAATGCAAACAAGAAGAAGAACAAAATATATAAAATAGTAATATTATGGGTAAAAATATACTTAAAATGAAATAACAACAAAACCAGCAGTAATACAATAAATAATACAATTTCAATGGGGAGTAGCTGCACAAGAGCAGCAATATGTATGAGTCTTTTCCTCAGCACTGACCAAAAATTATTTAAACTACCTTAATTTGCTTATTTTTGTTCAATGTATTTATGGCCATTGGAAAGAAACTGTTTTTGAATCTTTCAGTCTGTACCTTCAAAGTACTATAACACCGAACAGAGGGCAACAGTTCAAACAGGTGATGACCAGGGTGTGAAGGATCCTTAATGATGTTTGTGGCTCTGGTGAGATATCAGGAGCAGGCTATATCTTCCAGGGAGGGCAGATAGCAGGCAGTGTTTTTTTTTTCTGTGTTTATGACTCTCTAGAGATCCTTCTTGTCAGTTTCTGTGCATCTGGCATACCATACTATCATACATTATGCCAGATTGCTCTTGATGACAACAACAAGCCACCAATAGTTTTTTTTCCAATGTTGTTTTTCCTGAGCACTCTCAGAAAGTGCAGTCTCTGTTGCACTTTTTTGACATTTGCTGTGGTGTTCCTAGACCAGAAAAGGTTCTCTGAAATGTGGATTCCCAAGAATTTGAAGGTCTGCACCCTTTCCACATGTAGTGATGAAATGGTTCTGTGCTGTGCTTTCTGAAGTCCTGAATGAGTTCCTTAGTTTTCGTGGTGTTAACTGAACACCATTTTGTCAGTCTCCAGACCTTATCTCTGTAGGCCGACTCATCTCCTTCTAATATGAGCCCTATTACAGTGGTATTATCTGCAAATTTAATGATAGTATTTGTGAAATGGATTGGGGTGTAGTCATATGTGTTCAAAGAGTAAAGTAGTATGCTCAACACACAGCCTTGTGGAGATCCTGTGCTAAGCAAAAGGGAAGAGAAGAGATGAGGGCTGAGTTTAACCCTCTCTGACTGGTTTGTCAGAGAGTCCTTTATCCAGGTGCAGGTAGAGGAGGGAAAGCCTAAGTCTGTCAACCTGTTTACCAATATGTCAGGGATTATTGTATTCAATGTGGATCTGTAGTCTATGAAGAGCAGCCTTACATAACTCCCTCTTTAGTCTACATGGCTCAGTGCAGTATGTAGATCGGTAGCAATGGCATCTTCTATGTACCTGTTTGATCTGTAAGCAAACTGATGCTGGTCAAAAGTGGATGGAAGGCAGGATTCAATGTGCTTTAAGACCAATCTCACGAAGCACTTCATTGCTACTGGTGTGAGTACAACTGGTCTATAATCATTTAAGCTCTCGGTGGCTATTTCTTTATTGCCAGGTGGAATAGTGGCTGATACCAGAGAAAGATTAAAAACCTGCATGAAGACCCCCGGCAATGCTTGGAGTATGTTCCCAGATACTTCATCAGGGCCAGTCCTTCCTTGGGTACACTGTCCTGAGTACATGTTTCACCTCATGTTCTGCCAGAGTGAGTGTATGTTTTCTGAGGGCTGAAGTGATTAATGTGGTCATGTTGGGCCTCCTTACCTCAATCCTGGCAAAGAAATGGTTCAGTTTATCTGCCAGTGAGGTATTGGAGCAGACGGACCTAGATTGCTGCCCTTGTAGTTAATAAAGTATCTATCTATCTATCTATCTATCTATCTATCTATCTATCTATCTATCTATCTATCTATCTATCTATCTATCTATCTATCTATCTATCTATCTATCTATCTATCTATCTATCTATCTATCTATCTATCTATCTATCTATCTATCTATCTATCTATCTATCTATCTATCTATCTATCTATCTATCTATCTATCTATCTATTTTTTAATGTGTTGAATTCCATGCCTCACCCTCCGTGGGTTGTCCTCTGTGAGGTGGTCTTTTATTTTCCTCATATAGGCCTCTTTGGCTTCTTTGATACCTCTCCCCAGATCAGTTCCTGCTGTTTTGTATAACATCCTGTCCTCTGACCTGAAGGCAGTGTTGGTTTTTTTGAGGAGTGTCTATGCTTCTTTTGTCATCCAGGATTTCTGATTTGGAAACTCCCAGATCCTCTTGGTGACATTGACATTATCAGCACGTTTCTTGATATAGAATAGAACTGTTTCTGTATATTCCCCTAAGTCTTGTTTGAACGTATCCTAGTCCATTTCTGCAAAATAGTTTTGTAGCTGAATGAGAGCACTCTTAGGCCAAGTATTTTTGGTCTTCATAACTGGTTTTGTCTTCCTCCTGAGGGGTGTGTATGCTGCGATGATGGAGCAATAAAAGATGATCCGATTGACCTGAGTGTGGGAGGGTTTTGGTTTTATAAGCATGTTTTATATTTGAATACACATAATAGTGTGTTTTTCCTCCCTGATGGAGCATTTTACATACTGGGTGAATTTAGTGCAGTCTTTAAACATGCTTGATTAAAGTCACCAGCAATGATATATACTGTACTTCATTGGGATAAGCCTGTTTCTATTTATTTATTTTAGTATAAAGGATGTTAAGAGCAATACTAACATTTGAGTCCAGCATAATTTAAAAGCAGTGATAGTTACCACAGTGATCTGTTTTGGTAAGTCAAGGAACAATGTCTGTCTATAACTCTGCTGTTTGTACACAAGTCATTGTGCACATACACGCATAAACCACCCCTTCTGTTCTGTTTGTTTCTGTCCTGCAAGTGTATTGTGCGGTCCGCTAGTTGTATTGCAGCGCCAGGGATTTGCTGGTAAGGTTAGGTCTCCATTATGATCATCATGGAACAATTCCTGTCGAAAACGTTTGCAGCAATCTGCAGCTCCAACTTATCCATTATGTAAGCAATCATTCTTGCGTTGGTGGGAAAGATGCAAGGTGACGGAGGTTTGTGAGGTTGCTTTCTTACCAGAGCCTGTACACTCCATCCTCGCTTCTATTTCCTCTCCCTCCGATGTCTATGTTGCTTACTGGGTCTGATAATAATCCACCGCGTTCCTGGTGATCTCACTATATCTTGCAGTATATAGTATACAGTATTATACTATGTATATGTAGATTATGGTGTTTAATTTATGTTGTGATCCAATATAGATTAAATCCTGACAGCTATATACAAGGTTTGCGTGACACAACTTGACAATCAAAAATGAAACTAAACAAGCAAAGCACCAGACTGGAGAGTAAAAATATGCTGCGTCTGTCCGTGCTGCCATCTTGCTAACACTGAAATGGTATCCTGGTGTTTTTCATACACTGTGAAATATGAAGTACACAGCCCGCATGAACTTATTCTGGGGAAAGGAAATGTGCAAAGTGGATGGAGCAATCAAGCTGTAAGTGAAGAGTACACAGATGCAACAGACCTGACAATGAATGCAAATGTTGGGAATAAATGGTGGGCTTTCTTTGTAAAAAAAGGTGAAAGGACTGATGCAACTCAGTACTTGAACAGACATGAGGTGCCTTTTAGGAAAAAAGTATGATATTAACCAAGTTTAATGCAAAGCCTGTTTACCCACTTCTTGTGAAGTGTCTTTTTCATACAGTAATCACAGTGCACAACTGAAACTTACAGTGCTGTTCACACCCATTGTCAATGACATTTTCTGAAAAAATGACTTTTGGGTTCCATCAAACAGCATATAATTTTCAGCTTCATTTTCTGAAACAGAATGCTTTCAGAACTATTTCTTTTTAATATGGCTGTCTATTTTTTTGGCATAAGAGTTAGTCTCATCTGACTATAGTCTAGATAACATATGTTGCACTTGTCTGGAAAATTGTCCTCTGTTGCTAGTTTTGATGTTTATTACTAGGAACCTTTCACTGATTTTTCAGAAGATTTTGACTCATTACCTGTTCTTACATTAGGCTAGTTTCATGCCACTGCTTTTGAATAGAATGGATGATTAGATGACTGGAGCAAATATTGATATTTTACCCAAAATGATTGGGTCTATATTCAGACTTGGCGAAGTATAGAAAACATTCTAAAACCCTGCAAAAGAGGAATATATTCCAGCTGATGCCTTAAGTTATCATCTTTTCATGTACATTTTTCAGCCTCTGTATGGTGATCTTTAAAATAACAAAACACAGTAAAACAATCACGACATACCAGCCATTCATTTAGTGAGTAACAAAGCTCATGTGTACGATTTCCTTTGTATTCATAGTTTGTAAATATCTTCTTTGTGTTTGGCTTCCCACACTGACCACATTTAGCTAATATCATGAGAGCTTTTGTCAGCACCTTTCCATCATTGTTGTTTTCTTTCCTTTGGGAACTTGGACCATCTTTAAGAGACTCCAGCACTGTTCCATTATGTTGTGGTTTTTATAACACAACATTCTTTCTCCTAATTTGTGACACTTAGTTTTTTATCTACTGTACACTGCACTAGTGTTATCCCTTGTCTAAAAACTGGTTTTCACATTAATCTACTACTTCTCATTATTCCATTTTATATTTTATTATTTTTTGAATGCTAATGCTTTGATTCTTTTACAAGGGACTACCTGTACATAATATAAACACTGTATAAACAATGAAATAAGCAGACGCTATATTTAGTCACATATAGTAAAGTCTACCAAACCTTTGCCTCCATCTTTGAGGTCCATATTTTCAAGCATATTTAAAGCATATATGAACTTGAAAACCCTGATATATGATCTTCCTATGAATTGTTTGCCCTTATTTGCTTTACTGCTGTGCATTTACTGCATTTATAAAATTACTTCTGCATGGAGTAATTTATCATTTTCCCCCTTTTGTTTAGTGATATTTAATCATAATTAAATTATTTTGAGACAGAGCTCATGGTAAATACAGTTTTTTAAAAACTTATACTTACTCATCTATGCATGCTCATAATGTGAATAAATGTGATATTACTAATGGTATTTATAGGTTTTTTTTGGAAATTTTTTATATATCTTGTTTTTATTACGCAAGAAGTAGTTTATCATAGCATACCTAACATAAAGCATTAAACATAATGTTCTTAAAATTACTTAATTTTTTTGTATCCTGTTTTTTTCTTCGCTAACTACAGCATTTCTATAAAAATGTTTTAGATGTTATCAGATGTTAACATGGATGCTACTTTTTGTCAGCCCCGATCTGTAAGCTTAATAAAACTTGGTAAACATTTTGCTTTTTTATTTTACTACATAGCACCATACCTACCCTCTATATTTAAACTCAGATTTGGAATTAATGTAGTGCTGGACATCTGAATAAAATACATTTACATTACATGAAATACAACTATATTTCTATTTTTCTTTTTGATGTTTTGGGTTTGGGGTTGCATGGAAAATAGAGTTTACTGTGCAGATGCAACAAATGCTTTCGTGCTTCGAGTTGAAAACCCAGCTTAACATCACCATATGGTCCTCATTAATGGCATGTCCTTAAAATTATGTGGTTGAATAAAACATTCTTGCCGTGTAAAATTTTATGGAGCGAAACCTGCTCTAGGTTTGAGAAATGGAAAGTGTTTTATTGCAATTTTCTATTACTGGAGTAATTTACATCTGAGGGTTTATGAACTCCAAAATGTTTCTGTCACGTGCAGGGTACAGTGTATTATCCCACTATGGCTGTGTTTTTTTTCTTTTTCTTTTTTCTTAAGTTGTCAAGATTTTGTTACTGTGTCCAAAAGCTGCTGGTTGTCAAGTTGGCACACATATATAATAGACAAAATCTGTCCCATTAGAATGTGTAATTTTTTTCTGTTTATTGAAAACTGCCTTTGGTAAATAGTAGGCTTTTAATGTATTATTCTTTTGAGTTAAGATTGTGGCATCATCATAGAAGATTTTTAATTTTGTTGATCTATACTAATGAAAAAGTTACCATATACAATGATAAATAAAATTTGTGTCAAATAACATATAAAAATAAATTAAAAATATAAGTGTTGTTTTTTTTGTTAAACATTAATAAAAAACATACAATATGTCTTTCAGCCAGCCAATGCTAACATTTTAAATTGTGTCTTTAATTTGTGTCTAAAGCAAGAATAAAGCCACACAGAAGTTCTTAAAGTGAAGCAAATCTGTAATAAAATCTTCACTGTAAATCTGTAAGACCCAGAAAATTTAGTATCATTAACACATTTTTGCTAGTTAAGTTTTTATATTTGGCTCCTTCAGCGCTTAACTTGTGCCAGGTATAGTATATATACATATGTGTTTGTGTGTTTTATATATATATGATTGCTGTTGCCAGATATAGTGGTGTCAGCATCTGAGAAACAGCTGCCGTTCAGGGATTTTTCACACAGTTTAGCCAATATAATGTACAAGAGAATGGTGTGATAAATAAAAAACATCCTGTAAGTGGCAGATCTTTGGGTGAAAACAACTTGTTAAAGTGAGAGGTCAGAGGGGATTGGTTAGTTTAATTTAAGATAACAGAAAAACAATAATAGTCAAATGAAAGCTCTGTGCAACAGTAGAATATAGAATGTACAACTCCAAGGGTTTGTGATTGGTAGAAGTCAAAATGAAAACTTTGCACATGTTTATTCTACGAATAATCAGTCAAGAGTTACAAATGCTTCAATGTCTCTATTTACTGTGTTAGATCTGTTGATTGCAGGTGCATTCACCATATTCATTTACTAGTTTCACACTGTTACAAGTGTACTTAAGTGTACAGTACATTTGCAGTGAAATCAACTTAAATGCTTAGCATGGTGAACAATGATTCAACTGTCTCATAACCTATGCTTTCACTAGTGGCCTTCATGGCGATTCTTAGCATTTCCTGTACAGAAACATGTTGAACAAAAAATATACAGTTGATTCTGAGCATTTTCTAGTATGTATAATCTCTCTGTAGTATAAATCAAATTAAGAGATGTAATTTACACTTCAGGCTTTGGCAAGTGTTAAAATTTTGGTAGGGTGTGTTGGTTTTTATGGCATCCAGTCCAGAACCAGTGGGGCGTGAGCTTTATAGTGTGTTCTTCTTCTGGACCTTGGTCTTCCTTGCTGTAGATAGAATGGATAAACAGCCGAGTCCCATGTTGAAAATAGTTTGTACCCTTGAGATCTGTCTCCATAAAATGTGCACTCAGCTCATGCATTTGGTATGTGCTTTTAATGGTCACTCTAGGATATTATTACCTGCTCACCTCACAGAAAGTGCAATGTTTAAATCATTTGGGTGGTAAAGTCTAAAGCCTCTTTCAATTAAACTAAAAGTTATTGTTAGACTGTCATAATTTGTAACTCATCTTAACACAGACAAAATCAGAGGATAAAACGAGTAAGCAGTCAGTAATATGAAGCAACAGTTTTCAGCATGATCCCCCTTTTCACTGACACTTGTTGCAATGTTCAGAAAGATTTTCTGTAGCATTCAGTTAAATGTGCCTTGCTTGTGTAGGTAGTTTTCTATAGCTGATATGTTTTTATTATTGGCACAACACCTTCCATGAATACAGCCCTTCAAATTCTGGAGAAGATAGTATGCATTTGGGACCAGGTCTTAAGAATATAGGGAGATATCTTCTTCAGGCAAGATGTTACATCTTGCCTGAAGAAGGGGCCTGAGTTGCCTCGAAAGCTTGCATATTGTAATCTTTCTAGTTAGCCAGTAAAAGGTGTCATTTTGCTTGGCTTTTCTCTACATTCATAATGGCTAACACGGTACAACACCCTAGTACGGGAGATATCTTCAAATCCAGTTTTGCAGTGCATCCTTTGCAACTCATGAAGTACGAATAGGAACATTATTATGAAATTGAAGGGGAATATTTCCCAGCTTTCCTCATGTTTTCTCAGATTAATTATCACAAAAGCAAAATAAATCATTGTGATATTGATGAGTTATGAGGGTCTTTTGAAGCATGCAATCCATGCTCAATATAATAGAAACTGTATACATGATCTTGCTGGTCTTGACTTTCTTTGGTGTTGGAAAATCACAGTGCTTGTTTTGATTTTTTTTTTGGACTTTGTGACATAGTGATGTATCCAGGTTGCATTCTCAGTTATGAAATGCTTCTTAAATTTCCCCTATTTTTTCTACTTTTATATATTTTAGCCTATATTTTTTATTGTTGGATATAAAAGTCTCTATCACAGTAGACAGGAAACTTATTTATACTGTGGCATAAAAGAAATTGCATGTATTCAAGCAAACCTTGGTTATACATTGTGAAACCAAATTTGACTGTTAAGGTAAAGAACATGCCAAAATCAGATTGAATACACTTTCTTGGTTTTCTTTTTCCTGCACAATATCCATAGACATATTGTTACAACAATGGAATTATGTTAATGATGATGATTTCGCAATCTAAATGAATTAATTAATTGACTTTTAGAAAACTCACAATTTGAAAACACGTCATAGTCAGATATAGGCAGAGTTGCAAATAAGAACAATGGTTATTGTTAAATACAGTGGTGTTGATTGCATGTTTGGTTAAAGATGCCTGCCTGGGGTCATGCTGACGGCAGTATGTAATGCTGCGTCTTTTGATAGGCAATAGTCCACACATCTCTCACACACTTGAATTCTTTAACTTATTAAATTGGTGCTTAACTAAGTACCTTGCTCAAGTTTACAAAGTCTGTGTTATGTTTTTCTTGTGTCTTCAGTTATTTACAGCTTTAATTTACCTGTACTATTGCTTGAAGTCTTGAGACATTTCAGCATGATTGTTGCTGTTTTGATTGTTTCAAATGCATTTAAATTTTTATGCTGTTTCATTTTCCTTATAGGCTGCCTAAGATAAGTATAACCACTAAGACATGGGATGTCCAGATTAGCAGCAAAAGTATAGCATTTGCCCAGCATTATATTTGGTTTTCTTAAAGAGCTAAGGCAGCTTCACATCCCATTGCTGTGACTAAAAAGTGTAGGATTATATACTGTATATAAAAAGGTTTTAAGGGGACCCATATGCATCGTGTCTTTTACACAGTGAAATCTAGTGCCTGAACTTTAGCTGGGTTTTCTCACAAGTAATATGTCCAAAACTATTTTAATCATTTCAGTGTTCACAAGTAAACCTCTTGAGCAGGCCTACTGTTTTTTATGACAGATGCAATTTTAGTAGAATTAATATTCATGAAGCTTCAGTTTGTATTAACAACATTAACTCGGACTACTTCAAACTAGAATGTGGTACTAGAGACAAGGATGTCCCTTGTCACCACTTCTGTTTGCAATTGCCATTCAACCACTGGAAGCTCACTGTCAAAATGCTTATGAGATAAAGGGGATTATCAGAGAAGGACTTGAATGTAAAATGTCTCTATATGCAGATGATATGGTACTATATATATTTGATCCACAAAATACTGTGCCTGCAGCCCTAACAGCAGTAAAAGAATTTCAAAAGATTTCCTGTCTCAGAATTAATTTGAACAAGTGTGCTCTTTCCAGTGAATTCTTAAGCACACAATATTAGATTGGACACCTTCCCTTTTATCATTGCAGAACAGTTTAAATACCTAAACATCACAAATTAACATATAGCTCTTTAACAACAAAATTTTGCTGTCTGTTTGGAAAAAATTAAGCAAGACTTGCATAGATGGTCTACCCTCCATCTAATTTTCGCTGGACGAATTAACATTGTCAAGATGAATATCCTTCCTAAGCTTCTCTTTCAAAACATTCCAATATAATGTACATCAATAAATCATTTTTTAAGAAATTAGATTTAACCATAACCTCATTTATTTGGAATTCAGAATATCCACGTATCCACAGGGCGACCCTACAAAGACCTAAGGAAGAAGGTGGCATAGCTTTACTTAACTTTCAGTTTTATTACTGGGTGGCAAATATACAAGCTATAAAAACCTGGACATTGACACAAATAGATGAACATACAGAGGCTTGGTCCGCAATAGAAATAAAATCCTGCAGTACTTCTTTATATTCCTTGCTTTGTACCCCAATAAGTACAAGTCCGTGCCAATATACTAACAACCCAATAGTGCGTCACTCACTCAGAATATGGAACCAATGTAGGAAGTATTTTAAGAAAGTGCAGCTTTTATCTGTAGTTCCTCTGCACGAGAACCACCTTTTTCCACCCTCTCAAACATACGCTGTTTTTAATGTTTGGAAAACATTCAAGATTAAATCACTTAGAGATCTGTATATAGACAAAGTCTTTGTATCCTATGAACAATTACACTCTAAATTTAACTTTCCAGCAACACATTTCTTTCACTACCTTCAAATTGAAACTTTGTCAAACAAAACCTACCCAATTTCCCTCACCTCCCACCTACCTCTATTCCAGAAGAAATATTGATCAGTCTTGAGGACTCAGACAGCATCTCCATAATATATAAAAAATTTTAAAGTCCCTCCCTTTCAAAGATCCCAGAGTACAGTGGGAAAAGGATCTCTCACTCAACATCTCAGAAAAAGAATGGAAGGCAGCAATTCACAGAATTCACTTGAGCTCCATATGTGCAAAGCATACAATTATTCAATTTAAAATGATATATCGACCACATCTGTCTTGTTTAAAATTGTCCAAAATGTTTCCAGGGCAAGATCCAACCTGCGAAAGTTGCAGTCAAGTTCCAGCCTCATTGGGCTATATGTTTTGGGCGTGCACCAAATTAGCATAATTTTTGACAAAAATCTTTAAATGCCTTTCAGACAGCCTTGGTATCACAGTCCCTCCTAATCCACTAACAGCTGTGTTTGGTGTACTTCCAGATGGGCTTAAAGTGGAGAAGTACAAACAGTTATTGCCTTTACTTCACTATTGGCACATATGCTTATTTTGTTCAACTGGAAGAATTCTAACTCACCTCTTTTTAGTCACCGGGTAACTGATGTTATATATTATCTAAAATTGGAAATAATCAAATTCTCACTTAGAGGATCTGTACAAAACCTTCTCAAAACCTGGCAGGATCTGATCAATAAAATTTTAGAATAAGCATTTAAAGCATTGAGGAAGCAGATTCTCTCACCTCTTTTTTTTAATTCTGTTTATTTTTAGTCATTTACTTATCTACATATGTTTACTATTATTAAAGTTTTACTATGCTGACCTGGCTCTCTTTCTCATAAGAGTGGGTCTATTTGTTTTGAACCTAGTTTTGCTAAACTTGACTTGCTTGTATGGAATGTTATTTGATTTTAATTAAACTAATAAAATGTAAGTAAAATCTGGGCAATTAATACAGCGGACATCCAAAAGCAAGTTATTTCTTTCCTTGCACTTGATGTTGTAGAGATAGACTATGGTCTCACTGTGATGTAAATTAAGTTGATCTGATGGTTGTATTATTCATATTTTGAATAGGGTAGTATTCAGAGCAAGTGTTTTGGAGAGTTTTCTTACAGCATTTAATGCTTATAGCCCATGTCGTTCTGGATAATTGCTACTTTTTTCTCCATTTTTCTACCGGTTTTGGCATTCTACTTTTGACAGTGTTAGGTGTTGTTAATTGATGTGAATTCATTTTACCTTAAATTATTTTTGTTTTTATAACCATTTCTTTATCTGAAGCTTGTTTTGCAAATGACCTACTGTATATCAGTTCCCAAAGTTTGATTTATATTTCTCATAGTATTCAAAAATCTCCAAGTACTCAAAACAAACCAAACCAAAAAGAACATATTCTTAATTGACAGTTAGGAAAAATGAAACTATTACAGAGTTAATTACAAGACAATCAAAGGACAACAATAAAAACTTGGGGTACCTGCTCTGTAACCCTTTATAACTGGATTGCAAGCAAATAATTGCAGAGAGGTCTTTTTAGACAAATGAACATATAAGACAGAAGTGGCAAAGATGGTGAAAATTCTGGTTTGCAGTTCTCCCAGCAAGAAGAGGTGGTTCCAAGTGGATAGACACCGGAAGTGATGTCAGAGATGTTCTGGCCCTTCATCATCCAGTCTGCAGAGGGAGGAAGATAGAAATGTTTTAAGACATATTGCCAACCATGGTGTCATGACAGAATTACAGTCACTAGAGTCCTTCAGCTGTCCCCTATGGGCATGTGAGTGACATTATACACTCACTGACCACTTTACTTGGTACACTTTGCTAGCACCAGGTTGGACCCCCTTTGCCTTCAAAACTGCTGTAATTCTTCATGACATTGATTCAACAAGGTGCTGGAAATGTTCCACAGGGATTTTGGTCCATATTGAGATGATAACATCATGCTGTTGCTGCAGATTTGTTGGCTGCACATCCATGATTTAAATCTCCTGTTCCACCACATCCCAAAGGTGCTCTATTGGATTGAGATCTAGTGACTGTGGATGCTATTTGAATACAGTGAAATCATTGCCATGTTCAAGAAACCAGATGATTTGAGCTTTGTGACATGACGTGTTATCCTGCTGAAAGTAGGCATCAGAAGATGGGTACACTACAGTTATAAAGGGATGGACATAATTAGGAACAATACTTAGGTAGGCCATGGCATTTAAATGATGCTCAACTGGGGCCCAAAGTGTGCCAAAAAATATTCTCCACACCATTTCATCACCACCAGCTGCCTGAACCATTGATACAAGGCAGAATGGATACATACTTTCATTTTGTTGACGCCAATTCTGACCTTATCATCTAAATGTTGCAGCAGAAATCAAGACTCAGACCAGTCAACGTTTTCCCAATCTTCTATTGTCCAATTTTCATGAACCTGTGTGATTTGTAGCCTCAGTTGCCTGTTGTTAGCTGACAAGAATGGCACATGGTGTGGTCTTCTGCTGTAGCTCATCTACGTCATGGTTGGTGTTCTGCATATCTTTGGATGTAACGAGTGGTTATTTAAGTTACTGTTGCCTTTCTATCAGCTTGAACCAGTCTGGCTATCCTGCTCTGGCCTCTGGCATCAACAAGGCATAAAGCCATGTTGACGCTGTTAAAACTGAGCCTAAAATTCCCATCATAGAGACAATGATTATCCTACTGAGTTGTTGCCACTGCTTAAATGCCATATTTATATGATTTCTGGGTTAGAGATGTAGGTCATGTAGGCATATATAATGGGAAATTTGGTGAAAGGGCTTCTCAAGAAGTCTGGTAAGAATGGAACTACTTTCTTATAGGAAAGGAAGATTTAGCACTCTTGTCAAGTGTTGGTTTCAAAAAACACAAATAAGTAATAACTTACAATATACAGATATAAACCTTTTCTTTAATTTCACCCATTGTCAGTTGTTTTTGTAATTGTACTTTGTATTCTATGTTTATTTTAGGAGTGTATACAACTTAATCCCAATATGAGAAGGGGATAATTTGAAAGTGCTTTCAGTATTACTACTGTATACTATAAATAGATGGTCATGCCTCATAGAATAGAAAATATATCAGCAATATTTCAGCCATTTGTGAACATGTGAATATGTTTCAGGATCTCTTGGGTATATGTGTAAAATTGTACATAATGAAGCATTTAGTATAATTAGAAACCCCACCGCTCTCTCTCACTCTGTCTCTATCTCTAAATTTTGTGATAGTTTCAACTAAAACCAAACATATAATAGGGGTGGCACAGTGGGTAGCACTGCTGTCTCGCAGTAAGGAGACCCGGGTTCACTTCCCGGGTCCTCTTTGAGTGGAGTTTGCATGTTCTCCCCGTGTCTGCGTGGGTTTCCTCCGGGTACTCTGGTTTCCTCCCATAGTCCAAAGACATGCAGGTTAGGTGTATTGGTGATTCTAAATTGGCCCTAGTGTGTGCTGTGTGTGTGTTTGCACCCTGTGGTGGGCTGGCGCCCTGCCCGGGGTTTGTTTCCTGCCTTGCGCCCTGTGTTGGCTGGGATTGGCTCCAGCAGTCCCCTGTGACCCTGTAGTTAGGATATAGCGGAATGGATAATGGATGGATGGATATAATAGGTGGTCTATTCTGGACTCTGGATTTTGAAGAAATCAAACCTGATCTAAATTCAGTTTTCTGAAATCATGATTTTGGTGCATGGCAGAGATGGAAAAAGTACTAAAAATCTACTCAAGTAAAAGTATTACTGCATAGAAAAAAATAGCTCAATTGTTACTATCTGACATGGAAACTACTTAAGAGTAAAATTAAGTTTCTTTAGAAAAAAAATTAAATTAGTAAATATCCTCAAATATGCACATTGTGTATCAAAAAGAATAAACACAATATAAATAGCAATTAGATATATTGTGTAGTAACTTCTATACTGTAATTTATATGGCAATTACAGGTGAGGTGATTATAAATGCTAGGGTGTGTATGTATGTGTGCACATATGTGTTTGTGTGTGTTCACCCTGTGATGGAATGGCATCCTGTCCAGTGATTGTTCCTGCCTTGTGCCCAATGCTTTGTGGGATAGGCTTCAGCTTACCCATGACGCTACTCAGGATGCAGCAGGTTTGAAAGACAGATGGAAGAATGTATGAATAGACAAATTTAACCTGTACATGTCTATGAAATACAAAAAACACTTTTTGCAAGAAAATCTAAACTAAGAACACAGCAGCCGTATTGATTTCAGCTTGTAGTTATTATTGCACACTTCTATTAAAAGAGGCCTATCATTAATTGCAAAGAACATTGTACTCCCCTGCACTGGAATGGAATTTAACTTTATGAAAGCAGACCATTTTTATTGCTAAAGATTCACAATGATAATTAAAATAGATAGATAGATAGATAAATATGAACTCAATTAGGATGCTATATTCTTTATTTAGATTTTGTTTTAAAAAATGTCTTCATGTATTACAGATAATCTCAGTTAAAAACCTTACATACAAAACTGCAACTGTCTGTATTTTTTAATGTTAAATTAAATGTTGAAATTCTAAACATACAACAAATATGTCAGAAGGATCTAGTGTCATCTCTTTGTTTGTGGCTTTCTCCTAAATGTTAACATATAAAAACTTTTTTTAATTTTTAAATGCAAGTCCAAATAAACAGCACAGCAGCTGCAGTGATTTTCAACTGTATTATTGTCAGTTTCTAGGAATCTGGATCCTTCATCAACTGCAAAGTGCCTCATACTCTCCCTCCCTGGAATGAGATTTAAATTTATGAAAACAAGTCAACATATTTTCATTACCACATGAGCAATATGCTAGACAGTGTCAGCTTTTTAAAAACCAAACCTTTTGCGAGTGCCCTCACTCTTATACAGAAAATTACAGATAAATATTACAAACTTACCAATGTACATTACAGATGTATTGGAAATGGTGTATGTTCTAATTGCACCTAACATTACAAACTGATGGGAAACATCTTGTTAAAAATAATGATGCCTGGTATACTAGTGTATCCCTTTGGTCAACTGTGCATTGCTTCATTCGGAACACTTAAGTGGTTATCAGATATTTACTGAAGTATTTGTCAGTGAAATTAATAGTGATTTTTTAAAATCATTTATGATGTATTTTAAACACCCAAAAGTTTAAAAATCAACTTACTGCCATGTTTTTGTGTGAATTTGAGGAAGAGTTTTTGTATGCAGCTCACTCCACAGCTTTTGGAATGCAGTTTACACTGCTTAAGGAAAATGTTTTTTTTCTGTTGTTCATTAGACTTAACAGCTTTTCTACTTGTTATCAGTGATGTACGATAATGCTGTATCTTTTTTTTTATTTTTATAAAGAGTGCTGTTGCTTCCACTATGCTGAGAACTTTCTGCTGTGTTTTACATTTCACAGCTATCTTCACACACAGCAGAAACATAAATAAAATCTCTGTAGAAGAGATTGAAGGCAGATCATGGCCACCATAGTCAATAGAGTGGACCTTTACACAGTGATATACTGAGATGCATCCACTTCCTGAGCCTGAGAAAACTGCATGGCCATTTTTTCATTTATTGAAATGCTTTGTGCTTCCAGATCATGACTTCTGACCCCCACATTTTTTCATGTAGTCTTATTTTAATTGGCTACAGTGAACCCTGGATTTTGAACATACCCAATCAATTGTACTTTGTAACAATCTGCCTTTAAAATGTAACACAATAGAACTGTTTCTAAATACATACTGTGTAATTTTCAAACCTTAAAAGTAATTAGATTTAAAAAAAAAACTTTACAAAGTTCAACGTAAATCAAAAAACTAATTTAATTTAAAAATGACACACAATGGATAGAAGCTGATGTTTCTGCGATGGCCAATGTGTTTTATTGCGTTTATCTGTTGCAGCTACCATGTAATTTTAAAATTGACTTTGCAAGAGTGGACTTGTTATTTTTTTTAATTTATAAACTATGCTTCACCTTAGAACACAATTTCATGCAAGAAACTAATATATACAATATGTGAAGAAATAATTTTTACTTCAAAAATACCAAGCATATTCTTTAAGACTCAATCAACGTGAATCATCCCCAATCTATGTGAATTTTAACACACATGCATGTGCCTACAGCCCCACCCTGACTCCTCCCAGAATTTTGCCTATTTGAATATTCAGGTTAATATAAAAAGCCACTTCCGTTTAGTTTTTTGTTAAAAGACTACGGCAAAAGCATGTGTAAAAGAGAATTTCAGCGAGCGCGAAATGGAGGTCCTGCTCTGTGAAGTGGTAGCAAGGAGAAATGTACTGTACTATTTGGTGGCATAAGCAGTGGTGTAAACAACAAAATGAAATTGATGGAGTGGCACAGCATAGCAGAGGCTCTCAAAAATTCAAGTTCAGAAACTCGCACAGTGAAAAAGAAGTTGTCAGATATCAAAGTCGATGTGAAAAGGTGAGTCACAGCCCACTGTCCAAGTGTTAACTCTGCTGGAGGATGTAATGGAATTCTTGGGCTCACACCATTTGAGCAGTGAGCTGCTGCAATTATTAGCGGGTCAGGGGATTCCAAAATCACCATAGGCGAAGGTGAGTTTTTTCACTTACCATTACCCATACTCATTTAAATAATTTGCCTGTATAATAAGTCAAACAAGCAGGCAGCAGATGCAGTATTGCTGTTTATTCTGTTTCAGACAGTATTACAAAATATGACTCTAGGTGTTGATGATGCTGCTGTTCTGAGCACATCTTTGGGTGCTGGCTATACACACACCTCTGCCTCGGAAACTTCAGCTCGACCATCTGGTTGTGTGCTGATGGATGAAGTCACAAAATACAATAGTGGATGCTGTAAGATATGTGGCCAGTAAACTAAGGAATATAAATTCTGTACTATTCGATATTGACCACAAATTAAATGAATTGGTTATAAATTAAATGCTGCATCTGATTACCTGTTTTAACATTCTGATAATTACATGTAAAAGAAATTGTAATGCTGTCCTATTTAGCTGACCATTTGGTGGGCCAGGTTCCCCATGCTGTATCTCTTCAGGTATGGGCAGCCACATTTGTGTGCTAGATTATTCAGCAGACTGTATGCTTGCACAGTGCAATACACTTTCTGTGGACTATAGAGCTGCACATTAATAGAGTGAAAATGCTTTCTATTTACATAAGCACATTCATTCTCTGAATGCACCTTTTAGGCAACGTGCGTGCAGTCAACCGCTCCACCCATACAGTTGTCATGGTCAGACTTAGTAATGATTGAGAAATACTCAATCAGTCAGCCAATTCACGTTGAAAAGCTCCTGTGGCTTAAAACCCATGGGTGGACAGAACTTGTAAAGGATCAGTTAGAGCACAATTCCTCGAAGTCTGCCTTTGTAAAGCTGTCCCAGTTCAGCACATAGTTCGAAGAGGATATCTCTTGAAAATCTAAATCGACTTAGAAGCCAGTCATCATTATTGGACAAGAAATTGGTATGATCTCTAAATACACACTCTCTTCTAATTATTCCATTTGTGATGTGTTCTAGCAATGCTAAAGCAGCCATGGTTGTTGGAATAGTTTGTCGATTACATGCACCATCATATTGTTGCACATTGATTACAATCAAGTGCCTTAAATTTGTTAATGATATGCAGTTAATTTCAGAGTATTTGATAAAGCCCACATCATGGACACGAATCTGGGAAACCACACAGAAGCAATAGTACTGGTTTAATGCTGGCCGCTGCCTGTTTACAAAGCTGAGCAGAAACATACGTACGCATGGTCTGAGGCTGCCGTGAAATGTGTGTAGCTTTACATCATGTTTTGTTTTTATACATCTTGATGTGACCATGGAAGCAGGTCTATGTAACATTTTTATGCATATGCACTGTTAATAAATGAGGCCTCTGGTGACTCGCGGATTCGACTCCTTATGTATCGCAATTCACTGGAGGGGTCATGATCCGTCACAGTAATACTCCTTATGTAGCGCGATTCACTGGATTGATTGTACTTGTAATTGGACTGGTTTACATTTGGCTTATAGCAATTTGTGTTTTATAGCCCTATTATACTTATATTGCAGTACATATTTCTGGAAAGATTTCTTAAAAAAACATAAAAAATAAAGTTGTTGTTCCCAAACATTATACTTTTGCTAATTAGCTATAACATTGCCAGTTAGCTATGGAAATTATATTGCTACCAAAAATGTCTTTTAAAATAGCTATCTTAATAGGACAATTTATACAGAGAGTCATAAATGAGTGGATAATTTTACTGAATCTGTCAAACGGGTCCGTCTGTCAGCCGCAGCTGCTGCTCATATCTTGTCAGAAAATATTCAGCATTGGTGGTCACATGGTGTCAACTGATCATACTGTATATCCCTAGATATACATAGAACACAGATAATAATAATAATAATAATAATACATTTTATTTATATAGCGCCTTTCCCATGCTCAAGGCACTTAGACAGAATATAATAAAGAACGGCAGTGTATACAGTATATAGCATTGTACAGACCAGATAAATAAATAAAGATTAAGACAGTGAATTCTGGAAAAAAAAAAAAAAAAGAAACAGACAACATAATTGATGGTCTAGCACACACACACAGGTTACATTAGCATCTTGACAATGAAGTAAACTGAGAGAAGGGTAATAAAGTCAAATAGAGCTAAAAGCCTTCCTGAACAGATGAGTTTTGAGTTGTTTTTTAAAAGAATTCATGGAGTCAGCTGACCTGATTAATTTTGGTAGGCCATTCCAGAGTCTGGGCGCTATACAGCTGAAGGCCCTGTCACCCATGGAGTGTAGATTAGTGAGGGGCACAACATGATTACCAGAATCAGAGGACCTTAGTGGGCGGGCAGGCACATAGTGTTGGAGAAGGTCACTGATGTAGTTTGGCGCGAGGTTATTTAAGGCATTGTAAGTTATTAGTAGGATTTTATATTCGATTCTGTAAGACACAGGGAGCCAGTGGAGACGGAACAGGATGGGTGTGATGTGCTCGCTGCTGCTGGTTCAAGTAAGGACTCTTGCAGCTGAGTTTTGAATAAGCTGGAGCTGTGATATAAGATTAGAAGGGGCACCTGCCAGTAGGGAATTACTATAATCGATGCGGGATGTGATAAAAGCATGGACAAGTTTCTCAGCGTTAGAAAAGGAGAGGAAGGAGCGAACACGGGATATGTTACGGAGGTGAAAGTAAGAAAGTTTCTTAATGTGATTTATGTGGGCGGAATAAGAGAGGGAGGAATCAAAAATGACACTAAGATTTTTTACAGTAGAGGCAGGTCTGATGAAATCACTGCCAAGATAGACTGGGAAGGAGCTCATTTTATTAAGTTGCATTTTAGTCCCAATTTGCAGGAGTTCAGTTTTATTGCAATTTAATTTTAAAGAGTTCTGCTCCATCCAGGTTTTAATTTCACTAAGGCAGGTTGTGAGCTGAGAAAGCTCTGATGAAGTTCCACTTTTAACATTGAAATAGAGTTGAGTATCATCTGCATAAAAATGATAACCCAGTCCATAGCTACGGATAATATGGCCAAGGGGAAGCATGTAAATACAGAAAAGCAGAGGACCGAGGACAGAGCCTTGAGGGACTCCTTGTGTGACTGGCACTGAGCTGGATCTGCTCTTGCCAAGACTAACAAACTTTTGCCTATCAGTCAGATTGGACTTGAACCACTGGAGGGCAGTGCCAGAGATACCCAGCATGTTCTCCATTCTGGACAGTAGGATGTCATGTCTGACAGTGTCAAATGCTGCACTGAGGTCTAACAGAATTAATATGCTGGTTTGTCCAGAGTCTGCTGCCATAAGCAAATCATTGGTTATCCGTAGCAGAGCAGTTTCACAGCTGTGCCGCGCCCTGAAACCAGACTGAAAGGGTTCCATCAAATTATTAGAGGTAATTGGTGAGTTGGGAAGCTACAACACGCTCAAGAACTTTTGACAGGAAAGGTAAGTGGGAAATAGGCCAGAAATTGTTAAGATTGTCAGCATCAAGACCAGACTTTTTTAACATTGGGGGTTACAGAAGCAATTTTAAAAGTGAGCGGCACAGAGCCAGTGTCAAGGGATGAGTTTATTATTGTTGTAACAGTCGGGATTATGGCATGAAAGCAGGATTTAAGTAGTGTGGTGGGGATGGGGTCCAGTACACAAGTAGTCGGCCCTCATTTTACAAAGCAGGTTATTAACAAATGCAGATGTGACTGGTGAGAAGGAGCTGGATGGAGTGGGAAAACAGGGAGAGATATAAACAGATGATGTATTTATGTTAGTTGAATTATTTAGATCATTAATTTTGTTACGGAAAAAGTGGAGGAATTCCTCACAGACTTCAGTAGAAGAGGTAGTTGGGCCAGATGCGGGTTCGAGTAGTTTATTTTAAACTACAGAGAACAGAACCCTTGGGTTATCGTGGCCACTTTCTATTATTCTGCCGTAATGGGTGTTCTTGGCAGAAGTTAGTGCTTCTCTGTAAGCTCTTTGGTGGTCAGAGAAAGCCTGGATGTGCACGGCCAGTCTTACGTGACATTCTCTCAAGGCGTTGGCTGCTTTCATAGATCACAATTCTGAGTTATACCAAGGAGCTGAACGTTTAAAGGAAACCTCCTTATGTTTTAAAGGAGCTGTTTTATCTAATGCTGAATGAAGGGCTGAGTTATAGTGGTCAACAAGACTATCTAGTGTTGGTGGAATAGGTGAAGACAGTAAAATATCAGAAATGGATCCAGAAAGGATAGAAGGACAGATATTTTTAAGGTTTCTGTAAGAAATTTGTCGTTTACAGGTAAGAGGAGGGAAAGGCAGTGAAACAGTGAAAAATACTGCTTTATGGTCAGAGAGTCCCAAATCAGTGCTGTAAATGATGGCAACAGATAGTCCAGAAGTGCAGATCAGATCCAATATATGACCGCCAGAGTGGGTTGGAAAATCAACATGTTGTGTCAAGTCAAAGCAGTCCAGCAAGGATAGGAATTCATTCCTCAGTTTATATGTGGGGATGTCAATATGGATGTTGAAATCACCAAGAAGGATAATTCTCTGAGAGTAAGAGCTTAGGTGGGTCAAAAGTTCAATCAGATCGGATAAGAAGGATGCATTGTATTTTGGGGGACGATAAACAACAATGAGTGAGACAGGACCTGATTTCGTTATTAGTTTAAGAGCCAGGCACTCAAAAGACAATGGACAGTCAATCGGGATTCGTTTAATGTTTAAGTCAGCTCTGACAATTACTGCAAGCCCACTGCCTTGTCTTGAGCTGTGAGGCTCTGTGTGGAAAGTGAAACCAATTGGAGTCGCCTCTGTGAGAGATGCAAATTCGTTTGGTTTTTGCCAAGTCTCCGTTAAACACAGAATATCAAGTTTGGTGTCAGTGATGAGTTCTGACAGCACCAATGCTTTGCCATTAAGAGACCTCAAGTTAAATAGTGCAATGTTAGTTAATGAGGCTTCTTTTTGCACAGAGCCGCGATCAGGGTTTATTTCCACATAATGTAAATTTGGCACACTGACACTTCTATTTCCAGGGTCATGAGAAAGACGGCGTATTCCTGAGCAAATGCTGCCGGTGGTCTTTTCATTCGCAGCCCGGCGGTGGCGGCAACCTGACCTGCGATGTATATATTTCGGGCGTTGCAAAATACCGGCATCTTTTAGAATGTTCCAGTCAGACCATTTGCTCTGACAAACTGTTTAATAAGAAGGAGTTTGTCATGAGAGTATTTTAGCATGATACTGGGCAATACTTATTTGAATAGCACTGGAGAAGCAGCACAGCACAGTGGAACCGGTAGGACAGGCGGGTGTGGTAGCGTAGGTGAGCGGCGATAGCAAAGCAGCAGAAAGCATAGCAGGAGGAGGTAGCAGGATTGGATGTTCCAATACACAGCCACAAGAAGTAACGCTTGGTAATTTCAGGCGTGATCGCCACGGAGCCAAAAGCCAGGTTAATATGAAAATCAGATCAGTTTCCAGTCGTAGAGTACTGTAAGATGAAATGGGAGCAGATCAGCATAGCGAATTTAATATAATCACGGAGACAGATCATCCCGAGGTCCTAGATTGCCAGGTACAAAGAAATGTTCGTAGGTTCTCGTCCCGTGATCCACAGACTCAGCTATTCCCAGTCAAAGTAGAGTCCATAAAATCTGTAAATATTAAGCCAGATCCATACAATTTGAGTCAGCTGTATCCACGAACTATACGTACAATAAAAGAAATAAAACAAGCGTAAGAAAGTGTAGAATTAAGGTGAATTTTGTGAAAAGTGTTGTTAACAGGGAGCAACAACATCAGTGCGCCAGCGTCCCCTCACCTGTTGAATGTGATGTGATGCACTGATGTGTTAATATCTGATATTTTGATGAAGTACAATTCATACAAGAATTCCAGGCTTGTGCTGGGAATTAAAGGAGCCTGAGCAGTTGCCCTTTTCCTCTAAGTATTGCTAACGTTATAATTGAAATGGTAAGTACAGAGTGATTATTTAATTACATTGTTCTGAATTGTAAGGCATGGACTCTGCAGTTGAAGTGGCACCCATGGAGTGAATTATTTAATTATGTTATGAATTAATACCCAGGCTTTGTTAATGTGAATTTGGTACTTGCAACTTTCAAACAGACCACACAGGTTGGTTGGGAGCATGTGGTGATAGCTGAATCTGAAATTGTTGCTCTCTGACGTTCCAAGAAAATCATCTACACCCAATTAGCTTTAAACTCGGCCAAAGACATCAGTAAACAGGAAGTGCATGAAAAAGAATGTTTTCTTTTAAAAAGAGGAATATTTTTGTAGAAGTAAAAAAAAAACTCATTCTTTAAATTAAAAACCAGTTGTTAAATGCATTGATTAAACATATTAAATCAAGTACTTCCGATCATTATTGTCTTCTTTATCATTGACTAAAGTTGTTCTAAGAGCAACAGAAACCTGATACTATAAGAATAACCCTCTACATGTGCCTTAATTTACTGGTACCTAACATTAATATATTCTACATAATTTTAATATAACAGAAAGAAAATATATTGAGGATAGCCTGGAGCCAGAGGACCATAAAAAAGCATTAAAAAAACCTTGAAAAAAATTGAGCTCAATGTAGTTATCATGAGTAGGTCCTATAGTGCATCTGTTAGCCAAGGTGAAGATTTTTTTTGTTTTATTGGAAGAAAATAATATCGCATACAATCAAGTAGAACTTTTAAAGCTAATGACTTCAAACTACAAAAAAAGAAAAGAAAAAAATCAGGAAGAAAAAAAGAGACAAAATTTAACAAGACAGAATTCAACCCCCACCCGCGAGAAATTTGTCCTTTAACCCCACCTCGGAGTATACCAAATATGCAGTAGATGTGAATGGTTCAGGAGTGATTGTGACACCAAGGCTGTCTGCTAAGCATTGAAAGATGTTTGTTTAAAATAATGTTAATTTGGTGCACTCCCAAAACATGTGGCCCAGTGAGGTAAATTTTTAGATGTTCTTCTAGAGGAACTTTGGAAAGATACTTATGTTATTTTGGTTAAATTGCTGATTTTTGTTATAGGACTAATATTGCACAGTGCCTGCTACATTGGTTCCATACTCCTAAATATATGGTAGACTAAACACTGTTAATAATATCATGCAATCTTAAAACTGCACTATGGAGAGCAACGTCGTTCATGGAGTCAATATCAAATTAGTGTTTTTAAACCACACGAATTGGTTCAGAAATGTAGAATGAAAGAACTTCTAACCTAATAACAACAAAACAATGATAAAAATGTTCTTTGGGCATATGAAGTCTTGAACTGTACAACAGTTGAAATATAGAAATTATAATTCTATCTCTGTACGCTTTATATGCATTGTATACAGGAATAAAAAGTATGCATTAGCAAGTATGAAACCCATGTAAGGTTAGAGAAGGTATGACAGTGTTACTAAAAGAAA
The DNA here is from genome assembly GCF_900747795.2 of Erpetoichthys calabaricus. Classification (NCBI taxonomy): domain Eukaryota; kingdom Metazoa; phylum Chordata; class Cladistia; order Polypteriformes; family Polypteridae; genus Erpetoichthys; species Erpetoichthys calabaricus. The sequence continues at coordinate 147,644,371 of NC_041399.2, read as the reverse complement.
AATCCCTCACTTCAAAGTAATTTTATGATTGTCCTTTGGAAGACTTGTTTAAATCAGCAGATGGCAGTGTGGTAGTGAGTAACTTATAGCATGAAGTTAGAAATGTTTTAACCCTGTTTTTTTTCTTTATTTTTTGCATACCCCTTGGGACCACAGCGCAGGTTCAGCCATTGTATCGCTCCCCTAAATTTTTGTAAGACTACTGCACAACTTTTACTAAAATCTTCAACAAAGAAAACCATAGACTAGTCTGCAAATTAACCAAAAAAATGTTGTGCTGAAAGTTATTCTTTAGAGCCTCCTATTTTTAAAATATATAAAGCAAGCTGGAGAATTTTCCACATTGCTATGTCACAGTTCTGACTACCTCATAATTTCTTACAAGTCACTTTCTCTTTCTCATTGGATTTCAGAATATTGCAAATGGCATTTTTTATTATGCCTTGTTTTGTCTCAGTTATGGATTTTTTAGTAGTCTGAGTGACTTGGATAAAATAAATTATACTGTAGTTAAATCTTTAAGAAAAATTGCCATTATCTTTCAAGGGGTTTTATGTGTAGTACAATTTATTCCATGTGGTAAACTTTCACTTTTTTAAATTCAAACAAATATCAGAATCATTTTCATACAAAGACATATATACTTTACATTCTGTTTTGATTTTTTTTATCGTAGGTGTGTGTGACTTTAAAATTATATTTGTCTTTTTTCCTTTTTGACATTTTTTTCTTAATTCTTCGCAAATTACATTTCATATTAATCCTTTGATAATAGTGACAGTCGCTTTTTTGCAAATAAGTTAGAGTTACTATGTTATCGCATGCTCTAAATTAACTGACATTTATTTAGGCAGGTGAGTTCAACAAAGTGTCATCAATAATAGTTTCAACACAGGCAATATTTTTTGATTAACTGAACATGATTTATACCTATGTTTTCTATATTGTACATGTATTACTTGCTCATAAAACTGTAAAGCACATCATCTTAATGTATCCCAATTTTTTTTTTTTGGAAAATAAGGATTTTAAGAAATTATAACACCTTAAAGCTGTCTCTGGCAATTATTAAAATCTAAAAACTCCTGTCAATATCATTTTCTGGATTTATTCTAAATTTTATCATAAATTTATGACATTTTATATGAGAATTTTTACAGCAAACACACTAAATAAATATCCATCTCAGTGTAGCTAGAATATGTATAACACTTCCTGTCCCTTGTATGATATAATACTAACCCTTTGCCCATTGTATATGGTCAAATGGAAATGATAAGAAGAAAGAGACTCCTTAACACTCTTGAATACACATGGTAATTGAATGCTACAATGTCCTGAAAAAAACTAGAGATGCCAGTGCCCAAGTATTTAATCTAATTGACAGGTGAAACAGACAGAGGAAAAGCAGACTGACAGCAGATGGATTTTTACAGAAGGAGATAATATATTTACTGTAGACCCACTCATTATTTTCAGTGTTGTACTTTATTTGGACCTTTGCCTGCTATTCTGTCACAGAAAGACAGAGATCACTTTAAGTATGTTACAAAAACATATCGATCCTCTTATTTGGACAACGTAATATTAAACATAATAGGTCAATGTTGCAATAAATATTAAATTATAGTGTAATTTTTAAATTGGAGCCAAAGGGAAAGGGTCTTTTGTAGCTTTAATACCTGTTGACAATCTGAATTAATGAGTTAATCAATCAAAATTGTTATGTAGTCAGTTGCATCCTTTACAGTGGGAAGATTAAATCACGCCTTAGCACCAGCAAAGACAATGGCAGCTATCTAATGGCTGGACACTGAGAGTGGCATACTAACATGCTGATGCCATCTTTGTGAGCTGGAAGAAGTGCTGAGTGTTTTTGTGTTACAGCTGTAGGAGAATTAGTTAATAGGAGCAAAAATTATATTTTAATTTTGTTTTGTTGGTTGTTGCTAAGGAGCCGTGCAGTAAGTTTTATAGCTTTTTTTGCTTTAGAGGGGTTTTGTTTAACTTTATTTTCATATTGCATAGGATTAAAGGGAGCAGAGTGTTTGGAAAAAGTACTTGTGTTCAGACCTATAGTGCTTGTGGGGCATAGCACAGTACAGAAAGCAGAGAAAGCAGTTGCAAGTTAGTGAGTAAATAACTGATTCCTTAGTTGAAAGAAATTAAGGTATATCAAGAATAACTGGATTGAGCACAATATATTACACTAATATAGGAAAACTTTAATGCTAGTAGAAAGTGAGGGCATATGCATTCATTGGTGTGGAAGAAAGCATTTATTTTAAGTACAGTGTATTCAGCAAACTTGAGAGCAAATAAGTAAATATGTAGAAGAGAGAGGCTCTGCTGTAGATAAAACAGGTATCTAGTGAGGGGAGTGCTAAGCAGGAGCAAGCAGTGTTAGAAAACAGCAAAAGTAAATACAGTAAGTAAAACAGACAAAGGAAAAGTAAAGTTTAATAATTTCAAAGAAAGATAAACAGCATCAGTCAAGGGGTAAAAAGTATTACAGGAGCCTAAGAAGATGGCAGGTGTTTAAATATCCGCAGTATTTCTTTTATCTGATGTAAATGAATTAATTTAAATAATTTAAGTTAAATCTACTCTATATATATAAAATCCTAAGCCTAAAAGTGCAACAGATTTTGTACAACGATTCTATGTGACGTTTTTATGTCCTGTTTTTTTGTCACACTTTAAATTGGGCTTATTTTAAAACCTACATATATACAGATTGTTTTGTATCATTCTTTTCAGAATTTATTGAGCTTTAATGTGATGTTGTTAGATTTTCAGATTCTTACTCCGTTTTTAAATTATAAACTAAAAAAATATCAAGAACTCGCGTCCCACGAGACGAGACTTTGTGCCAAAAGATTTAACCATGCCCGGGGCCGGAAATAAAAGACAAAGAGTAGGACAGCTGCTGTAGAGGGCTTTTAAATGTTCAAAGCACCATGCAAAATGCAGATCACACGGCACGGCAGCAGCAGCAGCAAACCAGCAGGTGATTGAGCAAAGAGGAGGTAAAAAAAAACTGTATTTGTTTCCCATGGTATCACCGTTTAAAAAGCGGTTTCGGAGGAGGCGACCGCATCTCCATGGGGTGCGTTCAGCCCCCCTCTTCACAACACGAGCGGCAGAGATGCGAAGTGGCTTGCGCACAGTGCAAGCCGGGTTGTGGGAGGTTGGCGTGTGAAGCGAGCAGGGGTGAACACCCTAGTAATTTATAATTAATTAAACAGACAGAGCAGATACGTAATCCAAATCCACATTTTAAAAATAAGACTAATACAATGCAAGTCCTGTTTGATGTTGGACTTTTTGGAGAGCTGCTTGGACTAGTTAGTCCTTGGAGGCCATGTCTTCAAGGGATGCAGCTGACTCAGCACCTCAAGCTCATGGTCTATGAACTGGAGGAGGAGGTGGCTGGGCCTATGTTGTAGCAAAGAATTGGTCAGGTGTCCTATATGGAGATGATGTGCACTCCTTGACTCACAAAATATGTTGCCTTCTGGGCGCACAGGTGGTAGACCTCCCTTGAAGGGTGGATAGGCACTTGGCCTACCAAAGCCAGGGTTGTTCCAGTTGTTATTGTCCATGTTGGAGCAAATTACCTACATAAGGGCTGACCATCTGTTCTGCAATGCAAATATATGTAGCAAACTGAAGAGCTGGACTGACATAGTAGTTCTACCTGTGCTACACACCAGTCCAGGTGAGACTGAGGAGATCAGAAGTCAATGCACATACGATAAAAGGATATATGTTTATGGGGCTTTGGTACATCTTTTTGGACACCTGGGGTGTGTCCGTCTGGGATAGATTACATTTGAACCAGAAGAGCATCATTGTATTGGAGAAGTGTATGAGTAAGTTACTCGAGGACTGTTTAAACTAGGGCATAGGGACAGGCAGTTTAGGATTTTAGTGTGAACATCTGGATTCAACTGTAAAGTCTCACCTTAGTAGTGTGTTGTAGACTTGAAACTCCAGACCCCTATTGCAGATGTGCAATCTTTTAGTAGTATTAAAAAGGCAAGTTTTGTTTTGGGGGGGGGGGGATATTATAGTCTTGGTGGACTTTAATAACCCAAATATTAACTGAAGTAATGTTGTGAATAGAGTAGTACAAGAGCAGATGTTTTTAGACATAATAAGTAAGTGTTTTTGAAAGAGTATGCTAACTCCTCTTTTGTGAAGTGATGCTTCTTTTTCCTATCACTGGTTGCCATTGCTCTTTTTTGCAAGGAAGCCACATCATGTTTTGAGCCCATTTATAGATTTTGATTAACAAATTTAATTAATTTGTTCCTTATTTTGTGTGCTGATGTGTGTTTTGATTTTTTATTATTTTTTCTTTTTGCATTTGCACACTGGTGAGACAATATTACAAAGTAAAGTCATTTTTTAATACAAAATTTCATGTTTCTATTTGCAGCAGGTGTCTCATTAGTAATGCCTTGTCTAAAAGCACTTTTACTTTTTATATAATAATGCCTCTATTAATTTGTTGCTACAGAGCTTGTTGTGAGGACATACCTTTTTTGTTAGGATAAGCATGTCTTCACAAAAAGCAATATTGATGCTGAAAATATCAAAAAGTTAACCTAAATCAGTCCTTGTATCCTTAAAGGATACTAAAAGCATCCTTGTAGATTTTAAATAGAATCTTCACTCCAGAGCTTAATTATCTTTTTGTGTACTACTCTTTTAAATGCAATTTTGTAGAGGGGGAGAGGGTTAAAGGAGAGGTGATCAGTGGAGCCTAGTGGTGGTTTAGCCATCCATTAGCTGTTGCAGAGGCTGGAACAAAGTAGTGCTTATCACAAAATGTGGGCACATCTTTGGCTAACATCCTGGATTCCTATAACAATGGAATATTGACTTTCTTGCAGCACAGGTAATAGAGGACACTCCTTGCTCCACATTCAATCTATGGCTCTGGACATTGGCACAGTAAACTGAAAAGAGAAAAGGTGCCAGGACATCTTTATAACTTTTGCAACAACTAGAAAAGCAGCTTCAAACTATAATGTTTAATTCAGGGTTGGAATGAGATTAATTAATTGATTGATTGATTGATTAATTAGTTTTTTGCTGTGTTATACAATGCTTTTTTTTTTTGGTCCAGAGATATTGTTGTGGGTTTCTAACAAAGATGCTTTTCTACAGTTCTCATCTTAAAGTGTCTGATTTTTCTTTGGATCATGGCCTGGTTTATTTAAACCAGGGGTCCCCAGCTCCAGTCCTGGAGGACTGCAGTGGCTGCAGGTTTTCATTCTAACCCTTTTCTTAATTAATAACCTGTTTTTGCTACTAATTAACTTCTTTTGAATTCATTGTAATTAACTTGCTCTTGAAGACTCAGATGCCTTAATTGTTTCTTTTACATTAATTAGCAGCCAAACAATAATGAGATACAAAATGAGCCAAAATATGACCAGCAAACTGTGTCCAGCATACAATATCTGAAAATAAAGAAAAGATGAAAAATCTCAGGAATGTTGATATGTTCAGATCCCCAAAACATTTTAACAGTGATCTTAGAAAAGAGAAAATCAGCAATTTTAGAAATGTATGCTATTGCACAGTGAGAGCAGCAACAAGCCATGGAATTAAAGGGTTTAATTAATGACAATAATTGGCACTTAATTAAGCAACTGGTTGGAGTTAAATTGTTTAGAGTTTGAGTCCCTGAATTAGTTGGTCTTCTGTTGGCTTACTAACTTCACATTCCATTTTTGTTTGGGTGCTATTTAAGGAAAGAAATGAAGCAATTCAGAGGAGCAAAGAAGAAATTCAGGGGAACAAATCTTAAAAAAACAAGTCAATTAAAATTAATTCAAAAAGTTAATTAGCAGCAAAAACAGGTCACTAATTAAGAAAAGGGTTAGAATGAAAGCCTGCAGCCAATGCGGCCGTCAAGGACCGGAGTTGGGGACCCCTGATTTAAACAGATCTTCTTTGAGATTAGCAGACTATGTTAGTTACCAAACATTGCTTATTTTTATAGTGCAGAAAATCTCCAACCTACACCTCCAATGTCTTCTAATTGATTAGAATACATGACTCCAATTGGCTTTTGGCTTAATTTAGGTTAATTATACTTTTCGAGACCATGAATGTTTAAATGATGCATTCAATATTGACAATATTAAGTACAATGATTTTTATGATATTAGAATGTGTAGGTTGTGTTTGTCTATTTTTAAGATTTAGTCAAAGATCAGATCACATTGCTATGTGTAATTAATGCAGAAATCCATACAATTCCAAAAGGTTCACTGGTATTTGAAAAATAGTACAGACTATTATAGCACAGTTTGAATATAGTTTTTAAAAGCATATCAAAACTGTAACTTTTTCAAATCCTATTGTACAGCAAATTTATTTTCTGAAACAAAAACAGAACTACAGTGTTTTAATCAGTAAAAAAAAAGATTTAGAAGTGGCAAAACAAAAAAAGAGAATTACTTTCTGATTAACTACTTAATTCATATGGAAACAGTAATGGCTTCTGCACGTCAGCTTATTTAAAAAAAAAATCAAAACTTTTATGTTTTTATTTGTCACATGAGGCTAGATTTATCAATTTTTTAGTGATGACTAGATAATTTTTACTTATGTTCTATGTGGAAAATCATAGTAGTAACAGAGAATGTTCCTACTTTTTAATGACTGTGTACTATGGATAAGACAAATCATCATTTTTTCTTCACTTATTCTGATAAGGTCCGCAGTACCAATATGCTTAGATAGGCTGACTATGGAATGCTATCCTCAACAACTTCTTCCAACACCTTTAGGGGAATTCTGAGACCAGCTGAGTGATATACTCCTTCCAAAATATCCAAGCTCTGCCCTAGATATTCTTGTAATGCACTGTGTTGTTATAAAAATTGTGGGTTTTCCATATATGATTTTTATTTTTACCGTGCCACAGAAGAAAGGCATGTCACATGGGCACAGGTAAAGGAACCAGGAGATAAATGGGTGTTAGGACAGTAAAGTTAGAGCTTGTTGCCAAAAAGTCAAATAAACCTAATGCCAAAGCCAAAACGAAATTCTTATATGGAATTGAAGTAAGAGAGCTTAATTGTGCCCAAAGAACTTTTAATCCATACGTGATTTGTGGTTTTTTTTCTTCTTTTTAAATCATGTCTACAAACTTATACAATCCAAGAGACTCAGGTGCTAGCCTTTATACGCAATCACCTGTAATATTACACATAGTTATTTAGGCAACATGGTAGAAACTGCTTAACAATAATGCACAAAACACAAGGAAACACAAAAATATTTATTCACCTCATAAAACAAAAGGATCTGCAAAACTAATATCGGAATTTGGCTCTGTCACCCAAAAAAAACCCAAGGAGAATAGAAAAAGAAGAAAGGAATGCAAAACAACACGAGGAAAACTTACAAACAAATGCTAAGCACAACAATTTTATGACTTTATTATTTAATAGGATTTTTTGTTTATTTACCTACCCTAAGTTCTTGTCTATAAGCCGGACTCATGTATTAGCCGGAGACCAAAAAACATACGAATTTTTAAAATAAAATCGTATCATAGATAAAGCCGGACTCATGGATAACGCCGAACGTACTATAACCTATAACTAATAGAAGGGAGGGAGGTCAGTGGTCTCACTCGCGCCCCATTTAATTTCTTTAAGGGGGGGAGAGAGTGTGAGATATTGCCGTCTCTCTCACTCCCCGCATGGCGCGGTTGGAGCGTCCGGAGCGCGTTCTTTCTGCTCTGGGCGTCGCCGAGTCAACACGAGCGCGTAGCGGTCATTTAAATTGTGATTTTATATGTAAGCATATTTAAATATATATCGCGGATTTTCTGCGGACAATGGGTCTTTTAATTTCTGGTACATGCTTCCTCAGTTGGTTTGCCCAGTTGATTTCATACAAGGGACACTATTGGCAGATGGCTGAGAAGCTACCCAAACTTACTTTTCTCTTTCTCTCTCTTGCGCTTTCTCTGATCCTGAAGTATGGGGATTGAGCAGGGGGGCTGTTTGCACACCTAGACGATACAGACGCTCGTCTAAAAATGCTGAAAGATTATCTTCACGTTGCTATCTTTTGTAAAGCTGATTCCTGAAAAGACATGCTGCACAGTGCTTCGCATACTTAAAGCTCGAAGGGCACGTATGATTTTTGACTGAAAAACAAACTCTCCCTCTCTCTCTCTTTGTCTGCCTCTGACGGAGGGGGTGTGAGCTGCCGCCTTCAACAGCTTTGTGCCGCGGTGCTTCGCATACTTAAAAAGCCAACAGGACATATTGATTTGTTTGCTTCACTCCTTTGAAGAGGAAGATATGTTTGCATTCTTTTAATTGTGAGACGGAACTGTCATCTCTGTCTTGTCATGGAGCACAGTTAAAACTTTGAAAAAGAGACAAATGTTTGTTTGCAGTGTTTTGAATAACGTTCCTGTCTCTCTACAACCTCCTGTGTTTCTGCGCAAATCTGTGACCCAAGCATGACAATATAAAAATAACCATATAAACATATGGTTTTTCTACTTCGCGGATATTCTTATTTTCGCGGGTTGGCTCTGGAACGCAACCCCCGCGATGGATGTATAAGCCGGACTTATGTATAAGCCGATATTCTATTTTTTCATTTTCACAACTTTTTTCCTTAGATAAGCCGCGGGCTTATTGACAAGAACTTAGGGTAATTGCTATTTTGGGCACCGACATTTTGTTGATTGTTGTGATTAGAAATAAGTCTTTTGGTAGTGTGCATCAAATGGATGTCATGTTATGTGTTGACAATGGGTCGCTGCTATTTAGGGATGTGTCAGTACTCCTCATACAAGTTTCTGGATTAAAATAAATCTAAAATAGCTTGTTTTAAAAGGTTATGTTTGGTGTTATAGAAGTCTGAATTTATACTTGATTTTTCATTTTTCACTTTTGGTTAGCTTGTTGAGTTTTGGCTTTTTGATTTTGACTTTCTGACTTCGCAACTCTGCCTGGGGTCTTTTTGAGTTGTTGCTTCACCCTTGTAGCTCTGAAAATGGCATGACTGGGACACATATATAGAAACAGAGTTGCAGGAACAGTTTAGGCAAGGCAGGCGATTACCTGGGGCCTCAAACTGTAAGGGACTGTTTACATAGGTACTTGTTGCATCGCCAAATCTACGGAAACCCTTTTGAAGCATACACTACAACCACACAGTCAGAAACTCCTTTGAGGGGGGAGCCTAAACTTTGTTATAAGGGTGTTTGTAATGAGTCTTAAAAATCAGTTACATTTTCATAAATCTTGAAGAGGATTTACATGCCTGGAAGCAAAAAGCGAAAAAAAAACAACAACAGGAAGAAAACAAGGATCTGGACAGTGATAAGTAATAGAGAATCTGTTATGTTGATTCAATTATGTATGCCTTTACTTTATTCTATTTTTTATATCTTCTATAAAAATGTTGTATTTATTGTTTTGTTTTAATTATATAATCTGAATTTCACAAAATAAAAATAAAGAATTTGTATTTATTAAGTTCTTCCTCCTGATGTTATAAATATAGACTTTGTGTTAAAGTATAGGTAGTAAATTTTACCTTGTGGAGACGTAGGGTAGGGTGAGTTGAAGAACCTCGTAAGGTTTTATGCATGGGGTCCCCATAGTCCCTAGATTCCCCTCTGCTTGGGATACTGGGAATTACAAGCAGTTTTATCCACAGCCAGATTGTGACAGCCAGCTGCTGATCTTACTTCTTACCTGTGACTGAGCTTATATGCATGGCTCATAAAAGTACAAAATGATTGAATGGCGAAAATGAACATACTGTACTGTGCACATATCATTGTTAGTGACAGCTGCTAAGTATTCATCCACATCAAAACTAGTTTGCTTTCATCGTAAGTAAAAAACATAAATCTCTAGATGAAAAATAATTGAAATTAAATTAAACATTTTTAAGTTGTCTTTTTGTCTATTGTGTTTGTATCTACCATTAGCCAAGAGCACTGTAACTCAATACCCTCCTGTATTTTCAAAATTATGAAATATATTTTTGTTTTGCCAGGCTATGGACAAACAGGCCCAATGTCTCATCGTGCTGGATATGACTCAATTGCATGTGCAGCTTCAGGGCTTATGCATATTACTGGCCCAGAGGTAAAGTCAAATCTTTTCTTTTATTCTTTTGTATTGGGATATTACTCAAATATTTAATTTTAAGTATATGTCGGGAGGTTTATAGTTATTATCAAATGTTAATATTACTAAGATTTTAAATATGACTCAGGTTTTTAGGGGCTTTTGTAAGAATATTTGCACCTTTTTATATAGCTCAGCTTGTTTCTCGTTTTCCAACAAGTAAAAGAAAAATAAAATTCAATAATGATAGCATGATTTTTCTAGGTACAGTAGAGTCTCGCTTATCCAACCGTCACTTATCCAACTTTCTGTATTATCCGACGTCCCACCGCAAAAAAAAAAAAACAAAAAAAAAAAAACGCATCAATCGGCAACAAGAACTGCAAGTTGCGAGCGTGAGTGTAGTCTATTTTTTGTTGCTAAGTTCATTTTTTCAGTTAAGTTTTTCTGTTTTGTTGTAAAACATGATTACAGTGGATTATGTGGCTGGCCCTCTCTGGCGTGCGTGTCTCTCGCGCGCACGTGCGTGTGTGTGCATGTGTCCCTCGCGTGCGTGTGTGTGCGTCTCTCTCGTGCGTGTGTGTGCACGTCTCTCTCGAGCACGTGTGTGTGCGTGCATCTCTCTAGCACGTGTGTCTCTCACGTGTGTGTGCATGTGTCTCTCTCTCGCGCGTGTGTGCGTGTGTCTCTCTCTCGCGCGCGCGTGTGTGTGTGTGCGTGTGTCTCTCTTTCTCTCGCTCCAAAACCATTTATTTATTTATTTATTGTAATTGGTTTAGTGCACTTTGTAAACACTTTTTTTTCTTAGGAAGGCATTCCATACCCTATACACACCTTTTTCTGTTTTAGGATGGTGATCCTGTACGGCCAGGTGTTGCAATGACTGATCTTGCAACTGGCTTATATACCCATGGTGCTATTATGGCTGGGTTGCTCCAGAGGCAGAAGACTGGGAAAGGACTTTACATAGACTGTAATCTTTTGTCATCACAGGTAACTTGATTTTTAATTGTGTTGTTAGGTTTCAAAATCAGAAGAACGTTTCAGTCAATACTATTGTTCTTGTGTATGTTTGCTTTCATAATAATTATTTTTGCATTAATTGTTTCTGTTTCTATCCATCTCACTAAGTGCTTGGAATGCATGTCAATGAGTTATCTTTAGATAAGAAATGCAGTAAAGCTCTGCCTTGTTGGGCATCTCATCCCCAATTCTGTATTTTTTGTTGCATCCCTGTTCCCATTTACCCATTATTTTCAACTTTATTCTGAATAAAGTTGAGCAGGGTCTTCAATTGGTCTGTGGTGATCAGATGTTGCAGATAACGGAGCAGCTGCCTTTTGTTTTTAAAAAGTACAGTATATTATTCAGTTTGGATTTCTTAGTTTACACTTTTACTTGGTTAATGGTTATTGTTAATGTTGTTGTTCCTTTGGCTTCATGATTCCTCTTTTGTATAGGGATAGGATTATAAAATTAAATAAATGTCAGGTAAGGGATTTCAGACTTTCACCGTACTTAGGATTTACACTTTTAGGTTTCTATTTTTGGGTTACCTAAGAGATTCTTTAATCGTTTTTTTTTTTTGTGCAGACCTTTAAATTCTTGTTACCTCTCTTTTTTCTATCTTTCTTTTATTCTTTTTTTCTTAGTAATTATTGTCCTGCTCTTATTCTTTTTAATTTTGTTTCACTCTCATAATAACTATTATTTATTTATTTACTGTTAAATTCATTAATGAAATTTATACAGGTGTAGCTTTTTTGTGGAAGAATTTTATGATTTTGGCAGTTCCCCTTTGTTCCAATATTAAACTAAGGTTGATGGTTCAGTTAACTGCACTTAAGATTAATATTTGGACTGCAAGTTTAACGGGGCTGCACAGCACTTTTGAAAGCAGGTGTTATCATGTTGCTTCAGAGGAGACAAAGCATGTCAACTGTGTCTTGTTACTTAACAGAGCTCGATGCTGTACATGGTAGCCCCACCCCCTCACATTCCTCTCTGCATCATCAATCATGCGTAGTTGCTTACTTGTGCTTTAAGCTTCACAGGGGACTTTAGTGACATGACTGTATTTGGATAAATGTATATTGTTGTACATGAATAAATATAAGATATCCCCCGAAAATAAGCCATAATGCATCTTTTGGAGCAAAAATTAATATAAGACCCTGTCTTATTTTTGGGGAAACATGGTATGTACGAGATACGTATGAGATAAGGATTATCCCATCATTTTTTGAAATCAACTGAACTTGGCAGCTGCCGTGATGAAAGATGGTATGCTGATACGGTTGGTGAGAATCCATTTTAAGCCCTGAGTGTTGCAGGATCTTATATTTTTGTTATTTCTTATATTTTTGTTCATTCTGTTTCTTTGGTAACTTGGATCTTGTTGAACGCTGCCATGTCATCCAAAACGTCGTGGGATGTCATAGATTTGTCATCATTGGTCTAAAATAGCCTTTCTTCCTCCAAAAGACCTGCACACCCTCCACTCTTTTCATTAAATCCGTCAAAGACTGCACTTCTCAAAGCTCCTCACTTATTCCCATTCAGTGTTCCATACATGGCAAGTTCCTTTCTGACATGCCTCCATGGGATCACCTTGGAACAAACTCTGAATGATGTTTACAAAAACTTTATCTTGTGCTCTTATAGGAAGATTTGGGTTGATTTGTGAAACTCAGAACCACTGTTCCTAGGTCAGAGAACTCAGTGCGGTACGAAGAAGAATTTGCTGCTTCAAAAAATCATAATCATTGAACCTGTCAAGGAGAACATTCAAAAACAGCCTGCTGAGCATCGCCAAAGAACAGAGTGGTGAGGATGGTGGCCCAATTTCATCATGGGTGCACATTTTCTACAGCATAACTCTAGCATGAATAGGGACATGGACATTCTCCTCAGGGTAAAGGAGGTAGCGGGACATTTTGCTGTCGATCCATTTTTATAAAACCCAACTTCTAGTACCACTTGTCACATTCCAGAGTTGCACAAAGAATAGTCTGAAAGGTCTTTCTAAGCACAGTTTTCTCTTGAAGTCATTTAAAGGCAGACCACAAATGTGATAAACATCTTCACTCATTTGACTCCAGTCATCTGTTTGTGGAAATTAAAAGAATTCACAGGCATCTCCATCAGCTTTAACATGCTCAGAGAATGATCTACAAGACAGAAACCTTAGACGGGTTCTGAGTCAATTATACATTAAGTTACCAAACTTTTAAAGGTTCCCATTACTGTGAGCTAAGCAACTTTGCTCACACTTTCCTGCAGCTGATCTCATGGTGTCATACTGCTATCTTTCTGAGAGTGTGTTTCTTCTGTATTTGAATCAGCTCTAAAATCCAAAAGCACAGCCAGATTGTTCACAATATATCGTAGAGCTGCATAAATTATAGAGAGTGATCCAGTAGTGCTTACAGGACCATTTTAGTGATGTGGAATACATTATTATAAGTATGACAATGGATATGGTGAGCACAGAAGCCTGTGGAGCGGAACTGGGTGTAACCGCCTAGGGTGCAGGTATTGGTAGTAAAGCAAATATTCAAAGGGAGAATGGTTCTATGTAAAACATCTAAAACTTTTAGTGCCTAGCATCAGGATGAGGTGTTTCTTTTCATTCTTTCAGACATCTAATTAAACTGCTCAGGGAAGTGAGTGGGATGTGCTCTGATATAATTGTATGAAATGAGGCTCTTCCTCAAGTGAAATCAGTTTCCCCAGGTCAAAACCATTACAGCTGTGTAACTTCTGTGTTGAAATTCTGTATATGTAATTATACTTTGGAAAGAGTAGAATTTTCCTTAAACTTAAATTAAGAAAACATAGGTAAATGTAATTTAGGAAAACATCTATATATGTAATTCACTAAGCCGGGAGACAAGTAACCAAGCTTGGAAAGCACGCCGGAAGGGGCATGGATTCACTAAACCGCCGACAAGTAAGATGCCAATGGCGCACGCAGGAAGGAGCCACGCCCACCTACTCTTAGACCATTGGATACGACGAAAGAATCAGAGAGCCACGCCCACCAACTCGGACGCGACGCCAAGGGAAACATGCCGTCATTTCTGTTTGTCTGTGCCACAGTACACTTGCAGCTCTGAGCCACGTTGACTTTTCATTAGTCAACCTCAGTGGAACCTTGGTTCACACAGAGGCAGCGCCAGAGAGAGACAGAGGCACACACAGGCAGCACGATAGAGAGAGCCGCGCACACACAGGCAGCGCCAGAGAGACAGAGGGGCGCACACACACACACACACACACACACAGAGAGGCAATGCCAGAGAGAGACAGAGGCACACACAGGCAGCGCAAGAGAGAGCCACACAATCCTTTAAAACTGAAGTTAAAACACAATGAAGGAAGCAGTCTTTAAAAACCAATAAGCCCTGTGCCTCTTTTTCATTAGCGTCTCACCTGCTTCAGGCCCTGCAACAGTCGAAACGCTCTCTCTGCAGCTGACCTTCTCTGTGCCTGACTCCACTACTGTCAGTCGCCTGATTAAAAATAGCCTTTTGAAGGGGAGCTATGGACCCGCTATACCACAGGAACACATTGCCTTCGAGCCTGCTCTCGCTCAATGTAACGTACTGGCTTGCTCTCTCTCTCTCTCCTCACTCGCTCGCTCACACACTACACAGGGGAGAAATGCCCGAAGCAGAGAGACAGAGGGGGTGGGGGCTCGCGTGCTGCTGAGAGACAGAGGGGGAGGGGGCTCGCGTGCTGCTGAGAGAGAGAGGGGGGGGGCTGGGGAGGCTCGCGTGCTGCTGAGAGAGGGGGGAGGGGGCTCGTGTGCTGATGAGAGAGAGAGAGAGAGAGGGGGGGTGCTGGGGAGGCTTGCCTGCTGCTGAGAGAGAGAGAGAGAGGGAGGGAGGGGGGGGCTGGGGAGGCTCGTGTGCTGCTGAGAGAGAGAGGGAGAGGGGGGGCTGGGGAGGCTCGTGTGCTGCTGAGAGGGGGGGGGCTGGGGAGGCTCGCCATGCTGCTGAGAGAGGGGGAGGGCATGCTGCTGAGAGAGGGGGGAGGGGGCTCGCGTGCTGCTGAGAGAGAGAGATGGGGGGTGGGAAGGCTTGTGTGCTGCTGAGAGAGAGGGGGGGGGGGCTGGGAAGGCTCGCGTGCTGCTGAGAGAGAGAGGGGGGGGGCTGGGGAGGCTCGCGTGCTGCTGAGAGAGAGAGCCTGCGCATGCACTGCACATGCCAAGCAGCTGAGCAGGGAGCCTGGGTGTTTATGTCAGCGTTATTCAATGTTTTTACTATTACACTGTGCATTCTATGGTGTAATAATTAACTATATTTGTGCTTAAAAATCTTTAATAAAATATATTTACATACAGTTCGTATGGTCTGGAATGGATTAATTGTATTTACATGCAATCCTATGGGAGAAAATTGCTTTGGTTCACGACCAAATCGGTTTACGACCAGAGGTTTGGAATGAATTATGGTTGTGAACCGAGGTTCCACTGTATATTGAGTCTAGAAAACATGATCAGCAAGTCTTTGATAGGCTGCAACAAAATGATGAAAGAACGGGCACATTTTTTTTCTCACAAGCTGGGTGGGTGTTAGTTAGTTAATTAGTTACTCGAAGGATTTCAAGATTTAATATGCCCAAGCGGTAACACTGCAAAAGCAGCCCAAACCAGAAAAGACTGCTGGCAAAATGTGGCTGACAAATTAAACGCGTGTGCATTGTACTAACTGAAAGCGGCGTTACGGATTTTGCAAATGTTCATTTTTTCCCTCTGCTTAAAAAACATTAAAAAAGCGGCGTGATTATGCGGCGTATACTACACCGCGGGTTGGTATGCAGCGTGTAAAACAGTTTGTCGCGGATAATTTGCCTTTTACTTTAACACGAAGACAATTTCCTGTTAGATTTGCCTTTGCGATGACAATTGATAAGGCACAGGGCCAAACTTTCAAAAAGATGTGCATGTGTCTGCCAAAACCAGTTTTCAGTCACGGACAGTTGTATGTTGCTCTCTCCAGAGTTCCATCTTTTCATTCACTTACTGGTATGCCTGCAGGAACACGTGCAGCGAGCGAGAGAGAGCGAGTGACACACACACGCATACAGGCGCAGGAGAGAGAGAGCACTGGACGCATAAGAATAATAATACTTCATTACATTGATATACCGGTGTTTTCAGTATTCAAAGTGCTATCCACACAGGGAGAAACTGGGAAGCGAACCCAAAATCTTCCACAGTCTCCTTACTGCAAAACAGCAGCACTACCATTGCGCTACAAGGCAGTTAAAGAATGCACCGGCCTCGATTTTGTTTTCACTTCTGTTTACAGCGATCGGATCGTAGCGTGCATTGTTGCAATGTTACTTTTCTTGGTGGCTTATTACATTACGGATGTTTCACATGTTAATTTTGTTCCCTGTGCTTAAAAGACATTAAAAAAGTGTTTCTCAACTGTGACTCCGGAACAACTCAGTACGCAAGCTATATTAAGCGTCAACAACGAAGACTCGCTACACCTTAATGAACAAGTGCTGAAACTTATCCCTAACTTTCATCAGCGTGGCCTCCATCGTCACAGACGATCCCGCTTTCAGTCACGGACAATTGTATGTTGCTCTCTCCAGAGGTCCATCTTTTCATTCACTCACAGTGGTATCCACAAACCCACCCCATTTGGACAACTGTGTCGTTCAGCAAGTGTTCACCCATCAATACATAATTATGCGGCGTATGTTACGCCGCGGGTTGGCTAGTCTATATATATATAATTCACTAAGCTGCCGACAAGTAGCCACCCATGGAAAGCATGCACCGACAAGTAGTCACCCATGGAAAGCACGCAAGACAGCCACGCCCACCGTATATTATTCACTAAGCCGCGGATAAGTGGCCACCCATGGAAAGCACGCAAGACAGCCACGCCCACCAACTCTAAGACCATTGGATATGACGACAACTCGCAGAGCCAGAAGCACGGCCACCAACTCGGACGCAGCAACTCAAAACACCAGGCGTCATTCACGTTCGTCTCTGCTAGACTCCACATGCACCTCTGAGCCATGTTGACTTTTCATTAGTCAACCTCAGTGGAACCTTGGTTCACACAGAGGCAGCGCGAGAGAGAGCCATGCACACACACAGGCAGCGCCAGAGAGAGACAGAGGCACACACACAGGCAGCGCGAGAGACAGACGTGCACACTCAGGCAGCGCGAGAGAGAGAGCCGTGCACACTCAGGCAGCGCGAGAGAGAGAGCCGTGCACACTCAGGCAGCGCGAGAGAGAGAGCCGTGCACACACACAGGCAGCGCCAGAGAGAGACAGAGGCACACACACAGGCAGCGCCAGAGAGAGACAGAGGCACACACACAGGCAGCGCGAGAGAGAGCCGCGCACACACACAGGCAGCGGCAGAGAGAGACAGAGGCACACACACAGGCAGCGCCAGAGAGAGAGCCGCGCGCACACACACAGGCAGCGCCAGAGAAAGACAGACGCACACACACAGGCAGCCCGAGAGAGAGAGCCGCGCACACACAGGCAGCGCCAGAGAGAGATAGAGGCACACACACAGGCAGCGCGAGAGAGAGACGCGCACACACACAGGCAGTGCCAGAGAGAGACAGAGGCACACACACAGGCAGCGCCAGAGAGAGACAGAGGCACACACACAGGCAGTGCGAGAGAGAGCCGCGCACACACACAGGCAGCGGCAGAGAGAGAGCCGTGCGCACACACACAGGCAGCGCCAGAGAGAGACAGACGCACACACACACAGGCAGCGCCAGAGAGAGAGCCACGCACACACACAGGCAGCGCCAGAGAGAGACAGAGGCACACACACAGGCAACGGGAGAGAGAGACGCGCACACACACAGGCAGTGCCAGAGAGAGACAGACGCACACACACAGGCAGTGCCAGAGAGAGACAGAGGCACACACACAGGCAGTGCGAGAGAGAGGGGGATGGACTCATAAGGTAGGAAGGCAGTTAAAGAATGCACTGGGCTTGATTTTGTTTTCACTTCTGTTTACAGCGATCGGTTCATAGTGTGCATTGTTTCAATGTTACTTTTCTTGGTGGTTTATTAAATTACAGATTTTTTCAAATGTTCATTTTTTCCCTGTGCTTAAAACTCATTAAAAAAAAAAAGTGTTTTTAGCCAGCGGTTGGTAGCACTATAGTGCAAACTATTGCAGTGTTAGTTTTCTCTGTTGTTCAAGGTTTTCTCAGTGTTATTCAATGTTTTTACATTTAGTTTACTATTACACTGTGCATTCTATGGTTTGATTAACTATATTTGTGCTTAAAAACTTAAAATATATATTTACATACAGTTCGTACCGTCTGGAACTGATTAATTGTATTTACATACAATCCTATGGGAGAAATTGCTTCGGTTCACGACCAAATTGGTTTACGACCAGAGTTTTGGAATGAATTATGGTCGTGAACCAAGGTTCCACTGTATTCTTTTCGGTTATGACGCACGACCGCGTCCACCATCGCAAACTGTTTTACACGCCATGGTCTTAGAGTTGGTGGGCGGGTCTCCGTGAGTTTCTCTTGCGAGCGGGCACATGACCAGGCGGTGTGTATGCTTCGAGAACGAGGGTGGACGCGGCAGGACTATCTAAGAAGAGGCATGTTTGTCACAGATGTGAATCGCTGTATGCAGCGTGTAAAACAGTTTGTTTGTCGCGGATGTGAATCACTGTATGCAGCGTGTAAAACAGTTTCCGAGGGGTATCCCATGGTCTTAGAGTTGGTGGGCGGGTCTCTGTCAGTTGCTTTTGCGACCGGGCACATGACCAGGCAGTGTGTATGCTTCGAGTGCGAGGGTGGACGCGACAGGACCATCTAAGAAAAGTCATGTCGCGGATGTGAATCGCTGTATGCAGTGTGTAAAACAGTTTGTTTGTCGCCGATGTGAATCGCTGTATGCGGCGTGTAGAACAGTTTGCGAGGGGTATCCCATGGTCTTACAGTTGGTGGGCGAGTCTCTGTTAGTTGCTCTTGCGAGCGGGCACATGACCAGGCAGTATGTATGCTTCGAGAGCGAGAGTGGACGCGCCAGCACCATCTAAGAAGAATCATATTTGTCGCGGATGTGAATCGCTGTATGCAGCGTGTAAAACAATTTGTTTGTCGCGGATGTGAATCGCTGTATGCAGCGTGTAAAACAGTTTGCGAGGGGTATTCCATGGTCTTAGCAGTGTCTATACTTCGATGTGAATCGCTGTATGCAGCGTGTAAAACGCTGTATTGTATGTTGCCCTCTCCAGAGTTACATCTTTTCATTCACCTACAGTCGTATCCTCAAAACCAACCCCATTTGGACAACTGTGTCTTTCAGGAAGTGTTCACCCATCAATACATAATTATGCGGCATATGCTACGCCATGGGTTTGCTAGTTTCTAATAATTTGTTTGCAACAAAATAGTTTTAAGTAGTGAAACCTGTAACCTGTAGTTACTTTTTTTCCCCCTCTTCATTTAGCTTTTTTTTTTTCTTCCTTGCAATGCTGGCTACTCACTCACAGATATCTTATAATGACATATCAGTCATTCCTACTACCATACTGGTAGGTGTTGCACTTCACTTTTAATTCAGGATTCATGCCTCTGTATAATGCTGTACTGCTGTCCAATGATAGCACATTTTTAGATTTGACACCTGTTCCCACAGTGTTTGGGTATGCACGCATTTCTACAAAGAATATGTTGGTGATTTCATTACATTATTTATTGCACTCAAGATGATTTACTGAAGCTTAGGTCACCTTCAGATAAGAACGTAAGATATACAAGCAGGAGTCCATTTAACCCAAACATGCTTATCTAATTCCAAACAATCCAGCCTAAATCATCCTAAAGGCTATGAACTAGTCACAGAAAAGCACATTTCTGTAAGCTTATCTGTGTTTTACCTATCCTCTAAGTTGAGAAGTAGCCACAGATCCTGTTTTTTTATTAAAGAGTTCTGTTGTATCTTCTCCATTATTAGTCTGGGCAAAAAGCCATACAGGTTATTTACTCTTTTGTGTGAAAAAAACACAGTTGTTTCTGTCTTTAATTTTTTTTCATCATCTTTATTATATTTATTCTTGTGCAACTTCCAAATTCTTGGAAAAGCAACCTGACCTTTTATAGTATAAGTAAACTACTGCATGTTTACATTACATACCCTAAATGCATTACAATAGATAAGGTAGTATATACAATGATATTAAACTCCATTAATTCATATTTCTTGTAAACCTGTTACAAGTGAACACCTGGAGTCAACAGCCTTTTTCTTAATTAATAGATCATTACAAGTTATTGAGGTTTTGTTATGCTGGTCTGTACATTAGGGACTCATGTTAGGTCACTGTCAAGTTTGACAATGTTTTGGTTGTGTCAGGCTGAGTCAGGTTTAATCTTTAAGAGTCCATAAGCTCCTTATTTTGTTGTCTTTCTGAAGAGCAAAGTAAATGTGCAACAGGGTTCATTCAATACCATCAGACATGTTTGGATCATGTTATAGTAGAAATGAACATGTTCTGATTTGTTAGTATTTCATCTGGTTACACTGAACTGTTGTGTGGTAAGTAATTCCAGACATGTATACTCACTTGCCATGGTCATTCATATTGTCGCAAGTGCTGGCTATGCTGCATTGCACTCTTTCTACCTGGCATGAACTGCAGTGTTTGAAGTATTGGCTTCGACCTTGGTTTTTATGAGATAGTCTTAAGCATCAAGCTAGTCATGCAATCTCTGTAGTGAAAACAAGACAATATAGAATATTCAAAACCTTTCGTGCTTTTTATAACCAAAGTAAATTGTATTTCTTTAACTTAATTTTAGTTACTATTTGATGTTATCTTGCCATTATGCAAAGATTTAGTCATGTTTTGAAGATGCAGTTGATTAATAAATATATGTGAATATGCTTCATATGCAAACATTGAAGCAGCGTATGACTTTAATAAATAAGTATGTTAACTCGATGACTTTACTTTCCTTGACTTTTGATTTCACATGTCTGCAGTTACACGGTTTTGGTATAGTCTACCAGTCAACCCACTTATATGCATCTACAAGCAGCCACTTAAAATTAACTTTGACAGCACCCTTGATGTGTTGCAGTTGTTGTAACAGATGTTGTTTCTATGAAACAAGAGTTTGAAAGGGAATAGTTGATTCATTTTCCCCCCAAATTGTCATTTCTTTATTTTTTTAAACAACTTTTCCTCCTTTTTGCCTTGAGCTGCAAATCAATGCCAATAAGAAATGGCTGCCAGCTGTTGTTAACTAAGTCATATTTTGGAAATCCTCTATCAGAATGTTTTAGTGCAGTATGGGGATATTTATACGACTGTAGATATAATTCATAAAATAGTTATTTGGTCATTTGTTTTTTCCATTTTTTTCATGTTCTCGTTTAAAGCTTAAAGTGATTTAAGTTCATGGAAAACCATGAGTGATTATATCAAATAATTTTATCTAAAGTCCAGTTTTAACTGTATAATTTCATAAAATACAGTATGTGTTTCAGTTTTTATATTTTTTGTAGATAGAGATCAGTAATTTTTAAAATATGTTCAAACAAAACACAATTTTTAAGTAATATGTGATATGAAGTTTGACATCAGCTTATGTCTGGTAAATGCAACAGAATAATTACAAACATAAAAAAAACAAAATGAGCATCAGCTTCCTCTTATGCATCATAAATCAGTTTAAATTGAGCACATACTTGAGCTGTAAAACGACTTAAATTTCACTTTACTTAATATTGTTAGCTAAGCCATTTCACTCAATTCACATGTTTAAATATTTTAATTATGTTGTTCCACTGTCCAACTAAATTTGTATTTCATATATTTTTAATTTCAGGTTAATGCATACTATATAATTGTCAAATGGAATCACAGAGATTAAGTGAGTTTATTGACAAGGCAAATTTTAATATTTAAACATAGGGTACAAGCCTCAAAAAAGAAGGAAAAACTCACCTCTTGGGGCCGAGTCTAATTCCCGGTCAGTTTGTCACTTTCACAAAACAAAAAAAAGAAAAAAAATCATATTTCCATCCCTTTATCTATCTGTCACTCAGCATCTGAACCAACTCTTTTCTGGTCTGTGTTGTGGAAAGCAATAGTCTATCCTGGAGCAGTGGACACAAGACATGGAACAAACTATAACAGGAAATACTTATGCACAAAGAAGAACATTGCATTTATATAGCTCTTTTTCAAGACACTCAAAGTGCTTTACATAGATATTGTGGAGACACTTCAACTACCACCAATGTGCAACATCCACCCGAATGATGCAAGGGCATCCATTTTGCATCAGTGCACTCAACAAAATTAGTTATTAATAATAATAATAATTCATTACATTTATATAGCGCTTTTCTCAGTACTCAAAGCGCTATCCACACAGGGAGGAACCGGAAGTCCACACAGGGAGGAACTGGGAAGCAAACCCACAATCTCCACAGTCTCCTTATTAGGTGCTGAAAAGGTGAAAGCAATAGTTAGTCAATTAGAGACAAGGGATGATTAGAAGGCCAGAATAATGAGATCACGAGGGGCAATTTAGCCAGGATACTGGGAAACACCCTACTTCTTATGACGAATACACAGGGATCTTTTATGACCACAGAGAGTCAGGACCTTGGTTGTACATCTTATCTGAAGGACAGTGCTATTTTTTACAGCACATTGGCCCCGTTGCTATGACCAGAAGGGGAAAGGTAGCTAGATAGCTGAGGTCTCCAGGAATCTGAATGTGTCTAGCTTATCTCTAACTACTATCCTACTATCCTAATCTGGCTGTGGATCTACTGATGGAACAATATTTCTGTTTTTCATTTATGTTAATTGGTTTCTACTTTGTTTTTTATGTGTTTCTGTATTCTCATATGTGATGGTCCTGTATGTAAGGAATGGTATATTCTTGTGTTTTTTCTTCAGAGTTGTCATGTGTGCTTGCAATTGGTGAGGAGTGCTAAGCAAGAACAAAATATTTTGTAATATTGTGTTGTATTTCTGAGGTGATAATGATAGATTGGCCATCCAGGTTTGTGAAGAGGATTACTTGCATTCTGTTTTGTGTGTTGTATACAGTATATCTCTTTTTTTGACATCCATTGCATGCCCAGCTTTCCTGGAAAAAGGGTCTGTTTTTGAATTGCTCCTTTCCCTACAAGGTTTCTCTGGGGGTTTTTTCTAGTCTACTTAGAGAGTCAAAACCGAGGGGCTATCAAAACAGAGCCTAATAAAGCCTGTTGAGGCATTCCTAGTGTGATTTTGGGCTATACAAAAATAAATTGTTGTTGTTATTATGATTGTCATTGCACTGGGGCATTGGGATCCACACTCAGACCACAGGGCAAACACCCCCTGTTGGCCTCACCAACACCTTGTCCAAAATGACACTCAGTTCCCAGTAACTAAAACAACTATGAAAAGGAACCACAGTACTCAGAGGAAACCAAGCAAACTGGAAGAGATGATGCAAACATCACACAGAAGCAGTATCGGCTGGTCATTGAAATAAAATTAAAATACTTTGGCAATGACTCTTGCTGTGCCACTATGGTTCTTAATTTCATGTTGCATTTTTTTTTTCTATTAGGTAAATTTAGTAGCGTAATTTTTAAACAAGATTATCAACTGCTGTTGTTCATCAATTTTTACATGTATTTGCATTTTGAGTTATAAGAAAAATGACGATTTATGAAATATTTTTAAATGAAGTTTGCTTAGTTCCATATAAATCATTTCAAGTTCATTATTCTTTTATTGTATGCCTCCAAACTCATCAGTTAATTAGTGACATATGTGGTCTGTTAAATAAACTAATCAATTTGTAGTGAAACAATGTGCTTGCTGCATGCTCCAATTGCACCTAATGTGTATTGTGGAACGAGTCCCGTACACAGACAGGCAGACATGTTGAAAAGCACCACCACACGTTTATTTACAGTTACTATTTACAATTAAAGTGCCACACAACCACCAAGACTCCCCCAAAGTCCAGGCCTCACACTCAAATGCCTCACTCTCTTCAGGCCGCCTCCACTCCTCTCCTTCAAGGTCTGTCCTTCTCCTCACCCGACTCCAGCCCTGAATGAATGGAGGCGGACCCTTTTATAATCACCCGGATGTGCTCCAGGTGCTTCCCGGCAATCTTCCACCGGCACTCCCCAGTGTGGTGGAAGTGCCGGCTGCATACCCGGAAGCATTCCGGGTGTCCCCGATCCTGTTCCCCCCAGCACTTCCGGGTGTGGCGGAAGTGCTGAGGTCCAGGGCTCCAAAGGCATTGGGGCGCCCCCTGGCGGTGACCACGGGCCCCTACAGGGTTGAGCTGCACAGCTCTG
This sequence comes from Erpetoichthys calabaricus, assembly GCF_900747795.2. Lineage (NCBI taxonomy): Eukaryota > Metazoa > Chordata > Cladistia > Polypteriformes > Polypteridae > Erpetoichthys > Erpetoichthys calabaricus. The sequence continues at coordinate 147,619,869 of NC_041399.2, read as the reverse complement.
TACCCGTGGTCACCAAAGCAACCAGGGCGGTCACACCTCGTGGTCTAGAAGAGGCGCAAGCCCTCCGGTCCTCTTGGGCATCCCGGCTGGGTACCACCCCCTGCCGCGTGCCACAGTATATACCATTAAAGTCTATTTTCTATTTAATGGCATTATACTGTTTTCCAGTGCCTTTTAATGTGTAATGTAGTATGCACTGTAGTTAAGCTAATCAATTCATATACTGTATATCATGATATACCAAGTGTATTATAAAAATATTGAATTTGTGTTTGGCACTACAAAGGCAATTCTTGATTTGACTTTATGAAAGATTAAGTAGACAGCCCTTAATGAACTCATTGTGAATTGAATAAAGAAAACAAATACCAGGAGTCCACTAAGATTACAGTTTCTTTGATGATTACTGTCATAGCCCTCCAAAATCATTCTTAATAACACTATATTGGTAAATCTAAAAGCTTTTAATCTGGAACTGTTCAATTTTACTTTCTTCCACACATTAAGGCTATCTCTAGAGTTGACTAATAGACTGTGAAGTCATAAATTGGAGATTGCAAGATCTAGTATTTATTCCATAATTCTACCATCTCCACATACTATATATGTGATTAAAGCTATAAAATTACCAGGACAAACACAATGAACATCATGACTGCCTAACTACAGACATGTGTTTGTTAATGCCAGGAAAACATTTATAGGAGAGGTGAAATGACAGATTACTGGTACTGTTGTGTTGAAAGTGTTCATTCCATGGTCCAAATCCTGTGCTGGGTAGTTGTTGTTATTGTTTTTGTAGAATTTGCACTTTCTTCCTTTGTCTGCATGGTCTTTGGTCTTAATACTATTTTTCCTTCTAACTGTTGATGGCAAATTAGCCCCATATGAGTGTGGGTGTAGGTGTGTTAAAGAACGGCTGCTGCGGTGAGCGGGTGCAAAATCCTTAGTTGGTTTCTGAATAGTGGATGGTGCTTCTAAGATACATATTGACCCCTTTCATCAAGACTTGTATTAAGCTGGCATACGAATTATATTGTTATTCACAAAATTATTAGGCAGTGACATATATACTAGAGGCGGCACGGTGGCGCAGTGGTAGCGCTGCTGCCTCGCAGTTAGGAGACCCGGGTTCGCTTCCCGGGTCCTCCCTGCGTGGAGTTTGCATGTTCTCCCCGTGTCTGCGTGGGTTTCCTCCGGGCGCTCCGGTTTCCTCCCACAGTCCAAAGACATGCAGGTTAGGTGGATTGGCAATTCTAAATTGGCCCTAGTGTGTGCTTGGTGTGTTTGTGTGTGTCCTGCGGTGGGTTGGCACCCTGCCCGGAATTGGTTCCTGTCTTGTGTCCTGTGTTGGCTGGGATTGGCTCCAGCAGACCCCCCGTGACCCTGTGTTCAGATTCAGTGGGTTGGAAAATGGATGGATGGATGGATGGACATATATACTATAGGTCTATTATTAGCATAAAAAAAGAGTTAAAGGTTTAGATAATTGAAATTATATCAAAGCTGAATGAACTCTGAAATAAGGTAACCATTATCTTTCCGAGAAGAAAATCATCAATCCCAGTTTCCACTGCTGCTTCTGTTTTCCAGTATGGATGCTTTCGTGAAGCAACTCTTTGTGTTTTTGCCAAATCGTGCCCTATTTATTTTGTTTTGTATCCTTAGAGTTTTTGAACTTTATGTATAAGTAACAGGTATCTACAATTGCATTTTATTTTTTTCCTTTCTTTATAGTGCTCAGTTGTGGACCATCCAAACACACACTTATATTTTTAACTAAACCCATTTTACTTTTTTAATGGCCTCTGCTTCTGTTTTTTCTCAAGCCATAGAGTTGAATTCTTAATTTAAAATAGTTATATGCCAATGTAACATTATTTCCTTCTTGATTTTTTTTAACTCTCATGGTTTACAGCATGTAATGGTGTTGCAGTTTAGGAGACAAATGTTTACGCTTTCAAGGTTTTGCTTTCAAACACAATACCAATCTTTTTTTGTGTATAGAGCTAAATGTGATTTTGCTGTTATTATAGCATTCACTATATAATATGAATGCATCTCTTATATATATTTCTCTTCTGGTTCGACCTGCTTCCACTTCAAAACCGGTCCCGCCCACACGCAGCCGACATGGAATTTCTCCCTCCAATACTCGATTTCTATTCGTCCACTTCCATGTCATGCATTATACTGGCCTCCTGAGCGTAATACATCCAACAAGTACTTGAGGTGCTGCCACAACGGTAAAGTAGTTTTACCACCTTTGCGGGAGCCACCTGTGTCTTTACTACAGCTTCTTACACAGCAAACATCAGAAGCTAAAAATCATCGTGAACAAATTCGAGAATACAACTCTTCTCTAGCGTTTGCTTCCATGGGTGCACAGATAACTCAACCTCCTGGCCACGGACCATACTGTTTTAAATTTATCACCAAATCTCTCCACTATACGCTAACACTTCTGCCTCTCCAGGATATGGACAGTTGTATGTTTTTGACACAGTTCAAGCTACTGAAGTACGCTTACAAGATAAAGCAAACTCTGCATGCAGCGAAAATGTACTTCTCCAGCTAGATTCCATGCTCAGAACCATCAGCCCCTTCACGAAATCATACAAACACATGCATGACATCGCTCAGTCCAATCCAACAGCATCTGTACGAATGGTTTTAAAGGAAAACCCTAGGCAGGATTTACGACGATACAAGGCCCCAACATGTCACACCGATGTTGCAGCGATTTTCGTTGGAGAAGATGGCGAAACGCCCACCGAAAGGGATATTTGCATCTATCCCATAGGCAACTCCTGTAAACAGATTTCCACGCTGAATATGAATTGCGATCCTATGGTTTACCCACTTTTATTCTCTTACGGAGACATTGGCTCGCACAAAGATTTACAACATGTTCCCGATAAAAGAACCGACAAGCGAATAAGGCTTACTCAATGCCAATTTTACACGTACAAATTAGCAATGAGGAATACATTTAGCATTTTGCACTCCAGCGGCAAACTATTCCAACAGTACGTCGTAGATGTGTATGTTAAAATAGAGGGCACACGTCTCAACTATCACAGATTACATCAACAAGATCTGCGCGTCGAACTATCAGACGGACTGCAAGCAAACGCTGAAAATAACAACGTACGTGTAGGCAAAATGATCATATTACCGTCCACAATTCCGGGAAGTCCAAGATACATGCAACAAAACTATCAGGATGCCATGGCCATAGTACGTAAATTTGGAAAGCCTGATTTATTTATCACTTTCACATGTGATCCTGCTTGGCCGGAAATTCTATATGCACACTGCGTCTTTCAAGAAGTATTTATATCTTCTTGATTTCTGAATTCCTTTCTCACCGTTTTCCATTCCTATTCTTACACCGCCGTATGCTACGGCGGGTGTCTGCTATTATTATTTAAATGATTAAATGAAAATGTGTTAAACGTTTATTTTCAGCAGCTCATTTCCATCAAATTGCCTTTTAGCAATACAAGTTATTTATGAAATGGTGTAGCTTCCTGAAAAATGCTGTTAAACAAATTTTGCTCAATTGAAAAAAATTATTTGATGTTTTCATCTAGAATTTCATGTATATTTCAAATTATATATCTGGCTTCTCTGACATTTCCTTGTCTTACTGATAAGGGTGACAAAAGTAAAATGGACAGGATATCCCAACAATTGGCTAGTATTGGACAATTTCTAATAATTCTTTTGACTCATCTAACTGCCTGTCTAACTAAACTAATAATATCCAAAGACAACTGTGCCAAAAAGAAGCAATTGGTCATATGATAGGCCTACAAGAAAGTTCCTTTTTAATGTGTCATAAATCAAATGGGAGGTTGTACTTTAGAGTAATTTTATTGAATGCCTCTGGCTGTAACATTTTAGAATGTTAAGATCAACATTTGAACTGCAGTGTAGCTGCATAGGATCGTTTGCCACACTGCTAGGTAGCAAGTGACTGCAAGTTTCAATACAAAAAAGTACATTGCCATGCCAATGTCCATTTACACTGAGGAAAGAGCTATGGAAGAGAAATTTGGGTTAAGTAAGATGATCATCCACTGCTGTGTTTAGGTGATGTGCATGGCCAAAAAGAGAGAGAATGGTGAGCTGATACATCAAGTTACCAAACCTTGCAGAAGAAAAAGAGATTGCATACTGCAATCTTCTGGCACACCTTGGGTCTTTTTCTCTGTGGTTTTGAATTCATCAAGCTATAGGATTAGAAAGTATGTGAAAAAATGTGTCTCCCCTTACAAAATGTTTTTGCAAATTTCTCAGTAAATCTGAATCCTAATTTGTACCCTACATATATATTAGTCTGTTTTCTGCATATAGTCTGTATAATCCTACAATCATATGACACCATATTTATGTGTAAATTATATATTTTTCCTGTTCCTTTCCTGTTCACATCATTTCCACTACATTTATTCACAAAAAAAAAATGTCAACTAGAACAGAATGGAAAAAGTTTTTTTTAATGCTGGTAATATATTGCTGACAATTAATAGTTTCTATCACTGTATAGACAAACATTTCAATGGGTTAAAACATTTTTTCTCATAAAATCTTTTAAAAGAAACTACTACTACTGAATTTTTGTTTTTTGAGGTTTATGTCCTTTCCCTGGCAGTGTAGTATTTGGTCAGTTTTCAGGCCATATGTTAAAAATGCATGTGCTAGTTGTGTTACCATGCTTTCACAAGTTTGTCTTATTTTGATTTTCAACAATAAAGGGCAGGTGTAGTAGTAAATTCAGAACTTCATGAATATTTCAATCATTTGCACATTTTGTACATGGTTATAGCATTCATCTGTAATAAATCTTACATAGTGTTTGCTTGTCTGAAAGGATAATTGTGGTCCTGTTAAAATGCAAAAATATTTTACTGTTTACATAGCACAATGCTTCACACTTATGATCACTGTTGTCCACTATGTTTCTTTATGTCTTCTACAAAGTACTATATTCAGAGACAATATATATTTCATGTCATTTTTCCCCAGATTTAAATATGAAGGACTGAAAAACAGGATGTGAAAAATGCTATATTCATTGGGCTGTAGGTAACATTGCATTGCCCTATGTTACATTGCCTATGCATTGTCAGCAATTTTTAACAAAGGCAATGCAAATTTCTTAGGGAATTGCAAATTGCTTTCACTATTTTAATGCTCTCTCATATGTGTACCTATTTTAAAAGTAGAACACAGATTAAAATAATGTTGCAGTCACTATTTAACAAAGTACCAAATGATTCTTCTTTTTTATCATAACTATTATATTACCTACTTCACAATGTTTGATTATCTTCTTTGTGAAGCATCTTGTGACTGTGCTCCTTATCTGGACTAAAGAATGATTGATTAACCACATTTATGTTTTACACAGTTACTTTGCTCTTCTTGTTTAATTTGATTTTACTGTAGCAGCTGATACATTCTCAGATGAAAATGAATGCTTTGTTAAGTGGTTGTAATAGAAAAAATGATAAAGTAACTAAGAGCACAAAACATTGACCAATAATATGAAATCAAATTATGCTGTGTGAGTAAAACACAAATAATGTCATAACTTCCCTAGAAAAATTAACAAACCCAGTTGGAATCTTAGGCCATAGGCAATAAAGATTGAATTTTGGAAATAACTGCTAAAAAATTTATAGGCGTCCAGTTAAAATTAGAACTTCTAATTAGAAAACTGTAGCCATCTAGTTCTTCCAGGAACACGGTGGTTAAAGAAGTAAATACATTAGTAAATGCTTTGAGTCAATTTACTAAACTATCCTAAGCCAACAGAAAAGTCTTGCCCAAATAGTGCTGTCCATTGTTAATGCTAGTCTTTTGCACTGGATGTTGTTTTTGGTATATATAACATGGATGTGATCTCTGTTAAGAACACAGATAGTCTGACATGGAGAAGAGATCATTTAGTCCATTAAGATGAATTTGGTAAGCTACTAGCTAAGTTATTCCAGTATCTTTTCTCTTTACTTTTTAAAAAGCTTTTTTAGTATCTCTTGGTCATGTGTCCTTATGTAGATATTAGTACTAAATATAAAATCACTTTTCTTTTGTAATAACCACAATATTGTATCCTAATATATTTTTTGTTCTCTTCAATTTAAAGTGATGAGCGTTTGTTTGAGCTTTCATTAAAATGCAATGATTGTACTTTTCAGGCTGTAGTTGAAAAAAAATTGTCAGTCTCTTTAAATTTCCATTTTTGTCTTTGTCGTATAGTGGGTCTGTAGCCAGGGAATTAGTGGCCAATTTTAAATAATTAATCGCACCCGTAGAAGGTGCATGCTCCAATCGGGTGCAAGTGTGTGTGAGTGCATTTTGCTCTGTGTTTAATTGAGGAGCTGACTGTCTGCACCACATACACGTGTGGTGGTGGGCAGATAAGTCAAGCACCTCAGTGATGTCGCGGAGGGAATGGCTCCTTTCACCTGCACCCAATTAGGCAGCCAGCGATAAAGGAGGCTGCACAGGACAGAAGGGGGAGAAAAACAAAGATGAAAGAAAAGAGTAAACAAAAGTAGGTTAAAGGAAGGAGAGAGAAGGCAAGAGGCGGAGAGAGCTGGTACATGAGTGAGCAAGAGAGAAAGAGAGAGGAGGCAGGCAGCTGGGAGGAGAGTCCCTTGGGGAGCACACGGCCGAGGCTCAGGGACAGGAGAAGGCTACTCGACCTGGGAGCTGGAGTAACCTGCAGTTTAGGCCCACCTCATAAGTCCAGGAAGGCAGCTGGAGTCCGAGAGGCTTGAACGGAGAACCCTGTTGGGGCCACGGATGGCCACAGGGACCCGAGCCTTTGCATGTTGAGGTCCACTTTGGGAGCCCTGATGGGTGCCATGGTACAGCAGGGACCTGGACCTGTATTAGGAGTTGGATGGCTGTGTCAGTCAAATGGCCGTGTCCTCTGTTGTGAAGCCTGTCGTGAGACAAAGGGTTGCACAGGAGATCCAGTTTTTAAAGAACAGTTTTCATGTCTATGAGATTTTAACCACATTTTTAAAAGGATTATATATCGATTGTTTTAACCTCCACTGAACACTGGTTTCTTTTTTTTTCTTTTCATGGATTATTTCTTTATTTATAATGGATGGAGTACTGCACTATTTATTTGGTTTGAATGGCTTTAATAAAAGCACAGATACACTTATGCACCTACCCCTTGCTTTATGTGAGTGTCCTCATTTCCTTGGCTCATCCCTTGGTTATGTTATCAGCGGTAGTGGGTTTGAGAAGCTCCTGGAAGGACCCCGTAGCATGGAGCCAACCATCACTTGACTTAGAGATATTTTGGTATATGCTCTAGCTATTTTTAATAAACACAAATCTAATAATTTGCCAAATGTCATCTACCCATAAGAATATTGTTTTTCACTTTTTCACACAAACATAGTTATCTCAATCATTCTAATAGTGAGGTTGTATAGACAAAACCTTTTGATTAATTGAATAACTTGTATTTTAAAGTATTGTCAAATTCAACTTTGCCATACATTTCATACTGCCACTTTGATCTTTTACTTGCATTTGGCTTTTATAATTTTTAGAATGTGATGTTTACATAATTATTAGCAAGCAACCCTTTTGAGTTGAGTGTTTGGTTTCAGTGATGAAAGTGCTTAATATATTCATAAATTTTGGATGTACAGTAATCCCTCCTCCATCGCGGGGGTTGCGTTCCAGAGCCACCCGCGAAGTAGAAACCATATGTTTATATGGTTATTTTTATATTGTAATGCTTGGGTCACAGATTTGCGCAGAAACACAGGAGGTTGTAGAGAGACAGGAACGTTATTCAAACACTGCAAACAAACATTTGTCTCTTTTTCAAAAGTTTAAACTGTGCTCCATGACAAGACAGAGATGACAGTTCTGTCTCACAATTAAAAGAATGCAAACATATCTTCCTCTTTAAAGGAGCAAACAAATTAATAGGGCTGTTTGGCTTTTTAAGTATGCGAAGCACCGCGGCACAAAGCTGTTGAAGGTGGCAGCTCACACCCCCTCCGTCAGGAGCAGACAGAGAGAGAGAGACAGATAAAAAAATCAATACGTGCCCTTCGTGCTTTTAAGTATGCGAAGCACCGGGCAGCATGTCGCTTCACGAAGCAGCTGCACAGAAGGTAGCCAACGTGAAGATAATCTTTCAGCATTTTTAGACGAGCGTCCGTATCGTCTAGGTGTGCGAACAGCCCCCCTGCTCAATCCCCCTACGTCAGGATCAGAAAAGTCAGCGAGAGAGAGAGAGAGAGAGAGAGAGAGAGAAAAGTAAGCTGGGTAGCTTCTCAGCCATCTGCCAGTAGCGTCCCTTGTATGAAATCAACTGGGCAAACCAACTGAGGAAGCATGTACCAGAAATTAAAAGACCCATTGTCCGCAGAAACCCGCGAAGCAGCGAAAAATCTGCGATATATATTTAAATATGCTTACATATAAAATCCGCGATGGAGTGAAGCCGCGAAAGGCGAAGCGCGATAGAGCGAGGGATCACTGTAAATGCAATATGCACCATCTTAAAAATGATAGTGAATATTACCATCTGACAGGAGTACATTCCTTTTTTGACATCTGTGAAATCTGACATCTTGTTTGTACTACCTGATGGTGTGAGATGAACCAGAGAAAAATGCCAGATGAAAGTCTGAGACTAATTAAATTCTTTGCTGATTGGATATGTATATGATTACATATGATTATGATGTATTTTTCTGGTCTGACCAAGAATGGTTATCAGCAAAAATTTTGAAAATGAAAACGCTTCACTGTCTTTCCCTTTAGTGCAAACACCGTAACTTTAGACTTGTAGTTTGAGTTTTATGGCAGTAAAAATATATATTTTTTTTCTTATTCCATGAAATGATTCTGCATCACTAACACATATGATATATGGTATTCATTAAATAGATAACTGCATGTTTCCCATGATAATTTCTCTACATATTTGGAGGAACAATAACTACACTAAGGCAGTGGATACCAGACTCTAGGGCAAAATATATTTCAGGTTATCTTGTAACATATAAAGATTGTATAAAATTAGATATTGTTCATTTGGCATGATATTACTATGGATTCTCTTTGTAAGATTCTTTGAATAAAAATCTCTGATAGATAAATAAATAAATGTAAACTGACATTATTGATGATTTTGTTTTTACTGTTTTCTCACTGGTTAATTATTGTATGGTCATAGTTTGATACATGGCTCATTACACAGCTTTGGACAACATAACAGAAAATAGCATTTCTTAGGTTCATGTAATTCTGTGGCATGAGTGGCAGGTTTTTCTCTGATAGTTCTTGTGCTTGTGCACTAAAGCCTGCTGGTGATCAAATGTTTATTAGTTCTGTTCAATTTTATGTATTGTCATCATACCTTACTATACAAAGAAAAATATTTACTGCTAGTTTTGCTGGTGTAGAAACATGGCAAATTTAGCAGTAATGCAGTGCATGATCAAATAATATGCAGCAGACATACAGTACTAAAAGCAATGACAATGATCAATACATACCAGTAAACATGCAGCTGTAATAAAATAAAATCATAAATACCAGATATAGTCATACGACATATTCAACACAGATAAAAAAAAGTGATTACAAATTACTAAAGGACAGATGGTCAAGAACTTTAAACTCAGATGATTAACTGAGTCACAGTTCAAGGATATGGCTTTATACTAGCTTATCTGTTTCATTGTCCAGGGAGAAAATTTGTTTGGTGACACTTTTGTATGAAATTGACTGTGATTATATTACTGGCTGTGTGGAGATTGAGGAAGTGGTTTGTTGACAAGTTGTTTAGATGTTGACACAATAGAATATGCTTTGCTCAGGCATTCTTTGTCAAAATGTTCTATTTCGATAGAAGCATGGCCATTTTAACAACCTGCTGCATTACTTTGTAGGTCTTTCACAGTACCTCAGTATGACTGCAATACAAAGCTGTATTGCAGCTTGTATGCATGTACAGCTTGCCTTACTAAAACAAAAGCCTTAGGTTTGAAAACTAACATACAGTTTATTATGTAATATTTATTTAGCCTTAAATGACAGACAATAGGGGATTCTTCACGGTCTTAAATGGGGTAGGTTTTGTGCCACTGAGGAAGTATGAAAGAGACAAGATAAGCTTCCTGTGTTATTTACTTCTGCCATAAGAGGCAGTAGGTGGCCATATACTGTATGTAACACTGTATAGACTTGGATATATATATAACAAAGTGGTATAGTTTCTGTCATAATTTTTGTGAACTCTGGAAAGAATTGAATTGTTTAAATGTTAAACATTAATTAAATAGCTACATAATTTAAATCACAAAATGGAAAATTAATATGTGAAGAAAATAGCATGAATATAATTACTTTTTTCTTCATTGAATGTATTTACTCAGTGGGTGATTTGTTATCATTTTTTAATTTCTTGCTCAAGAAACATTTTTTTATATAGATTAATTCCTTACATTTAATCAGATTGATTTGACTCAGTCAAAGTTGCCTGCAGGAATCATGTTTCATTAATTCAGTAATCTTGTAATCTACAGAGTTTAAAATAATTGTGGAAGAAAATTTCTGAGTGTTATACCAGTTATGAAAGCACAAAGTAGCATGTCTGGTCCACAGCAAGGACAGCTAACAATTGTCTTTTACCTCCAACCAATAATCCTGTTTAATCTTCTGGCAAAAGGTATTAGAGAGCAAGTGCTAAGACATTAATAGCAGCAGATCAGGATATTCATGTTTCTTTTGAAATTAAAATCAAGCATTAAAAAAAACTTAAAAATTAAATAAATAATGAAAATGTTTTATAAAGATAAAAAATTAAAACGCATACATGAAAATAAAGCTTCTTAAATGTTAAAATCTCATAAGCTTAAGAAATTATCTGAAGTAGCCTAAACTGGGTTTCCAATACTTAGCACTGAGAAAGACTTATTTAAAAGGAACATATTTTACAAAGCTAAATGATGTATCTACCTGCCTTGTTCGTGATTTTAATCTGGTGGTCTCCAACCCCTATGGTGCTGGAGTGGATTATGTGGGTTTCATAATCGATAAATGAACCTAAATTAAATACTCCTTAGCTGTACTATTCAGTGTGTGTAAGTGTGAACATTCACCACAGCTATTCAGCATGCCCACTAACTGTAGACTTAAATAGTGAAAAATAGGTACATGCCCAGTATCAAAAATATTTGATTCTATGTGTATTTACCCAGTACATAATATATTAAAATCATTTTAAATAATCATGTATGTGATGGTTACATTAAATGATAACATGAGGGATTTAATTACTGTAGGTCATTACAATGGTACTTTAGGGATTTCTGTATTGAAGTATTATCTTAATGTATTACAGAGGTACTGTTTAAAAATGATGCCATCTTCCCAATTGTCCTTCATTCACTACAATCCTAGTTTACAGGGAATATAGGGCTGCTGTCTTTCAATGCAGTAAGGTGGTCAACGGCCTTACTGTTAGCATAGTCTTTATGTTGTTGTTGGTAGGGCAACATAAGGAACAGTGTAGTCAATGTCATCTTATCTACGTAGCAAGTTAATCCATCACTGCGTCTCCTAAAATTCTGCCCAAACCATGCTGTGAACTTAAATATTCCTGAACCTGTCACAACTAAATGCAAATTTTCTAAGTAACATTTGTGACACAGAGGCAAAAAAAAGATATGTCATCTGGGCTACATACTCATTGTTTAAAAATTGGTATGATATCATGACCATTCCATTGTTTCCTGAGTTGCAAATATCCTTATTAGAAATGTTTTTCTGGAAAGACTTGTTTTGTTTGTTGACAAAAGCCGAATCATACAACAGAAACATATGTTTGCCGGAAACCGTTAGACATTATCTTCTCTTCATGTCACAATCACACCATAATAATGTTGATCATTTTTATCTATCCTTTTCATTTGAGTTATTGTAGTTGACCTAGTTGAAGCATACTTCTAGATTGTTTGGAAGGTTCTTCTGGCTGGGTTGTGGTTCAGAAGAGCCAAGGGTTTGAGTTTCTAGCCTAAATTAACAAATCTTCGTGTTGCTTTTGAGCTCTTGGACAGAGTGTGTTTGAATGGTGAGTAAATCTGTTGAAAGTGTACAGCAGTCTAATGAAGGACTTGAATCTTATTCAGAATCTGTAGTAAAAGGATTAGACCACTTTGTATGTTGCATGTTTGCCTTGAAGTCAAATTCAGCTTTTGTGATGGAATGAAAATGAAAGAGAAGCAAGTTTTGTCTGAAGTTTAATCTCTACAGACTGGCATGCTTACAAGTCTAATCCTTTGGAGTTTTTTCCTTATCTGATTCTGTATACAATCTCTCCACAGATGTTGCTGAGGCATATTGGTCTAATCAAAAATGCATCTGTCCCCCTGCTCATTTCTCATTTTCTTAGTGTCCACTGCGGTTCTTCTGCATCATTGTCAATTTAGATTACCCAAGAATATTGTTGTGTCTTGACTTTCAATGCTTTTCTGCATTGTAGGGTTTCTAGTTACTTGTTGCATTCAAAGTTCCATGGTTTGTATTCACATGTTAGTAATTCGAAGTGCATGCTTGCCAAGGATTTCCCTCAAAGCATTTGTGCTGTTTTTCTTTTAGGATTGTATTCACTCATCCACAGCACACTTTGTCTCCTCTTTAAACATGAGATGCCAAATTTAAAGAGTTCAATATGTCCTCGTATAAAGACTATGATTAACCTTAATTTGGCCCTGTAAACCATACAATCCTAATTTCCTGTCCATCCTTTCCACGTTGGTTTCAGGTTTGCTGTGGTCATTTGTTTAAGGTGGGAAGTAAGACATATAAAACAAAGGATTCCAACTGCATATCCTAATTCTCCTGAGTGTGATGATAAAATATGGTGTAAAATTGCAAAACCTGTACTGAAATTGTGGATGCCTAAATACTTCTATCTTTGTAAGTGTTTAGAAATGTTGTTAGGTTTCCAAAGATATACAAAGCAACGACAACTTGGGGTCTAACTTTGTATAATTATTTCTGTCTTGGTAGTCATAGATTAATGGCAGAAACTTTACATAGGATGGCATTCAAGCAACTTATAGTCTGCATACTGTACATAATTGCACACCTTTGAGTGTATACCAAATTTAAGTAACTGTTCAGGAGAGGAAAGGAAACATTAAAATTGGAACTTTAGGCTTTAAAGTTCCTCTAGATGTGAATGTCTTTTCTTACCATAAGCTTTCAGTGTTTATCTTTTGCTTTGGATGAAATACTTATAAAGTAGCTCTAAAAAGAATGTACTCTTTACAATAGTTTTTAATCTGTCAAAACTGATATCCTGTACATCATAATCAAAACACTGTTGTCTGGAGCATTTTTTTCTCACTTCATATCATATATAGTCGAATACACGATATGGAACTGCCTTACATTTTATGCCTCACAGAAATTAACATGTTTTTCCAACTTTAAAATAAAATTCAATAGTTCATCTAATCTTAATTACAAAAGCTATATATACAGTAAATTCCATAGTATACCATTTATTTGGTGGAAACTTCTCTTTTAATGGAGTGGAAAACTGTCTGGTGACCAGATTGTTATGAACCCCCAAATCCATGGAGACTGTGGCTGCAGTGGCGGTGAAGAGTGTGTAGGAGGGATTGCTGGAAGTGTAAATTTGGTCAAAATGTTTTGCCAGATTTAAATGACTGGTCTTAATGGATTGTGGTATGTTCTTTTCTGAAACTTCTTTAAAAGAATTTCAGCCTGTTCGGGCCTAACTGAAAAATAGATTAATTATGTAATGCAAATTTCTGTAGTGCATCATTTTAAAAATTCCTTTTTATGACAAATAAGCAGGTCTGATAAATACATAAATGTTCTAATTAAGCATTAACATTTCAGCACTTCCACAGATGGAGTAGAGATTTAGTCAATGGTCACCACATAAACATTGATGCAGGCCTCACATGCACACTGAAATGGAGTGTGACTTTGTATAAAAGGCACAAAAACAAAGGATCACAGCATGAGCACACCAGAACAAGATGAAAATAATTGTCCAACATTTTGTCTTTTATATTGCAGACTAACATAACACATTACAAATGCTACCAGTTGCAGTTAAGAAATCTTTTGTCATTAGTATGGACAAAAGCCATCACATGGTTTACCTTGAAAGTTGCAGAAAGAAGTTGCTTGCCTGCAGGTCATTTAACGTTTAAATGGGTGGAGCATTGAACCTACCTCTGATCAGTGGAATCAGAACAGTGTGCAAATATTGTGGCAGGACCCGGATACCTTCTAGCTCATAATGTTCATTTACTGTATATGTTACTGCCAAATACTAAAGGTTAGTATCTGAATGACTGGAGTAGCTGTAGTAACTAGTCACTTCCAGACTTCAAATGAACAAAAATAATGTTACATGCTTGTTCAAATTTATATCTTTACATTTGTTTACAGATTAAGAAATATGGTCGTGTCCTGAATGAGACAGCTTGCACATGACAAAATTATTATACACATTTTTGGGAAATAATGAAAATTACAGACTTTTGTAAGTGCTTTAAGAATGTGAAGAATATTTGTTGTATGCTGTAACAAAAAAACTTTTTAAAACTTCTGATAATAAAGGAGAAAGGGCGCATGATTTTGTGACCAATTCTGACAAATATAGTTTCTATCAGGCAACTAGAAAATCAAGACACAAGACCATTCATTAAAGATTTAAGCACAGACATACTGGATGTATGCATCTGATACAATTACCGTATATACTCATGGATAAGCTGAGAATTTTAGGATCCAAAATAGACCCACAAAATTGTATTTTGCTTATCACGGGGCCAGAGATAATTTTTTTTAATGTCATTCATGTCAAGTGTATGAAAAGGCCTTGAAACCCTTATACAGAAAGTAATGACGATGAAAGGTACATCTTATAGTTCAAATCTGAAACATAATTTTCTCACTTATCTCATTTTTCCCAGTTACGTAGGTAACAGAAGAGTTGTCAGTTATGCACACAGTTTTTCCTTATAACCAAATTAATCCAGAAGACAGAAAATCATATGAAATACTTCATATACATAGAGTCTTGACAGTATTTGTAAAGAATGTCTAATTGCAGTGCAGTCTTCCCAACAGAACACAAACTCTACAGGGTGGTCCAGATCTAATTATGCAATCATTGCATTGTATTAAAAGTTGCATAGTTAGATCTGGACCACCCTATATATAGTACATTTTCTGAGAGATCTCCGAGCTGGGTGACACCCACAAAGATATCTCTTATGACACTCCGACATAATAGAGCATGGAAGAAATTGACAACATCTTTCAAAACACACTTTTCAAACAATATGGCCAGGCAATTTCTTAATTAGCGACACAGACTCTTCATCTTTTTACTGCAGGTCAGGGTTTAAAGAGGGCTGATATGTACTGGTACGTTGTCCTGGAAACTTTCACTCTGACTTTGAAGACACAACTATACAAACCCAGTTCCAGGTTCAAAAACAAGATTTTATTTTAGGTTTTATTTACAACAATATCTTAACAGGCTTCCAAATCCTCATCTCCAGAGAGTTCAGCATAACAACAGGTTTTCCTGTCCTTCCACAACTCACAGGAAGTCGCATCCACATCCTTGGGACTCTGAGTACTGAGACAGGAAAACTGGCCTCTTTTATGTCAGACCCAGGAGTACTTCCAGTGCCATAACCATGCATGCTGGAAGCACTTCTGGGTCAGGTGGAAACCCTTCAAAGAAGGTATATTGGTCCTGTACAGCTCCCTCTGGTGGCACCCAAGAACCCCAACAGGGCTGTCCTACAAGACTGCAATTCCCAGCCTGCCCTTTAGGTATCCATGTGGGCTTTTCAACAGTGGGATGCTGCCATTGTGTGCACCGGGAAAGAACATAGCTCTGGGAAGCAGCCACTTACTGTCCTTCCAAGCATATCTCCCGCCCTGGCAAGGAACCAGTTTCTACTATCAGTCAGGATTCCTATTCATCTCTGTCCTTCCATTATGGCCTCTCGCCCTGGCAAGGAACCAGCTTCCATGTACTCATGATGCATATTTTTCTGCTTCATATATTATACAAAATAAATATATTTGATTCAGTATCACTCAATAATTTAGTAGCAGTATGGTTTCCCTAGTTTGTAAATGGCACATAAATACATTTTCATGTCTTTAACTGTATGTAAGATACGTGTGGAATTAATTTTGTAACAATACTTACTGTACTAATTCCATTAAACCTGCTCACAAGTTAGTACACAGCTTTGTTCCCTTTTCCCAACTCCATAAAGCACATTGCAACTGCTCTTAGTCTTAGTTCACTGCATTGGAGTTCATAGCCTTGAGGAACATTGCAACATCCCAAAAGTTAGTCTTGTTACTGTAAATACATGCTAACAACAGATCAGTATGGGATCATCCGCAGCTCATAACACACTACAGCTGACCCAAACTGTTTTCTGTTGTTCTGCATATTGGGAAAAGGAAAACTCACATAAATCAGAAAAGTTTATTGTCACTGATAAAATTTTGCAGACTCAATTTGTAAATGATGCTCACTAGACAACTTTGGAGCTAGCATGGAAGGCTGCAAGATACTTTTTAAAGGCTGCCAAAACAGACACTTTATTTGAGTAACAGTACTATACTTGCACTCAAGGTATGGCAAAGGATTGTAGTGACCTCTTCACAAGTAATTGAAAGAAAGACTCGTGATCCACAGTATGGAGTAAAATAAAAAAGAACTGTTTATTAGTTATAGAGGTTCAAAACAGGGGAAAGAAGGAAGAATGGTGTGGGACAGAAATGATCCTAAAGAAATAGCATATTGAACTATATACAGTCTTCCCCACTGTTCTGGCCATGGGGAACACTTTTACTGAGCTATGCTGATTTCTGCTAGTTCCCATTAGAAGGACACGTATTACATGGCAAAAGATCTATCATGTCACTGCTCTCAGCCTTTTCTCTGATGCAGAAGGCACTGCTTACGCTTCTGTTTCTATCCCTCTCTCAACAACTTTTTGGAGAAATGACACTTGATCATGTTACCACGCACCTGCTCCAAGTGCACCACAGCCCTCCCTCTTTCTCATCCCTCTCAAGGTGACCTCTTCCCTTCACTCGTTGGTTTGTGTAGAATGCTTATACTCCACCATTGATCATTTGTATAACCAGCTTGTGCTGTCACCTTCCTACCTTGTCTCAGCGCTGTGCCACCACGTGTGCAGTTATTCATAGCTGAGTCACTACACTTTTAAAACAAATCATGTACCAACTGTCCTTGCAGGGCCTGTCATGAATCACAAATGAGAATACACATCAGTGGACAACACATTAAAAAGTTTGTAGTGAATAGCAGAGAAATCTACCACTGCAAACGCTTACAGGGCTTCTTCCTAAAATACCTTACCTCAGTTCCTCCAGTCTATGCACTTTAACCTGCCAGGATTTCAGAGAGAGCGCAAGTGAAACTGAAGAGAAGACTTAATGCTGAGAGAAAATAAAAAAGGTTCAAATTATCATTTTAGGAGCTTAGTAGCACAATGGTAACTGAAGTTTAATGATTATTTTGTACTTTGTAATGATACCGGTGACAGAAGAGACAGATGGACAGACACACACACACCCCCCAGTCCACTGATGCAACTTGGTTCTACACGCAAGAGACATGCTTCTGTTTGCTACAATATCCTTCTGTCATTCTGACTACTGTATCAGTATATGGCATATATTAGTCTAGTTTCATAGTACAGGACAGCTTGCGAAAATGCTCTGCTTCGAGTAAGTAATGATTTGCTTATGGCAACAGACTCTGGGGAAAAAAGCAACGTAATAACTCTATTAAACCTTAGTGGAGAATTTGATACTGTCCAGAATGAAGAACATTCTGGGTATCTTTGACACTGTCCTTCAGTGATTTAAATCCTATTAACTGATAGGCAAGAGATTGATAGTTTTGGCAACAGCAGGTCCAGCTCACCACCACACAAGGAGTTCCACATGACTCTGTCTTCGGTCCTATGCCCTTCTGTATTTACGTGCTTCCTCTTGGCCATATTATTTGTAGCTTTGTACTGGGTTATCATTTATATGCAAGTGATGCTCAGATCTATTGCAGTGTTAAAAGTGAAAGTTTGTCAGAACTTTCTCAGCTCACAATTTACCTCAGTGAAATTAAACCTAGATCGAATATAACTCTTAAAATTACAAAACCAAAATCATGTTAATTGGCACTAAAGCTCATCTTAAGAACACAAGCTCCTTCTCAATCACCCTTGGTGATGATGTCATTAGACCTTCTTCTGCTAGGAATCAAGGTGTCATTTTTAATTCTTCCCTTCTTCCTCCTTTGTGGTGGTTCTTACTTCCACCTTCCTAGAATATCCTTTGTTCATTCATTCCTCTCCTATTCCAGTGCTGAGAAACTTGACAATACTTGTATTATATCCTGCATTGACTACTTTAACTCCCTATTTGCAGGTTCCTTTCTAATCTGCTATCACAGCTCCAGCTGGTTCAGAACTCAGCTGCAATTTTCCTTACACAGACCCTCAACAACAAGCACATAACACCCATCCTACTCCAACCTATGTCCTATGGATGACATAGCCTTCAGCTCTATAGCACCCAGGAATGGCCTCCTTAAATTAATGAGATCAACAGAAAGGCATTTAACTTAACCTGACTTTCTGACTTCTCATTAAGTTTACCCTCTCTGTCCAGATGCTCAAGACGATTTGTGTTTGTGCCACAAACTATGTAATTATTCAGGTTTTTCTTGTAGTATTCATATTTTTATTTTATTCTGGTTTATTGTTTCCTATTCTATTTCAGTGCTTTGTATATTCAGTATTTATCTTTAATTATTAAGTATTTTATGCAGATTCAATTTGTATTCAATGTTGTATATGCCCTATAGTTCTTTTTGAATTTATGTGAAGGACTTTGGGCATGGGAAAGTCACTACATAGACAAAATTTATTAATATTATTATTATTATTATTATATAGGCAAATAGAATTTAGATAAACATTGTGGTCTAGGTATATACTACGTGTTAAAACGTGGCCATATTCGGGAAGGTTATGGTGGCATTTCCAATTATACAGTAATGTTAACTTACTTTGGTTATTCATTTAGATGTTCAGTCATTAGGTGCATGCTGTGTAGCCTTGTTTATGCATCTTCTGGTGCAGTTAGGCAGATTTGTTAAATCAGGTGTGTTGAGTACTGAAATCTGCATCTTATGTGGCTCTTCGTTTTTAGCTGTCTTAACGGCAGTCCTTTCCACCATCTTTTGACTGGGTGTGACACATCATTTACTTCAAACTCATATTTTGCAATGCATATTTTCATGATCATAGTTGCAAATTATTTCAACCTTACATCAACTCTGAACTATCGTCATAAATGAACAAGAGAGAGTGCATACAGCATCTGTGAAAATGTATCATTCACTTTTACCGCTAGTCTGTTGATAATCTTTGAGTGCAAATGTGTAATCTAATGTTATAGAAAGGTTTTTTCTTTTGCAACAGATTGTTTATTTTTAACACACACAATATGCTCTCCGCACATGTGACACATATATATATGTTTTTAGGAGATTTTTTGGCTGTTGTCTATCGTAATCAGAAGCTTGCTTTCTGTCAGACTAGGTAAATGAGACCAACTCTGCTATTTGAAGTTCAAAATCACCATCTCAGCTTTGAGTGCTGTCTTCATGTGGCATTTGATTGGTTTAGAAATGTGACACCCAGTGAACTGTCTAATTGATCCCACCCACTTTAATGAAAATTAATTCATGGTTGTCTCCAGACATACATATTATACGATTGCCTCAGTGAGACTATGCTCTAACAATGTTGGGGAATGTTACTTTTTAAAGTAACTTAGTTACAACACTCCTTACCTACAAAAAAGTAAATATTTTATAGAATTACGTATTATAACATTTAATCTATTACAAAGAGTGTGTTACTATTACGTTACTTTTTCTTTTGTATGAAAAACTAAACATTTCACTGGCTAGCATTTGTTATTGAATCCTAAGAAACAGGTCATGCTTGATGTTAAGGATTCACAAATGTGTCAGGTCTTTACTTTGACAAATGTGTTTTATTCAACATGTATATGAAGTATTTGTACACTCAGACATGTTTTTCATGCATGCACTCTCATAAACTACCAGAAGCGTATCGAAAAAATGATCTTTAACATTTTGAATGTTTGAGATACTTCACAAAACACAGCCAAATCTCATACTTTTTTTGTGTTTTATAAATGCTATTCATATGCAGTGAAGTAAATAACATGCATCTCCTTCATCCATCCGCAAACAGAATCCCCTGACTATTCGTAGAATGAATAACAGCCACAGTTCCACCAGACCATACACTTTCAAAATATCTATAGCAAATTGGTTGGATTATAAATAGATGGAAACTTTATTTTTAAGTTTCTGTTGTGCTGGGCAAGCAGCTACTCACACTGCACAACAGAGTCACCAGTCATATATGTACTCTGTACAAACTGTACAAACATGTTTGGTTTGAAAGCCATGCCATAACGTGGGAGCACAGACTATATGGGTACAGTACAGACAGAAAGCTGATGTTCAATCTTCAGCTGAATGAGGAATTCTTATTAATGATATCCACCTTATGCACAACTTTTCCTGGAAACATTCAATGTTGTTATGTTAGAAACTGTCTAAAAAAAAATTAAGACTGAGAGAGCATTTAGAGTACAATTCCACTTATTTATTACAATCAGATTGGAAGGAGGACTTTTGCAAATGTCTTCAATTAATGTATAGAAATATATTACTTACTTTTATTCGTTGGCATGGTGAGAACAACAGTGGGTCCTCAACCATTTGTTGATTGCTGTGGAAATGACAGGATGCTCCTACAGTGCTGAACAGGGAAAATCATATAGCCACCCTACTCTGAATTTGTAGAAAGTAACCTATTTCATTTTGATTTTCTTCAAGCTTGTCTGTATAATGGACATGGAAGCGTGGGTGGCTAAGAAAATATTCAGTAAAAACTTTGCAAGGTTATCTTTGCTAAGAAAATTAATCTGACTAGTTGTGCATGTTTTTTATCTAAACCAAATATTATCAGTCTTTCTCACTGGTATTTACAATTTCAAAACTGTTGTTTTGTATCTCACTGTGATCTTTTCTAACATCTTCTTCAAAACAGTAAAGATTTAATTTTAACATGTATTGTCAGTCCATAATCACCCTCTGCTCAGGAGGAATTATATGGATTTCAAGTGTGAAAGGCAAACTACACACACAACATGATTCAAATAGAGGACTCTAAGACTGTGCGGTATTAGTGTTAACACCTGTACAGCCAGGTTTTTGCTTGTAAATGTATCAAACTGAGTCACTTAAACATTTAATCTGCATGACTTGAGATTGTTCAGCTGTACTGTTTATCTTTGTAAAGAGTAATTTGATAAAACTTTATCTCGACATAGTATTTTCAATTAAAACCTTTCTTAAGAAAAATACTAAGAAAATAAAACGAATGATTGTAGACTTCAACTGAATTAGGTCTATAGTTCCACATGACAATAAACTTGAACTAATGTAAATAAATGGAGAAGTGATAGAGTTGCTTACTTTGTTTAAATATTTAGGATTCTGGGTTCATGATTATTATCAGTTTGTGCTCCGATTGTGATAACTGAATTTCAAAAAAAGGCTGTTTATCTTACATAAACGGAATGTTTACAAGTTATCAGCTGTATTTTACAAATATTCAATGTCCTGTCATAGAAATGTTCACACTCTGGATAAAGTTAAACTAAAATTAATTACTGAAGTAATGGGCAAATTAATTAGGACTGGAAAAATGTCCATGCAACAGGCGTATACAGACCTTTACCTGATAAAGCATCAAATCTTTCCTAATGCTGCTCATCATCTACCATAAGTAATGGTTCTAGCATTTTGACAAGCGGTTTAAGATAAACATTATGTGATATAAGGAATCATTTATAATTTGAGCAGTTATGCTTCTAAATAATAGAAGGTAGCTTATCAAGAAATTAAACAGATTGCACACAAATTACAAGTAGGTATTTTTAATTTTTTTTTTATTTTCTATACTTTTTTGATATTTTCTTGCTAATTCAGTTGTAATTTGCATGGAACTTCCCATTAAACTATAGTATAGTTTTCTTAGACCCAGATATAACTTAAACATATAGTTTACTGTAAATGATTATTAAAGGTTGTCTTTAGTTTATGAGTCACTAGCAGATTATACTTTTATGGATATGGGGATACTGAACAAAGGTAAATGCTGACTTTCTCTTTCCTACAATTCCACAATTTGTGATGGATGCACTAATTTGGATACAGTCTAAATCAACTCATGAGATTTGACCCTAGGGAGTTATACTCATCTCACAGCCTACAGTGTAATAGTTTGTTCAGCAGGTGCCAATATCATTCTTCACTTTTGTTTTCACTATTGATATTTATAATATTAAAATAAAGCTAAAGTACAAATTATATAAAATACATTTGTATAAATTATATTTAATTACTTGCTATTGTAATATACTCTAAATACAAAGCTGTTGATTTTGTGTGTTCTTACCTTTATGTAATGATAAGTCTATATTTTAATGTAAATATTACAAACAATGTCTAAAAATAGTTATGGCAATCTCAATGGTATGAATTATTCTGTATCCCATTTTAATTAAAAAAATCCTTAAAAGAAATTGGTAACCTGAGAATAAAAAATTAAAGGCATATGATTTAGGTTATTAAAAAGTACCAAACACTTTTCTTGTAAAGAGGCTTAAACAACCTAATTTATTTAC
The DNA here is from genome assembly GCF_900747795.2 of Erpetoichthys calabaricus. NCBI lineage: Eukaryota > Metazoa > Chordata > Cladistia > Polypteriformes > Polypteridae > Erpetoichthys > Erpetoichthys calabaricus. The sequence goes on along the minus strand of NC_041399.2, from coordinate 147,596,952 downwards.
TTACTTGAGACATTATGCACATTAGTATACCGAAAAATATTTGCATTTGTGACGGAATTTGAAAATTAGATATTAATATAATGGGAAACCATAAAATTGCTTAAATTTGAAAAATAACCAAAGTTGTCATATTTTTGGTATGCCATCAACTATAATTCAGCATGCTAGTATACCCTTCCCAAACATTTCTATTATGTGTTTCATTATTAAAATACCTATTAAATTGCCTTTCTAACCTGAAATGGGTCTTTACTTGCTAGCCACTTTAAGACAATAAAATGTAATGTATTACAGGTCAGAATGCTACATTTTACCTTGTTAAGAACTTTATTGATTCTTCATGAAGTATGACAGTTGTGGCTCTTGGTGCACTAGAGGGTAACACTGTTGTCTTACAGGATTGCTCAGAGGTTCAATCCTGGTTTGTTCAGTGTGTTTGTGGAATATGCACACTCTCTCTATGTCTGTGTATGTTATTGTTTTTCTGAGGTTTCTCCCACATCCTGGTTGGGTACAAAATTGGCCCAGTAAGACTAAGTGTGGACGTATGCAAAAGTACACTCTGTCCCTGGCTTCTTCCTAGTTTGCTCAATGCTGCTGCATTAAGCTATGAGTCCTTGTAATAGAGTAAATGGATGGACAAACAACTTTATAAGTTCATTACTGTCACATGTACAGAGTACAGTTAAATTTTTACATGCACGGGTTAATCAACATGCAACATATCACCACTCTTGATACTATATGAACGTGTCCCTGATCCTTTTTGCTTTGTTAATCATAGCACATTCATCAGGTTTGTTTCTTTCGTGTATTTTTTAAAGGAATCTGTGAAAACAGTTCCTTCCTTCTTCTGTGATTGGTCATAAATAGAAAGGTCAATATCAAAAAATAAAAAAAGAAAAGAAACTTTTTATCATCCATTAGTAAACAGCTTTACATATTTATCTATTGTTCTCATAATGAAAAAAATAGTATCAAGGTAAAGGTGTACTTTGCTTTTTACTTCCTATAGCAGGTGGAGCAGTTGTTTTACAGTCTTGGATCCATTGGGAATGTAGGGTTGGTAAAATTTCCACTGACAGACACGCCTGTAGAACAGAGGCATAGCTAGGGTTTTCAGCGCCCGGGGACAACTGAAGATTTCGCGCCCCCTCCTGTTTGCCAAAATGCAATGGGGAAGGGAAAGAAAATTTTAAAATGGCGCCCCCTGGATGCTGTGCCCGGGGACAGATGTTCCCCCTTGCCCCCCCCAGCTACGCCACTGCTATAGAATTATTAAATACTAATTATTAACACTGTTAATAAGGGTGAAACAATCTCTGAACTGGATTAAGTGGGTTTTATTATAAGGAAAGTCTACATAAGACTATTCACCTTTGATAAAGAACTGAGTAATGCTACCTTTGTGTAAAGGCATTGCAAGAATGATATCAGGGTAAAGTATATATTGTAAGGTCTTAATGTTATTCAACAGGCAATCATACTGAAAAATATGTAATCTTGTATATAATTTACGCTGCCTTCAAAATCTAGAGTTGTATTCATTTTTGTCTGTCATTGTGTTTTTGTCATTTGTCTGTAGAGGGCATTTAACTAAGAATGCTATTGCAAAATATCCATCCATCCATCCATCCTCTTCCGCTTATCCGAGATCGGGTTGCGGGGGCAGCAGCTTGAGCAGAAATGCCCAGACTTCCCTCTCCCCGGCCACTTCTTCTAGCTCTTCTGGGAGAATCCCAAGGCATTCCCAGGCCAGCCGTGAGACATAGTCCCTCCAGCGTGTCCTGGGTCTTCCCCGGGGCCTCCTCCCGGTTGGACGTGCCCGGAACACCTCACCAGGGAGGCGTCCAGGAGGCATCCTGATCAGATGCCCAAGCCACCTCATCTGACTCCTCTCGATGCGGAGGAGCAGCGGCTGTACTCTGAGCCCCTCCTGGATGACTGAGCTCCTCACCTTATCTTTAAGGGAAAGCTCAGACACCCTATGGAGGAAACTCATTTCAGCCGCTTGTATTGGCGATCTCGTTCTTTCGGTCACTACCCATAGCTCATGACCATAGGTGAGGGTAGGAACGTGGATCGACTGGTAAATTGAGAGCTTTGCCTTTCGGCTCAGCTCCTTTTTCACCACGACAGACCGATGCAGAGCCCGCATCACTGCGGATGCCGCACCGATCCACCTGTCGATCTCACGCTCTATTCTTCCCTCACTCGTGAACAAGATCCGAGATACTTGAACTCCTCCACTTGGGGCAGGATCTCGCTCCCAACCCTGAGAGGGCATTCCACCCTTTTTCGGCTGAGGACCATTTTCTCGGATTTGGAGGTGCTGATTCCCATCCCAGCCGCTTCACACTCAGCTGCGAACCGATCCAGAGAGAGCTGAAGATCACGGCCTGATGAAACAAACAGGACAACATCATCTGCAAAAAGCAGTAGCCCAATCCTGAGTTCACCAAACCGGATCCCCTCAACGCCCTGAATGTGCCTAGAAATTCTGTCCATAAAAGTTATGAACAGAATCGGTGACAAAAGGCAGCCCTGGCGGAGTCATATATATACATATACATATTTTGCAAAATATACATATGACAATAAATTTGGACTTGAACTTAAAAGAATTACAAAGAAAAAAGTGAAAATGACAAACAAAGCTCCTCAAAAATGAAAACTACCTAGCATTGTATACTGTCTGTGATTATACAATTGGCTATGCAATAACGTAATGACAGCAGGAAGCTTTTCTATTTTATTAAATCTTATTTTCTGAAGCTACCGAAAGCACATGTTAAGGGATTCAAAGACCTATCCAGATTACACAATGTTCACGTAATGGTTAGAATGACCTATCTGATACCTGCAGGGGAAATAAAGCAATATTTTGAAATAACAAATATTTTTTGTTATATTCAGAACTTACACTCATAATCTTATAATCTTGTAATATTATATGAAAATGACCTATTGTCAATAATGTTTGTTTGTTAGTATAAATAAATTAAAAAATCATTATTCAGGAAAACTTTCCATGACTTTAAATGACTTGGTTGTAACACTTGTGCAGCATAACTGTGTTTACAATGTATGCTGCAAAGCCAACTTCAGCTAAAGGACAACAATGCTGCTTAATGTGCAGAAAGTGAACTAATATGTCTGTCAAGTTGGCATATTGAAAAAGAATTTATGGAGAAGTAGATTTGGTGAAAAACACAGAAACAGAAAGAAATACAAGCAAAATTCACTTGTCTAGAATAAAGAAATAAAAAACATCTTTAAATTCAAGTTGTCATCATTGTCTGTGTAGAAACTAAATGTTCTGCCCATGTTTACATATTTCATTCTTTAAGTAATCCTCCCATATCCCAAAATCTAAATCATCTCAGTAAAAATGGGGATGTATGCATAAATGTGTTATTGAAATGTCAAGCTCCATGCAGTGTTGATTCCTGGCTGACTTTGCGTTTAGACCGTGAATGGGATTAAAAAAGTTAGAATGTGAATGATTGGATGCATGTTGGCTTGGAATTTCATAAATATACACATCAAAACTCACATAAAGGTAGTCAAAGCAGGTGAATGTGTTTAAAGGGATAGACAGAAGCCAACTCCTGACACCGTAAGCAAAATTAAAATACACGCAAACGTTAAATACTGTAAGACACAAATACATGAAAAGTTAGAGCTATATCCAGAGGCTGCAGTCCTATTTTTGTCCACCCCTCCTCCACATAAATGACACATACTTTCTGTTGCCTCAAAAATCAAACAAAACCAAATGGGCAAGGCAGAAGTGCACAGCATGTAAAGAGAGATAGGGGCCAGTGGCAGAGCTTTGGGTAACATTTAATGAACCAGATAGTGACAGAATATGCAAATTAATTTCATATAATAAGAGCTGTCATTCCATCTTTCATGTCTTTAATGCATTTAATTTGTTTACAAATGCACTTAAGAGTTTTTGTTGAAATGTTGCAAAAGTCTTGCTACTGTTCAGGGCAGAAATGTTTGCTGTTTCAAAAGCCATTTCAGCATTTAAAGACTTGAAATGTCACGATCAACTTCAATTAGTTTATGAACCTGCTTTTATAACAAGGTCCAGCAAACACAGGAACAAAATATTGGTGAGATACCAGATTATCAAAGTATACACTAAACACAGCCACAATTATTCATACTGCATGGCCAATTAATTTAACATTAAAATCTTTTAGATCTGGGAGGTCACTGGAGTACCCAGAGAAAACCACAATGTCATGTACAGAATGTACAACCTTCACAAAGACTCTGGTAGCAATAAACCTAGGACCGTAGAGCTCCAGGGCAGCTGGACTTTTCCCACTGATACAATATGTAATACAAAAGGAATATTTCTGGTCTTTTTGGAAAAAAAAAACAAAAAAAAAACACTGGGCCAAGTCTTCTGGCCAAAATATTGGTATACCTGTATTTTTCTAGCAGAAAACTCTTTCAGAATAGGAAACCTCTTTTATTTCTTCTTATACTTATGTGAATTGGCTAATTACTATCCTGTTCTGCAGCTTGTTTCCAATTTGCAGAAAAGTGGGGAAAACAATGATCAAGACAGGAATGGAGACAGGAAAGGAGGAGCTGCACATTATAAAGAGATGAGTCACTAGAACAAAGGAGCTGCATATGATTTTGTATTTCGTTACTAGAGTTTAGAGAGAATGGTAATGTTTTGTAAAGTTTTATAATGCAAAGGGAGCAGAAGAAATATAAATTTGAGCATGATACACACTAAAACTATTATGCCCGTTTCTAAAAACTACAGTTTTAATTATAATCAAATAATTATTTCTGATTTAAGTGTCAAAGACTTTATATCTACATGATCCTGAGATCTACATATTACCTCTTTTGTTGTTTAAATTAGTATTAATTTCTTTTTATTAGTGTTAATTTTTTAATATTCAAAAGCTTGCTTTTAAGAATCATTCTTCAGTCATATATTTTGAACACAGTGTTTGTCATAAGTTTTACATTTTGATATTGTGTTCATTATATTAGAATGCCAAAAACCTATATGAAGACCTGCTACAGAATCTCAAAAACAGTAACCTACATTTGGCAAAAATTGAATTTTTCTATTTTTATTTAACCAGACTGGTGCTCTAACCAGGGCTATTTCCTGTCTTATGTCAAAAGCTGCTGGGATAGCCAGCACTCTGCCATCCCTAAACTGGGGAAAATGGTTTTGATAATATTATTTTAAAACTTGTAGTTTTCTGTTATCCCACTCAAACTGTGACCTGAGTTTTGAACTGGCATTAATGGGTTCAGAAAATGAATAAATTGAGAGATTCTTGGAGACCTTTTGTCTTAAAACAAAAATAATGTTCTATCAGTCAATAGTACTCAATGTGTTTTTCTGCACTACAGTCTCCTGGGGAAGCAACTTGAGCTCAAAAGAAGCACAATACCTGAGCAAATTTATCAAGAAAGCCTGATCCATCACAGGGTAATCCCTGGACACACTGGAAGTTGTTGTGGAAAAGAGGATAATGCTAAGAATGGATGCCATCCTGAAAAATCCCCTCCATTCCCTTCAGGAGTCATTCTTTTGGAGCGTTTTTAAGCACTGGCTTATTCCACCACAGTTTACAAAGAAGCACCTCAGGGGATCTTTTCTGTCCACTGCTATCAAGCAATTTAATGCTTCCTCCTGATGTACTCTTTAAGTCATTTTTTAAATTTCTGACCAATATACATTTATTTATTTTATTCTATGTATTCTTTCTATATTTACTTATGGATTGATTGTTTGGCTGCATTATCTGTCCTGTGAGTCACTATCCTTGTTTTTTTATGTTTCTGATGCTGTATGCATCTGAATTTACCCTTGGGATTAGAAATGTTTATCTAATCTAATCTAAACATACTGAAATTAAGAACTATCCTTTTATTTTAGGTAACTTGGTGAACAGTTTCATTCAAATACTGGCAAGATGTGTAATTAGTGTTCACGGAAATGCAAGAAAGAATGTTTGACTTAGTGTTTATGGAATTAGAGAGGCAGGATAAAAACAAAAACAAAGTGTGACTTGCAACATTCAGCAACAATTCCATCCATCCATCCATTTTCCAACCCGCTGAATCTGAACACAGGGTCACGGGGGTCTGCTGGAGCCAATCCCAGCCAACACAGGGCACAAGGCAGGAACCAATCCCGGGCAGGGTACCAACCCACCGCAGGACACACACAAACACACCCAGCACACACTAGGGCCAATTTAGAATCACCAATCCACCTAACCTGCATGTCTTTGGACTGTGGGAGGAAACCGGAGCGCCCGGAGGAAACCCACGCAGACACGGGGAGAACATGCAAACTCCACGCAGGGAGGACCCGGGAAGCGAACCCGGGTCTCCTAACTGCGAGGCAGCAGCACTACCACTGCTCCACCGTGCCGCCTTCAGCAACAATTCAGGCAGGGTAAACTTGAAATAAGAAGCTAAGGCAAAAGTAAAAAATTCTAATACTAAATATAAAATGAAACTAGCAATCATCAAATGCAAAATGTCTATATACTGTATTGTAAAAAGGCGCTATACAGGCGCCGTACCCGGCACAGATGGACATGGCAGACACATATAATAAAACAATTATTTATTTTTTTCACCAGTGGGGCACGTCTTCCCCGTAATCCCCACAGGCACAACACAGTCCCCAGTACAACTAAACACACAAGCACTCTTCTCCTTTGCACCACCACTCCTCTTCCTCCAAGCTTAGTCTTCCTCCTTCTCCCGACTCTGGCCAATGAGTGGTGTTTGCCGGCTCCTTTTATTGGGCACCCGGAAGTACTGCAGGTGCTTGATTGCCGACATCCAGCTGCACTTCCGGGTGTGGCGAAACCAGTGCCCAGAAGGGTCCAGCAGCTCCTGCTGCAGCACCCCCTGGCGGCACCTGCGGATCCCAACAGGGCTGCACCACACTCCAACCCCCATGAAGTGCTGGGGGAGTCCAAGGCACCGCTGCAACCCAGGGAGGCTGCCATCTGGCATCCAGGGTGAGGTATTAGATTTCCCATGCCTGTTCCCCCGGAACATATGTGGCAGGGTGGCAGGGGCATCCTGGATGGGCATGGGCCCTGGCAGCCTGCCACAATATATATATATATATATATATATATAAAATATACTGTATATACAGTATATGTCCATCCATCCATCATCCAACCCACTATATTCCTATATTCTAACTACAGGGTCACAGGGGTCTGCTGGAGCCAATCCCAGACAACACAGGGCACAAGGCAGGAAACAAATCCTGGGCAGGGCCCACTGCAGGGCGTGCGCACACACACCAAGCACACACTAGGGACAATTTAGAATCGTCAATGCACCTAACCTGCATGTCTTTGGACTGTGGGAGGAAACCGGAGTACCCGGAGGAAACCCACGCAGACACGGGGAGAACATGCAAACTCCACGGAGGGAGGACCCGGGAAGTGAACTGTATTTCTTACTGGTTGACCACTACATTTTCTTCTTACCTGGTTTTACTTTTTTTCTCTAGCTGATTGCCTTACTTTTCTTTGGTATTGTGAAAATAGATCTCAATGAGTAATTACTCACTGTCTCAAAGTTCTTCATCTTCTTCTTTATATTAATAACAATAGATTAACCACTACTGACATTGCTAAAAAATGCCCTTGACAAACAGAACCTGATTTTAGTGTAATTTTAAAATGACCCTCAGTATTAAAAATATGGGTTTTTCTGTCCTGAGTATGATGTTAATTTACATTTGGCCCTGCAAGCAGTCCTCCAGCTTGTAGGGAAATCTTGGGGGTTGGTGGCAGGATTGGCACTCCAACCACCATAAAAACTTCATTCAGCGCCAAAATAGAAAACAGGACTCCACGGGAGTAGCTCTGCTGCAGCTGCCAATAGGAAGAACTGGTGTGGTCCTGAGGCGTTGCTCGCTGCATATCAGCACTTGGGTCCCAATTTGTGGTGGCCCATCCGGGTAGGCACGTGGAATGTCTTGTCTCTCCGGTATGATGATCATCTTCCTCTGCTGTCGGAGGAGCTTTATAAACTCTGCATTTCAGTGGCGGCACTGTCTGAGGTGCACAGACATGGGGACTGGCAAGATCTCTGTAGGTGGATACACCTTTTATTGGTCTGGTCGCTCTTTGCTGCCATACTCAGAGAATAGCTGTTGCTGTGGCAGATCATCATCTTCCGATAGTGTCTGATGTTGCTGTTTTCAATGAGGATATTATGAGACTCAAATTAAGGCACTCTCTGGGTGCCTTGTGTGTTGTTTCTTTGTATGCTCTGACCATGGTGAGTGATGTCTCGGTGAGGGAGACATTTTATTTGCAGCTTTGCTCAGTGGTTGATGAGTGCCCACGAGATGACACACTACTCTGGTCATGGGTGACTTCAGTGTGACCACTGGCACTGACAGTGCTGGCTATGACGATTGTGTCAGTCCCCATGGGTTTCATGACCATAGTGAAAGTGGGTCCATGTTCCTTAACTTTGCTAAAGGTCAGGGGCTGCGGATCACTGGATCCTGGCTCCAGCACCCTAAGCTGCATTGCTGGACTAAGTACTCCAATACTGCTGTTGCTGTGAAGGAGATCGATCAGATCCTTGTGGGCAGATGCTGGAGTCTCCTACAGAACTACAGGGTCTACAGAAGTGCCCAGTTTGTACATTCTGACCACAGACATATTGTTGCTACTTTGAAGATCCATCATAGGTTCAGTAGGCTACCACCTAATAGAGGATTGAGGCTGGAACTGACCAGACTGAAAGATCAGGGTGTTTCTAATGCGTTTGCACACAGTTCGTGTGAGGAACTTTCAGACTTGGGGGTGACTGCTGATTCTGATATGATTTAGGAGACCTTATGTGACAAGACCCTGAAGGTTGCTGAGGGTTGTGTCAGTGTTGCTGGTGTTCCCAGAAGGAGGTGTTTCATCTTGCAGAACACCCTGGATATCATTGAGAGAAGTTTCAGTGCACAGCTTAATGGCAACTCCGGTCTGTACTGAGAACTGAGAAGAATGGCTGCTTGGACTCTGAGGGCAGATAAGGAGGCGTTTGTTTGAGGAATCTGTGAGCAAGTGACACACATCATCTTATGGATGACGCTACAGTTGTGACCCACTGAGCTGGCTACTTTGAGCAGCTGTTTAAAACTGATCCTCTGGCTAGGACATTGGACATCTCTGGGTCCACGGCACTTGAGGCTGATCCTCCAATTAGCTGTGAACCCCCCAATCTCACTGAGATTGCACAGATGGTGAACCAGCTGAGGATAGGGAAGGCTGCAGGGATCTGTGGTATTTGGGTTGAACTTCTCCAAGCTGGTGTTAAGGTTGTCCTCCTTACATTGCAAGCAATCTTTGCTTCCATTTCCCAACTGTCTGGAAAACAGGAAGACTTGTCGTTCCTAGCTGGAAAGGGAAGGGTGATAACCTGTATTGCAGCAACTACAGAGGGATAACACTGCTTTCGGTGTCAGGTAAGGTCCTTGCTAGGGACATCCTCAATAGGATCTACGATCACTTGCTAACCTACCAGCGACCAGAGCAGTCTGGTTTTATGGCTAAGAAGTCTACCTCATCCTGGCACTGAAGGTCATCATGGAGTGCAAATGTGAATATCGGCAGAGTTTCTTTGCAGCCTTTGTTGATTTTCATAAAGACTTCAACTCTGTTGATTGAGATGCCGTGTGGCACATCCAAAATTGCTGGATATCATGGCTAACCTATACACTGGTACTGTGAGTGCTGTGCAGAGTACAGGCAGAACATCTGCGTTTTTACCAGGGGTTCGTCAGGGTTGTGTTCTTGCTCCTACTCCATTCAGTGCTTGCATGGATTGGGTCTTGGGCAGGGTCATGGTGTCCAGTGGCTGAGGGGCATCTGTTGGTGAATAAAGATTCACTGATCTTGACTTTGCTGATGATTGTATGATTTTTGCGTAGTAAATGGAGGCTCTGATCGGGGGTCTCGAGATACTGAGTGAGGAGTCTGAGTGTCTGTGCTTCTCACACTTCTGAGTGTCACGCTTCTGAGTGTCCTGGATAAAAGCCAAGGCCTTTAATGAACTTCCTTGTGTACTGCTGGTTTGACTTTGTGGTTGCTCACAGAGTCCCAAATGAAGTACATTACCTGCATTGTTAGAGAGTGTCAATTACACTCCGGATCCAAGTGGCTGGACATAGACAAGTGGACGTCCACGTAACACCTGGCTGCGGCTGATAGATGGTAATTTCTGGGAGGGTGGGACTGGATCCCAAGCTGTTTCATCATGTTGTGTGCTGTACCTGACCTGTTTTATGAAAATCATAAAGTTTCTTTCCCTCTCTCCATTCTTACTGGTTCAATGATTTTAAGGTTTACATTTTAAAATTTTGTATTTATTCTCTCACTATGCTGATGCTTGGAGTCTGAATGATTCAATTCCCCTTTGCTGCCTTTATCACACTCTGCTGTTGCCTTTCTGTGTTATAGACTTTCATTATCAAAACACATTATAATAGGAATCTGCTTTAGGTGAAATTTGCTTTATAATCACAATTGTATATGGAGACAGCATCCTGAACTCACCTGTTCTGATGCATACTGAGATGATAAAAAATTGTGGGGATTTTATATCTCTATCAAAGGATGTAAATTGTACATTCCTTCATTTACATATCTTTCATGTTAAAATGCTGACTTCATTTTTCCTTTGAGTGATTTACTATTGGTAAATCTGAGATCCTAAAATGTTGCATCTAAACAGAGTACTTTGGATGATACTGGTAAATAAAAAGGATGTGGGATTGCAATGTGGTTTTAATTATGTAATTGTTTGTACCCCTCTATTGTGGTTGAAATTTCTCTTGGAAGTTTAAATATCCTTCCTGTATTTAATTGTAAGCAGGACTCTAAAAGACTACTATGTTGAGATTAGTTTCATAAGTATTTAGTCTTCAGTTTTGCTGGAAAATTATCACACTTTTCAGTTTTGCACAGCAGGGACTTGGACTATATTTAATCTGAGTTTTGTGGTTTCTTTGTCTCGCCATGTATAGTTTTTCCCAGAAAATTCTGTTTTTTTATCCTCTTTCTTTTCTTTTTCAACATACTGCCTTTATCACCAATATATTTTGAACCAAAGCTTTGAAGATTTTCTTGGCATTGTAGTCACAGTCTTAACTCTATAAGTAAATCATGTAACAGACATAACATAGGGAAATGACTGCAGCACTTTTGGAGCTTCTTTTACTGGATTATGGTCATTTATGTTCACAGCTGTGGATTTCCTTTTAAATTTAAAACATAGCCTTGGTTCTTTCAGCTCAGCTGATGATATACCTTGAGCTGGAATTTTTTTTTTTTCTCAAATATGCATAGTTTTTATTTTTCCCCAGATGCCAGTATTCTTATTCAGCATGCAAGTATAGTAGATGGTGCAGAGATTCATGTAGTAACATGTAAAATCCTTTCATAGTGAGCAGTTGGTGTGTCAAAGCCTAGTCTGGTAGCATTGGGTGCAAGGAATGAACCTCACTCTCACAAAGTCAATTTGAATTACCAGTTTATCTAAAAGATATGTCTTTTGGAGATAGGAAGACCTGGAGGAAACCATGTTGAGAGAATGTGCAAAATTATTAACAATTTAAATTAATAATTTTTTAAATTTAGTGGGTTACCTGTAATTATAATTAATCTTTAGGTGACACAAACTAAATTTATTTATTCAAGAATGCTGTTTGATAAAAAGGCAGTTATGAGGAATTCTGGCATTAGCTTATATGGCTCAAGGATAGGGTAATTGTTCTACTTTGTTGCAGTTTCTTTTAATTTTTAGCATTTAGTTGTTACTCTATACTATTGTGAGGAAAATTACAGGGTGTATGCATGTATCCTTGACTCCTTCCATTTTCTGAACCTTGAGTAATGGTTTAGGATTGCAAGGAGTAAAACACTATTCCAGAAAGATTGGGCACAGGGCAGGGGCCAGCCTGAGATGGGGGAAATGAACTTGAAACTCATTTTTCCATTTATTTTTATAGACTGTATTTTTACATTTAGAGTAAATTACACACAATTTAACAAAAAATATTTTTGTATTATGTCTTGTTTCCATAATACAGTAATTAACAAGAGTGATCTACCTCTGTCCCTGAAGTTAATTGCTAGGTAAACAGTTTATATAGCCTTGAAAAAGCATTACAGTGCTAATATACTCTTTTATATGTATGCCAAAAATGACTCCATGATTACCAAAATTCATTTAATTAAACAATACAAGTCTTTCTTTGCAAAGATTATATTTAATGCACAATGAAATTCTTGGCTGAAACATTAGATTGTGTACTGTGTCATTGAAACTTATTTAACTTATTTAACTTCTATACCTTGGTTAAAAATATAAAATGAATTTAAATTGTTTAACATTGTGTATATTAAAGAAAGATAGATTAATTTGAAGCTCTGTTTTATTACAATCCTACTGCACTATAAAAAAACATTTTATAGCCAAGACAGTGCTATAGTAGAATTGTCTACCCCTTAGCACAAAATTAATATACTGTACAAAAATTAAAGCACTAAACACACTGAATATTTATAACAATATATGAATTTAATTAGGTTTTAAACTGAAACACATTAAGCAGCAGGTTTTTAAATTAGGATTAAAGAAAGTTTGTTAGTGCGTAAAATCAAATGACATCATAGGGAATGGTTAGGCAGCCCCAAGAGTGATCCACAGTGTCTGTTACTTGTTTGGAAAACACATGTGCCTTTTTAATGTAATAAAAACAATTCTTTTTAAAGAATAAAAAAAAACAATCAAGGGCTTAATTGAATGCCACATAACTAACAGTAGTTTTGGCCATGTAATGTAACAGCTATAGCTAGTTTTAGATTTTAGTTTTTAATTACATATTGTGCTCTGACCTCCCAATACCCTGAACTGGATAAAATTTAGATTAGATTAAATTAGCTAAACTCTATTAAGGGGAAATTTCCCATGGGGAAATGTCATGCATGCAGCAGTAGAAACATAAAAACAAAAATAAATATTCACAGTACAAATAATACAATCAATCAATAATATATTTTTTACTGTGCAGAAATTACAAAATGAACTTAATGAGTATCAGTATGTTGTCTGGCACATCAGGAGGAAGCATTGAATTGCCTGATAGCAGCGGGCAGAAAACACCCCTAGAGGCGTTTCTTAGCAGACTGTAGTAGAATAAGCATGTGGCTAAAATTGCTCCAAGGGTGCGCCTTCTGGAGGGGATGGAGCAGATTTTTCTCGATGGTATCCAATTTTTCCACTGTTCCCTTTACCACAACAGTTTCCAATGTGCCCAGGGTTAGCTCTTTGATGGAGCAGTGCTCCATGAATTTACCCAGGCCTTGTGCATCTTTAGAGCTTAACTTGCTTCCCCTGGAGACCAGAATGTAGAAAAATACACTGGCTACTACAAACTGATAGAACGTTTCCAACAGTTTGTTGCACATCAAAAAGACCTGAGTCTTCTTAGGAAGTACAATCTGCTGTGGCTCTTCTTGTACCGGGCCACTGTGTTATCAAACCAGTCTAGTTTGATGTTCATGTGAACACCCAGCTACCTGTACTTCTCCACTTCTTCCACATCCTCCCCCTAAATGGTGACTAGATTCAGAGACTCTTTGGCACGGCAGAAGTCCATCACCAGCTCTTTTGTCTTGCTGATGCTGAGTTGCAGGTGGTTCTTCCTGCACCACAACACAAAGTCCTCCAAAAGCCTCCTGTACTGAGACTCATCATCATTAATGCAGCGTATTTTGGAGTCAAACTTTTTGTAGGTGTCTAGCGCTGGTATTGAACTGGAAGTCTGTTGTGTAGAAGGTAAACAAAATGGGAGACAGAACTGTTCCCTATGGTGCTCTAGTCTTACACACCCCTATTTCTGTCACACAGTCCTTCAGCCTCCCAAACTGTCTGTTGGTCATGTAGTCCTTGATCCAGGAGATTGTAGGGGCATCAGAGTACATAACCTGGAGCCTTTTCCCCATTCAAGCAGCAGTTTTGAGAATGTTTGTATGTTTATTTTATATATAAATACTGTATTTTTATATCTTTTATGAAATGCTAAATGAGATTTTTAAAACGTATACTTTTTTATGCTGTATACTGTTTCTTTAATCATTTCTTTATTTTCATTTTAATTTGACAAGATAAATTATTATATTATATAAATATTATTATTATTCTTATTATATTACTTCCCACAATTTTTAATATTTAAAAGCTGATTTTTTTCATGATTTTAGGATTTTTGTGTGCTCTGTTATATTCTTGTGTCCATATGTTCATTTTAACTGTTAGTATTTTTATATTATTTATTGATTTACTGTTTCATTATTTTATTTGTAGTTTTTGACCGTGTGTGCTACCATTTTGTGATCCTTATTAATAGTGGCATCTGTGTAGTTGTTAGTGATGGGCTTCCTTGCAACCATATGGTTACCAGAAGTTCATTGCATGACATTAATTATGCCGCCAGTATTTAAGATGGCATTGCATAGCTTTGTATATTGGATGAATTTTCACATGCATTTGATGAGTAAAATCATTTTAGGGAGTCAGTACTTTGTCATGCATATTGACTTTAATTTTTGATTAGTATTTTGAGTCTTGGTGTTTTTGTTTAATGATATTTTTGGATCTTGTCCATTGCACATCCCAGACTATGTTTCCTCTTATATCTCCTGGTTCTTGTGGTAATCATTTTTGAGTCTGCTTTTCTACATTTGCAGCAGAATATTAACTTGGACTGAAATATTATTTAGGTAATCTCAAAATGGAAGCATTATTAGAGAAGACTGAGCAAATACACCCTGAGTAGCTGAATGAAAAAAACAGATTAATGATCTAGAGCCAGCTATATTATTTAGTTTTGATGAAATTGCTGATTTGGCAAAACATATTAACAACTGAAGAACTAAAAACAAAACACCACTCCTTGGTGTTTCAGAAGTAACAAGATTAAACTCTGTTAAATGTAACAAATGTAAAAGTAGGATTGCTAATTTTATTATGAAGACCTGGATCATTTGTGTGCAGCTTGCTCTAAGCTGGAGTTAAAAAAAATATCAGCTTATTTTCAGAGCTGAGTAGCAGGCCATAATAAAAAAAAACAGATTTGTTTAAAATTGCATAACTCTTTTCCTCTGATGTAATGCATGCCTTATTTAGTACATGATGCTAATGAAGCTTCCAGTCATATGGTTCAGAGTTCTATGTAGTTAGTTTGGATTATTATTAGTTAACTTGCATTCCTTTCTTTTTAAATAATTTGATGATATTCTTTGATTATGTGATTAAGCATTTGCTGTTTTCCTTTACTTATTTCTGCAGTTAGTATTATTAATGCAAACAATACATTTTTTGAACAATGTGAGCATGTTACTGAACCTGGAATAAAATCCTGGACTGTTCTTTCTTTATTTATTTATAGATTGAATGTTTCCACGATTTTTCTTCATGTACTCTACATGTCATTCTAAATTCTTGGGATCTACAATTAAGGTTAATTGGTAATGCTGAGTTGGGTGTGTTTTATGAGTGTGAATGTATGTGTGATTTTTTTCCTTTCCCTGACTCAGGTCTCATCCAGTATGGGTTCCCATCTTACACATGGTGCTGAGGTCTAGTTTTCTATAACCTTGTGTTGGAATAAGCATATTCAGAAAATGTAGTGCATAGAAAGATAAAATCACTAATGAACCATTGTAAGTGCTGTTCTACTTTTTAACATGAGCATTTTATTAAATTTGGATTCAGGCTCAAATGAGCTGCAGCCCTTATCGAAAAAGCCTGGCTAGATATAAGGAAGAGCATTATTGTGATTGTATAGAGGACAACTGGGAACTATAACTATATAATCTAATTCTTTTCTGTTTTTCCAGTACGGGGCTGCTGTATTTGGATCATATCACAATAGCATCAAATGTAAAGCTAGTCTGTTATAAGACTCTACAGCAGTCAATTAGTCAATTAATTAACACACATTATTTGTCATACAGTATATATACATATAGTTCTGAGTACACAAGTAAATAGTAGGGTTGGTACAAAAAGATAAATTGGCAGAATACTACATATTGTCAGTCCAACATTTTTAGAGGCCTACAGCTTCTTGTGTAAGAGTGAACAAAAGAGTGCCTGTACTCTCAATACATAAATCATATAGTGGTATGATTATGTTATATGTTTATCTAAGCATTGATACTTTAAGTGTGTAAAAATAAAGTTGTATTTTCTAAGATTAACATAAAATACTTAGTTATTTTAAACTGGTTTTGGGTTATATGAAGATTAAAAACATCATGCAAAACTCTAAATTATATGAACAAGTCCCACCTAAATAAAATACAAGATTTATTTTGTTTTTTTAGCTGACCTTGTTAAAAAAAAAGTATACTGCAATGCAGACACAATGTAGTCATTTTAGCTGCAAATTCTCTTTGTCTTGAATACTAAAAAATGCTTTAAAAACAATTTCCTGCTACTGAGATATGTATACTTGTCAGCAGAGTCAACTACAATAGCACAGGGTTACACAACATTGTTTGATCACACTAACACAATCCAACTCTAATTCGTCATTGTCCCCTGTGACAGGGAATGGCTTTGTTATACTCTTCTAGCCCAAAATGAGCAGCGACACACAGGTGTTATCCATTACTAAAAGCATTTTATTTATGATCTAAATGCCATGAAGAGTTTAAGAAGAAAGAACAGAAGATGCACAGAATAAAATAGTAATTACTTGCCAGTTTTCGTGATCTTCCCAGGCAACTAAACAACGGACAAGTACAGCAACTTTCCATTCTTCCCAATAGACTGTTGCTGTTGTAAAAGAGGTCAAGTACATAGTTGCAAGACAAAATTATTGTTGACAAAAGAAAAACTGGTAAACAGACATTTTAAACACACGAATCAGTTTTTTGTGCTAAAGACAAGGATGAACCCAAATTTTGAAGGGTAAACTAACGTAAGAAAAAACACAAGTCAAGAATAGAACATTTCAAAGCCAGGTATTCTAAGTTACTATTGCCTGATTGCTACAACAACCTCTAAGGATCAATAGCTGCTGCCTACAAGAAGCAGAAAGCATAAAAAGCAGATAGATGTCAGCTGAAACTTAGGGGAGGAAAATTTGCATATAGGAATAGCACATGACAACTACTAGTTGGCTCTGGGCTCATAGACTGTGCACACAAGACAAAGACAAAAACTGTAGCAGGGAAAAGTTACACTGTTCTCCATTAAGCATTTGAACCTAATAGTATATGGCCTGATCTTTCAAACAATTGTGCATTTTTTATTTGCAATTTGAAATGAATTTTTCAATTGCTATATTTATTATGAAAGGTGATGAAACCCTTCCTCCTCTCCACCACAAAAAATATCTTTCTTCTTTGTTACATATAGTGAAACTTAGTGTTACTGCATTTTGATCATGCGTCCCTCCTGATCTTGGAATGAGAGTTTGGTGTGAATGAGCTATTGCTAGTGAAAACTCTTATTATCAGACCCTCGTGTATTCTTTTGGAATCATTATTTGTCTAAACTATGCTGGACAGCTGAATGCCATTCTATGCCCTGTTTACATAAATTAATTGAAAGTTGAGAAAGACAGATACATTTGAAGGAGTAGGTATGAGTCAGAAACTCAGTACTGTAACTCCTTGGTAGAAATCTTTTTACAATGATGACAACAAAATAGAGATTAATTCTTAAAGCTTAAAGAATATGGAGGTCATAAAATTTAATAACTTTTAACAGAATGTAAATTTTATAGTAAGTTTTTCTTGTGTGAACATAGGAGCTGACAAGCCAAGTTGGCATAACTTGAACTAACTGAAGTGCTGAGATACATGACAAGGGATTGTGTGCTACACTGCTTTGCTTCCCTGAGGAATGTGGCAACATGATTTCTCTTTTGCCTTTCTTTTTTCCATTTTCTGCTCTGGTGTGAGACAAGACCATATCAAAACAGGACTGTGGGGTTATATCTTTACAATATAATATTTCGTAAAATGGTGACTTCCTGAGACATTATGCAATAAAAGGCATCCTTTTATATCTATGAACACCTTTTCATGTTAATCACTCCTAACAGTACAATGATTTTTGCATCATTTTGTCCATTGTTCAAAGGTGCAAACTTCTGCAAAATTTGAAATGAGCTTCCTGTAATAATCCTGACAATTCTTAAAAAAATCTATACTTTTTCTTGTGATCAAATTTTTATTGAAATACAAAGCAAACACTTTAAAAGGGAACAGAAATCACAATTAGGTAAAAAAGAGGACATATTTATTTGTTTCTGAACCTACAAGCACTTCCCCAGATTTTCTGCTTTTGTGTTACCCATCTAGTATCCAAGATTACTGTCATGAATTAGAGATCTCTAAGGAGTATTGTTTATTTTTTGTATTATGGAGTTTATTATTTAATATTTATCTTACTAATATTTTTATTTATATAATATACAGTACTTGTTTACAGTTTACTGATCTGCTGCAACACCATTTTGGTGTTGACTGTGGGTTCTTTAAAAGTACAACAAAGGAGTTTATTGAGAGATTTTTGAATTCCCAGTGATGTATTTTTGTACAATTTCTTTTCACCTCGATTTTTTGGGTTTGTGTTTTGGCTTAGATGTATGTATTTATTTGATCTTCCAGCTCTGATTTTATCCTGTTTATAACTTAGTTTCTGTACTAACATGTCCTGGACATGTTTTCGTCAAATGGACCAAAAATGTGAGCTCCTCAAATGGACATTTTATTCAATAAAATAGAATTAATCCAAGCTGAGCAATAGCTTGAATTAGTCTCTTTCTCTGATCTCCTCATTAATTAATCAAGTTATGGTTTCAACTATCCATATTACTAAACGAGAATGGTAAACCGGATATGGACGCAGGGACCTGTCCGTGGACGCACAAAGCCCCTCCCCCCCCAGAGTGAAACGGGAGAGACTACGCACATGCGCAGGCGCCACACAAAGCCCCCTCCCGCACCAGAGCAAAACGGGAGAGACTACAAACCGTCAGAGTAGGAAACAAAGCAAAACATCATAAAGAGGTTAAAGAACAGGGACAAACACATGGAGAGCAGGTTACAGAACAAAGCCCCCCTCCCCAGAGTAAAACGAGAGAGACTACGAACCGTCTGACATGCCGCAAGCAGGATAAAGCGAGGTCAGAAATAAAACACAGAGTAGGAAACAAAGTAAAACTTTATAAAGGGATTAAAGAATGGGGACAAACACATGGAGAGCGGGTTACAGATGATGAAAACTGGAATGCAACAGCTTCAAAAAAACCTAGGCACGAAACACATGCACACCGAGATACAGAATATAAAGGCAGAAACAATGACAGTTAAACGTCCACAGCACACAGTGGAGGCGGACCCGGAAGGTGCAGGCGCCTACATCGTGCTTCGGAAGGCGCGGTAAAGTACAAAAGGCAAAGGCGCCTACACAGCATGGTAAAAACTGACATAATACGGAAGGCGCAGGCGTCGCCGCCATATTGTGAATGGCACTAATGCGTGGTGAAGGCGCAGGAGGAGACATAGTAAAACAAGAGGAGTCAACGCCCCGCCTGAGAGTGAAACGGGACACACTACGGAGTCCACAAAGGTTCATACATCAAACCTGAGATGGTACGGTCACGCGTCTGAAACCGCGGAAGCAGAACTGTCTCGGCTCCAAAACCAAACAGCTCAACAACTAACACAGCTTCGACATCGAGCCCGCGTGGACAGATCTAATGAACGTGGACGCCTACAACGCGCGTCTCAAACTGCATAGGCAAAGCAGGCACGGATTCAACACGACACAGCTCGAGTGACCGAGATACAAACATGCGCCTGCCTGGATATAATTAATGAACGCAGGCACCTACAACGTGTGTCTGAAATGCCGCAGACCAGGCAGGCACTGCTCCAAAAAGAAAGAGCTCGACTAAACGAGATACGAAGTGAAATGGGAAACACTACACAGTCCGCAGTGCTCCATAATGCACCGCATAATAGTTCGTAAAGAGCTTCGTAGTAACAGTGGGGAGAGCCAGAGTGACACGGGCGAACACTCCATATTAAACATACGTCATCCTCACACGTCCAAACTATACAGCATAGGTGAATCACATTACAGTGATGCATTATTAACAGTACGATAAACATCACAGTATCGCAAACAAATGAAAATTATTACTCGAAAAAGGGAAAATATATTCATCACGGACCAGGTGTCATTGAAACAAAAGCAGAATAAAGCGAGATCAGAAATGAAAGACAGAGTAGAAAGCAAAGTAAAACGTCATAAACAGGTTAAACGAGGGGGCCAAACACATGGACAGCAGGTTACAGATAATGAAGACCGGAATTCAAAAGCTTCAAAAACAAAAGCTCGACTGACCGAGATACAAACTGAAACGGGAAACACTACGGGGTCCGCAGTAGTCCACAATGCACCGCATAATAGTACGGACGGAGCTCCGTATTAACAGTGGGGTGCCCCAGAGTGACATGGGCGAACGCTCCGTATTAAACGTGCGTCATCCTCACACGTGGCTGCCCAGCGGGCACGGGTTCAAAACGCCGGGGGTAGGCGAGCGAAGCGAGCAGGGGGCGGAGCCCCCTTGTTTTCACTAAACTAACACATTTAATTTAATTAGAATATGAAAAGGAGAGGAGTGGAAGGCCACATATAATACTACTACAGGGCAATATGTGTATAGAGTTATGCCCTATGGACTTGTTAGTGCCCGGCAGTATTTCTGAATTTCATCAATGATATTTTTTTTTGGATGTTATACCATTATTTGTCTTAGGTTACATCTTTGAAGTACAAATTTGTGTTAATGACTTAGATTTCCACATTAACCATGTCGTGGAAATCTCATCACCCTAACAACAAGTTGTATGCCAAGCTTAAAAAATATTAATGTGAATTTTGCTGTATAGATCTTGGGTTATGATATTTTCAGGTATGGTAAGAGTATGGACCAGTCTAAGGAAATAGCCATACTAAATTGTACTCTGTCTTTCTGTGAAGCACATATAATTTTGGCTGTGTTTCTGTGTTATGTCTTTTTCCCCAAACACTGAAGTTTCCTGGATTTCATGAACCTCTCTTAAGTTTGAAATACCATGCAAGTTTCAGGAAACCATAATATTCTGTGCCATTACAGTATAATATAACCATTCCAGGGGTACTGTATTCTAGCTAGAAGAGAAGTACAGATGGTGCCTTAATCTCTCCGTTCCCAGCACATTCTATTGCTTCTATCAAAAGTAAGTAAGCCATATTTAGCATAGTCACTAGGAGTAAACTTCTGAAACAAGTTCTTAACATAGATGCAGGTAGTTACTTGAGTTGGCCACAGAACATCCATAGTGGAAAAATGTGTCAAGGATAATGTTGATGTTCTACTGTCTTCACACCATTCCTGAAACTGGTACCAAGTGTGGGTTTTGCAGGTTCTTTGGTGTTTAAAGTGACTTCAGATCATACATGGCCTAGTTTGTATGTTTTTGTAACCCGAGTTGATGTTCCTCCTTTGCCTCAAAACTAATTTGTACATTTTAGTAATACTGCCTTCCATTCATCCTACTTAATCCAAGTTTAGGGTTGTAGTTTGTCTTGGGAACACTGGGTGCAAAGCAGGAACCAACCCTGCATGAGACATTGGTCTTTTACACTATTCCATATTCTCTGACCCTTGGCCAATTTAAAATCATCTATTAACTTGTCATGCAGAAAAAAAACCCTCACTAACATGGCATGAATGTACAAATACCACACACACAGCAAGCTGAACTGAAAGTCAAATCCAGTTTTCTGAATCTGTGAGGGCAACACCTAAGCTGATCCTCTGTATCAGCAGGTTCCAAAAAGCAAAACCTGAGTTTGCTGCATACCAAGCACTATGTTGAATTCACGTAAAATAAGTGATATGTAGGCATACCCTGCTGCACCCTCCTACCACTTCACAGATCCTCAGTCTCTCTCTAGCACTCATTGTTTGAGCATTGTTTGCCTTGCGTCTCATTTGTTCACTATCTGTGTTGTGTGTACACCAAGGTTATTATAGTTAATGAAAACCAAAATCAAAACTGAAACTATTATTAAAAAAACATTTTCGTAAACTAAAATAAAATAATTCAAAACTCAATTGAAAACTAAAACTAAACAAAACTATTAAAGCAGCTGGAAAGACTAACTGAAATAAAATAATAATTTACTAAACATAATTTTAGTTTTCATTTTTGAATGAATATTCTTACTGTTAGTTTTTAACCCTTATAACTTTTAACTCTAAAACTGAAAGAGCACTGTTCTTCCTTAGCCCCCGTGATTTTCACGGTCACCCCTGTCAGAGCACAGTAGAATCTATTTTCTTATTTTTTTTTTATATCTTTTCACCCCTGCAGATGCAAAATTCTGTCTATAAATTGTTTGTGCCTGAGATGGAATCAGAGATCAATATGATTGGTAGAATATAACAAAGCCCAGTGTTTGAGATTTTTGAATGCAATATTGAAGGCATTCATTATAAGCTCATTGTCGTTGGAGCAGGATATGTTGTGTGCTGTAGACATTTAGAGTAAAAAAAAAACCCTCACACCTTAAAATTCCACCAGTTTTCATTAAAAATTGGCCCATTCTGGGCAATAAAAGGAAAAGAAAAAAGTGCCAACAGTCAGAGCAGATTTGTTCAGCACAGATGACATAGAAAATATTTTAAAAATTATAAAATTGTGTAAAATTGTTCATATTCAGTACCTGGTTTTGATTATGCTTGTTTTTATCAGACAAAAACAAAACCAAATAGTAAAGTGTGTTGTGTAGTGCAGTAAACTTCCATTAACATTAAACTCATATCCAAACCCGTTAAGTGTACAGTTCTGTCTCATTGTGACACAAAAACTAAACTCCATAGTAGCTCTTTAACCATACTATCTATACTAATTAATAAAAGGCAAAGCCCTCACTGACTGACTGACTGACTGACTGACACATCACTAATTCTGCAACTTCCCGTGTAGGTGGAAGGCTGAAATTTGGCAGGCTGATTCCTTACAGCTTACTTACAAAAGTTAGGCAGGTTTCATTTCGAAATTCAACGCGTAATGGTCATAACTGGAACCTCTTTTTTCACAATATACTGTAATGGACGGCAGCTCGATGGCCGTGAGAGGAGGAGTTGAGTGTCACGTCATCACGCCTCCCACGTAATCACATGAAAAGACTGTGAACGCAGTAGGGAGAAATGAAGGAGGAGCCGCAAACAGCGAAGAACAAAAAATTCATTAAACAATTGAGAAGGGAGCGAAACAATAAGAAGCGAGCGAGTAAAGCATACAAGCATCTTCATAAGGGAAACAAGGCACGGTGTAAAACGTAAGTTTAAATTAAGTTTATAGAAACGCTCCCGCTGCGGATTGCAATAACATATTCGCGAGATAAAAGAACGCAGTACGGAGAAATGAAGGATGAGCCGCAAACAGCGAAGAACAAACAATTCATTAAACAATTGAGAAGGGAGCGAAACAATAAGAAGCGAGCGAGTGAAGCATACAAGCATCTTCATAAGGGAAAAAAGCACGGTGTAAAACGTAAGTTTAAATTAAGTTTATAGAAACGCTCCCGCTGCGGATTGCAATAACATATTCGCGAGATAAAAGTTTAATGAGAAGACACGAGGTATAAACGAACCACACGCCGTAGCGCAACGTTAGGGGCTTCACCTGTGGCACTGACGTTCGAGATTCGATTCCCGAGAGCGGATGCAGTGAGTGTGTACGCCTGATGAGTCCAGAATTAGGGAGAAACACATGTCGCATACTCTTTGCATTATTTGAAAGTAAACTATTAAAACCATTCTATGATCTGCTTCTCGCAACTGAAAGACGGCACATGGCGGATGTTAGCCGACTTGCTGACCGCAACTTTAGGGGCTTCAACTCTGGCGCCGCAAACAGCGAAGAACAAAAAATTCATTAAACAATTGAGAAGGGAGCGAAACAATAAGAAGCGAGCAAGTGAACCATACAAGCATCTTCATAAGGGAAACAAAGCACGGTGTAAAACGTAAGTTTAAATTAAGTTTATAGAAACGCTCCCGCTGCGGATTGCAATAACATATTTGCGAGATAAAAGAACACAGTAGGGAGAAATGAAGGAAGAGCCGCAAACCGCGAAGAACAAAAAATAACAGAAAGAGGGCACGTGGCGGACGTAAGGCGACTTGCTGACAAACCACAAGCGTGACCTGGCAGATAACCACCCATACAATCAGATTGTGATTCAGAAAACGAATGCCATGAATGTAATTACCACGATCTACATACTGTCAAATAAACGAAACACACGCTGTAGCGCAACAGCTGTGAAAAGGGAGCTTCACAAAAAAACAGATCCTTAACAAATTGTTGTTGGTATATTTTCGATCCGTTTAAAAAGGTTTTCTTTTCTTCTTAATAAAAAATTAAAAGCAGTACTTCGCCGCAACGAAGCGCGAGAATTTGGCTATATATATCTGCTTCTCGCAATTAAAAGAGGGCACATCGATCTACATACAAGGCGAAAGTCTTGCAACATTCAAAGATGATGGTTTGGGATAAGTACACCATGGAACATAAAAGAGCTTATGAAGCCTTGAACCGAAAAAAGCAAGATCTCAGAGATCGTAAAAAAAAAAAGGAGGTAATGTCGTTTTACTCACTGTAGATTTTAGTCAAACATTACCAGTTATTCCACGAGGGAGACCAGCAGATGAACTCAACGCGTGTTTAAAATCCATGCTTCTCCCACGGTCGGTTATATGTCGTGTGTTCTCGGGTAGGTACACCAAAAAATGTATACATTTAAGCATGTAATGGGCAAAGAAAAAATGAGGTATACCCGAAGGCACTGCAGTAGTACTCAATGTAACTTTACTTGTTAAATGTTAATGTTTTACTGTTTAATAATTTATACGCTTCTTATATGTTGTTCAAATTCTTTTATCAAAATACCAGTGACAGCGCAATGCACGATAACATGGAGTGAATACACCATACGCATCCGCCCACGGACGCCCTGGTGTGCGCAGATAGGAGTTGATTCTACAATAAAATAAAATAAAATAAAGATAAAAAGAGTAATACAATCATCACCCATAAAGCGGATAGCAGACGTGACGTACTATATGTGTACCACATTTCAAGTCAATACGTGAAACGGTTTGCGAGCTACAGGTGATTTAAAATCCTGGACAGACAAACAAATAGCCACGGTAGCAAATTATAGAAGAAGATTTTACTGTTTAATAATTTATATTTATATGAAATGTGCTTCTTATATATTACTTCATATTCTCATATGATAATGATGTTAATGTTGTTTATATTGATTTCTATGTTATTGTAAGTGCATGTATGTGTGTATATGTATGTATGTATGTATGTATGTATATATATATATATATATATATATATATATATATAAAATATATGTGTATATGTATATATGATATATGTATATATATATGATATATCTGTATGTGTGTGTGTGTATATATATATATATATATATATATATATATATACAGTAATCCCTCCTCCATCGCGGGGGTTGCGTTCCAGAGCCACCCGCGAAATAAGAAAATCCGCGAAGTAGAAACCATATGTTTACATGGTTAATTTTATATTGTCATGCTTGGGTCACA
Organism: Erpetoichthys calabaricus; assembly: GCF_900747795.2. Lineage (NCBI taxonomy): Eukaryota > Metazoa > Chordata > Cladistia > Polypteriformes > Polypteridae > Erpetoichthys > Erpetoichthys calabaricus. The sequence goes on along the minus strand of NC_041399.2, from coordinate 147,571,178 downwards.
GATTTGCGCAGAAACACAGGAGGTTGTAGAGAGACAGGAACGTTATTCAAACACTGCAAACAAACATTTGTCTCTTTTTCAAAAGTTTAAACTGTGCTCCATGACAAGACAGAGATGACAGTTCCGTCTCACAATTAAAAGAATGCAAACATATTTTCCTCTTCAAAGGAGTGCGCGTCAGGAGCAGAGTCTGTCAGAAAGACAGAGGAAAGCAAACAAATCAATAGGGCTGTTTGCTTTTAAGTATGCGAAGCACCGCGGCACAAAGCTGTTGAAGGCAGCAGCTCACACCCCCTCCGTCAGGTGCAGGGAGAGAGAGAGAGAGAGAGACAGAGTTTGTTTTTCAATCAAAAATCAATACGTGCCCTTCGAGCTTTTAAGTATGCGAAGCACCGTGCAGCATGTCGTTTCAGGAAGCAGCTGCACAAAAGATAGCAATGTGAAGATAATCTTTCAGCATTTTTAGATGAGCGTCCGTATTGTCTAGGTGTGCGAACAGCCCCCCTGCTCAATCCCCCTACGTCAGGATCAGAGAAAGTCAGCGCAAGAGAGACAGAAAAGTAAGCCGGGTAGCTTCTCAGCCATCTGCCAATAGCGTCCCTTGTATGAAATCAACTGGGCAAACCAACTGAGGAAGCATGTACCAGAAATTAAAAGACCCATTGTCCGCAGAAATCCGCGAACCAGCAAAAAATCTGCGATATATATTTAAATATGCTTACATATAAAATCCGCGATGGAGTGAAGCTGCGAAAGGCGAAGCGCGATATAGCGAGGGATTACTGTATATAATATACCGTGGTGTGAAAAACTATTTGCCCCCTTCCTGATTTCTTATTCTTTTGCATGTTTGTCACACAAAATGTTTCTGATCATCAAACACATTTAACCATTAGTCAAATATAACACAAGTAAACACAAAATGCAGTTTGTAAATGGTGGTTTTTAATATTTAGGGAGAAAAAAAAATCCAATCCTACATGGCCCTGTGTGAAAAAGTAATTGCCCCCTGAACCTAATAACTGGTTGGCCACCCTTAGCAGCAATAACTGCAATCAAGCGTTTGCGATAACTTGCAATGAGTCTTTTACAGCGCTCTGGAGGAATTTTGGCCCACTCATCTTTGCAAAATTGTTGTAATTCAGCTTTATTTGAGGGTTTTCTAGCATGAACCGCCTTTTTAAGGTCATGCCATAGCATCTCAATTGGATTCGGGTCAGGACTTTGACTAGGCCACTCCAAAGTCTTCATTTTGTTTTTCTTCAGCCATTCAGAGGTGGATTTGCTGGTGTGTTTTGGGTCATTGTCCTGTTGCAGCACCCAAGATCGCTTCAGCTTGAGTTGACGAACAGATGGCCGGACATTCTCCTTCAGGATTTTTTGGTAGACAGTAGAATTCATGGTTCCATCTATCACAGCAAGCCTTCCAGGTCCTGAAGCAGCAAAACAACCCCAGACCATCACACTACCACCACCATATTTTACTGTTGGTATGATGTTCTTTTTCTGAAATGCTGTGTTCCTTTTACGCCAGATGTAACAGGACATTTGCCTTCCAAAAAGTTCAACTTTTGTCTCATCAGTCCACAAGGTATTTTCCCAAAAGTCTTGGCAATCATTGAGATGTTTCTTAGCAAAATTGAGACAAGCCCTAATGTTCTTTTTGCTTAACAGTGGTTTGTGTCTTGGACATCTGCCATGCAGGCCGTTTTTGCCCAGTCTCTTTCTTTTGGTGGAGTCGTGAACACTGACCTTAATTGAGGCAAGTGAGGCCTGCAGTTCTTTAGACGTTGTCCTGGGGTCTTTTGTGACCTCTCGGATGAGTCGTCTCTGCGCTCTTGGGGTAATTTTGTTCGGCCGGCCACTCCTGGGAAGGTTCACCACTGTTCCATGTTTTTGCCATTTGTGGATAATGGCTCTCACTGTGGTTCGCTGGAGTCCCAAAGCTTTAGAAATGGCTTTATAACCTTTACCAGACTGATAGATCTCAATTACTTCTGTTCTCATTTGTTCCTGAATTTCTTTGGATCTTGGCATGATGTCTAGCTTTTGAGGTGCTTTTGGTCTACTTCTCTGTGTCAGGCAGCTCCTATTTAAGTGATTTCTTGATTGAAACAGGTGTGGCAGTAATCAGGCCTGGGGGTGGCTACGGAAATTGAACTCAGGTGTGATACACCACAGTTAGGTTATTTTTTAACAAGGGGGCAATTACTTTTTCACACAGGGCCATGTAGGTTTGGATTTTTTTTCTCCCTAAATAATAAAAACCATCATTTAAAAACTGCATTTTGTGTTTACTTGTGTTATATTTGACTAATGGTTAAATGTGTTTGATGATCAGAAACATTTTGTGTGACAAACATGCAAAAGAATAAGAAATCAGGAAGGGGGCAAATAGTTTTTCACACCACTGTGTGTGTGTGTGTGTGTGTGTATATATATATATATATATATATATATATATATATATATATATATATATATATATATATATATATATATATGTGTATATGTATATATATATATAATATATGTGTATATGTATATGTATATATATATGACAGCAACACTCATAACAATGACAACACAATTACATTGACAATCATGTTACGTTATTTTTAAAATGTTTCCTTTACTTTTTCATAACCTCTTTAACACAGTACTTCACCGCTGCGAAGCGCGGGTATTTTGCTATATAATATATGTGTATATGTATATATAATATATGTGTATATGTATATATAATATATGTGTTTATGTATATATATATATATATATATATATATATGTATATATATATATATATATATATATGTATATATATATATATATATATATATGTATATATATATATATATATATATATATGTTTATGCATATATATATATATATATATGTTTATGCATATATATATATATATATATGTTTATGCATATATATATATATATATATATATATATTTATGTGTTTATGCATATATATATATATATATGTGTTTATGCATATATATATATATATATATATATATATATATCTATATATATATATATATATATATGTATGTGTTTATGTATATATATATATATATTTAATATATGTGTTTATGTATGTATATATATATATAATATATGTGTTTATGTATGTATATATATATATAATATATGTGTGTATATATATATATATATATATATATATATATATATATATATATATATGACAGCAACACTCATAACAATGACAACACAATTACATTGACAATCATGTTATGTTATTTTTAAAATGTTTCCTTTACTTTTTCATAACCTCTTTAACACACTACTTCTCCGCTGCGAAGCGCGGGTATTTTGCTAGTAATTACTAAAACTAAAACTGGAACTAATATATATAAAATTAAAATAGAAATGTCTTTGTAAAATAAAAACTAAATTAAAACTAAAAATACACTATGAAGGAAAACTAAAACTAAACTGAATTTCCAAGTAAGGTCAGAAAAAATATAGAAATAAAAACTAATAGAAGAAGGCAAACTATAATAACCTTACTGTACACTTTATTTCTGTGAAAAAATGGCTCATAAAAAGCAATTAAATAGTCAAAGCAATACCTTAAAGGCTAAGAGAGAGAAAGCGTAAACTGAGAAATGAATTCCTATCCTTACTGGACTGTTTTGACTTGACACAACATGTTGATTTTCCCACCCACTCTGGTGGTCATATATTGGATCTGATCTGTACTTCTGGATTATCTGTTGGCAACATTTACAGCACTGACTTGGGACTCTTTGACCATAAAGCAGTACTTTTCACTGTCTCATTATCTCTCCCTCCTCTTATCTGTAAACGACAAATGTCTTACAGAAACCTTAAAAATATCTGTTCTTCTATCCTTTCTGGATCCATTTCTGATCTTTTACTGTCTGTTCCTATTCCGTCAACACTAAATAGTCTTGTTGACCACTATAACACAGCCCTTCATTCAGCATTAGATAAAACAGCACTTTTAACACATAAGGAGGTTTCCTTTAAGCGTTCAGCTCCTTGGTATAATTCAGAACTGCGATCTATGAAAGCAGCTGGCCGACGCTTTGAGAGAATGTCATGTAAGACTGGCCTCACTGTTCATATCCAGGCTTTCTTTGACCACCAAAGAGCTTACAGAGAAGCACTAACTGCTGCCAAGAACACCCATTATGGCAGAATAATAGAAAGTGGCCACTATAACCCAAGGGTTTTGTTTTCTGTAGTTAATAAACTACTCTAACCCGCATCTGGCCCAACTACCTCTTCTACTGAAGTCTGTGAGGAATTCCTCCACTTTTTCCTTAACAAAATTAAAGATCTAAATAATTCAACTAACATAAATACATCATCTGTTTATATCTCTTCCTGTTTTCCCACTCCATCCTGCTCCTTCTCTAAGTTCTCACCAGTCACATCTGCGTTTGTTAATAACCTGCTTTGTAAGATGAGGCCGACTACTTGTGTACTGGACCCCATCCCCTGCACACTACTTAAATCCTGCTTTCATGCCATAATCCCGACTGATACAACAATAATAAACTCATCCCTTGACACAGGCTATGTGCTGATCACTTTTAAAATCGCTTCTGTAACCCCAATGTTAAAAAAAGTCTGGTCTTGATGCTGACAATCTTAACAACTTCCGGCCTATTTCCCACTTACCTTTTCTGTCAAAAGCTGTTGAGCGAGTTGTAGCTTCCCAACTCACCAATTACTTAACCTCTAATAACTTGATGGAACCCTTTCAGTCTGGTTTCAGGGTGCAGCACAGCTGTGAAACTGCTCTGCTACGGGTAACCAATGATTTGCTTATGGCAGCAGACTCTGGACAAATCAGCATATTAATTCTATTAGACCTCAGTGCAGCATTTGACACTGTCAGACATGACATTCTACTGTCCAGAATGGAGAACATGCTGGGTATCTCTGGCACTGCCCTCCAGCAGTTCAAGTCCTATCTGACTGATAGGCAAGAGTTTGTTAGTCTTGGCAACAGCAGATCCAGATCAGCACCAGTCACACAATGTGTTCCTCAGGGCTCTGTCCTCTGCCCTCTTCTCTTCTGTATTTATATGCCATGTTATACATAGCTATGGACTGGGTTATCATTTTTATGCAGACAATACTCAACTTTATTTCAATGTTAAAATTGGAACTTCATCAGAGCTTTCTTAGCTCACAACCTGCCTCAGTGAAATTAGTACCTGGATGGAGCAGAACTCTTTAAAATTAAATTGCAACAAAACTGACCTCCTGCAAATTGGGACTAAAGTGCAACTTAATAAAATGAGCTCCTTCCCAGTCCATCTTGGCGGTGATCTCATCAGACCTGCCTCTACTGCAAAGAATCTTGGTGTCATTTTTGATTTCTCCCTTTCATATTCCACCCACATAAACCACATTAAGAAACTTTCTTACTTTCACCTCTCTAACATATCCCGTGTTTGCTCCTTCCTCTCCTGTTCTAATGCTGAGAAACTTGTCCATGCTTTTATCACATCCCACATCGATTATTGTAACTCTCTGCTGGCAGGTGCCCCTTCTTATCTTATATCTCAGCTCCAGCTTATTCATAACTCGGCTGCAAAAGTCCTTACACGGACCAGCAGTATCAAGCACATAACACCCATCCTGCTCCGCCTTCACTGGCTCCCTGTGTCTTACAGAATTGAAAATAAAATCCTACTAATAACCTACAAAGCCTTAAATGACCTTGCGCCAAACTACATCAGTGACCTTCTCCATCACTATGTGCCTGTCTGCCCACTAAGGTCCTCTGATTCTGGCAATCTTGTGCCCCACACTAATCTACACTCCATGAATGACAGGGCCTTCAGCTGTATAGCTCCCAGACTCTGGAATGACTTACCGAAATTAATCAGGTCAGCTGACTCCATGAATTCTTTTAAAAAACAACTCAAACCTCATCTGTTCAGGACAGGAAGGCCTTTTGCTCTACTTGACTTTACTACCCTTCTTTCAGTTTACCTTTATGTCAAGATGCTCATGTAACCTATGTGTGTGTGCTAGACCATCAATTATGTTGTCTGTTAGGCTTTTTTCTCTGAACTTACTGTCTTAATCTTCTTTATTTATTTATCTGGTTTGTACAATGCTATATACTATATATCCTGCCGTTATATCTTAAACTCTGTGAAGTGCCTTGAGCATGGGAAAGGCGCTATATAAATAAAATGTATTATTATTATTATTAAAATTGTAATAAAGTGCTTGCAGAGACTTAGAAAGCATTAAGAGTGTGGCTAGATAATATGTCACAGAAGCATATTCCTGTTCTTAGCCAAATTATGCATTAAAAAGCATGTATCCTATGCAAGCACTACTGTGAGGAGGTTGATGAGAACTAGAGGAATGAGTTTAAGAACAATAATTGATGACTGGCTAGCTATGTAAAACACTACAACCTGAAGAACTCAAGATCTTGAATCGAAGAACTGAATTTGGGTTAAGAACCAACATTCTCACATGCAGCTCCACACTAATGATAGACCAGTTTATTAGTAGCAGAGAAATATGCATGTGTTTATAATCATTAGCATCTCCAGGTGGAAGAGTCAATAACCTTTGTTTTACACTACCAAACAGTCCTATCCCTAGTCATTTCTCAAATAACTGTATTTGTTAGATGATTTTAATGACTTTTGGTCTACCTCTCTTTCTCTTGCCTTCTCCTTTAATGTAAACACCTTCTTAACTCCAGTATTTTCATCCATTCTCAATATATGGTGTGAATACATAGGGATACCACTGAGCCCCAAACCCAAGAAAAATCAATACACCACACATTTTTTAGAATAAAAGAGATTTATTTTTACAAAGCACCTCTCCAAATGTAGCCATAATTACAATACAATTACACAATTCTTCCCTCCTTCTGTCCTCCATTGAGTGTTATCCTCTGCCTCTTGACTTGGACTCAAATGAAGTGAGGCAGTCAGGTCAGGTTGGGGAGCATACACTGGTACAGCATGTTGCAACACCCACTACACGATGAAACAGCTTGGCAACCCTCAAGCAGACCCATGGTTCAGTCCCACCCTCCGGAAATGACCATCTGTCTGCTGCAGCCAGGTGTTACGTGGGCATTTCCTTGGCCTTGTCCAGCTGCTTGAGTCCTCAGCAATGAGGATTCTGTGAGATTGATCACCCTGAGGAAATCTCACCACATAGCCATAGTGCCGTAACTGACGTTCCCTCACAATGCAGGTAATGTGCTTCATTCAGTACTCCATGAACAACTGCTCGTTCGACACACCAGTGGTACCCAAGGATTTTCTGAAGAGACACAATACCAAAGATATCCAGTGTTTGTCTCAGGTCACTGGATTGTGCCAGTGTCTCACAACCATATAGCAAAACAGGGAGCACCAGGACTCTAAAGACTTGGACCTTTGTCCTTTTGCAGAGATATCATAAGTGCCACACACCCCTTTCCAGCAACCTTATTACCCTAAATGCTCTTCCAATCTGTCTACTGACTTCATAGGAAGAGTCACCAAAGACATGAATGTTGCTGCCGAGGTAAGTTAACAGTCCAATGAGGTCGACATTCCCTTCGCAGACAGACATACTGCTGATTGCTGTGCCCAAGAGGTCATTAAAGGCCTGGATCTTGGATTTGTCCAGGACACTCACTCACTCGCTCAGTCTCTCAAGAGCCCCGATCAGAGCCTCCATTGATTCTGTGAAAATCACAGTATGTTCAGCAAACTCAAGATCAGTGAATTTCTCTTCATCAACAGTTGCCCCACAGCCGCTGGATCCCCCGACCCTGCCCAACACCCAGTCCATGTAAGCATTGAACAGAGTAGGAGCAAGAACACACCCCTGATGGACCTCAGAATCAACTGGGAAAAATGCAAATATTCTGCCTCCACTCTGCACAGCACTCACATTACTAGTCTATAGACCTGCCATGGTATCCAGCAGCTCGGGAGGATCCTGTGAAGTCTCAAGATGTCTCATAGGGTATTTTGATCAACTGAGTGAAACGCTTTATGAAAATCTACAACAGCTGCAAAAAAACTCTGCTGATATTTGCATTTCTGCTTGATGAGAACCAGTACAAGGATGTGGTCAATGGTAGACTTCTTAGGTATAAAACCAGACTGCTCCGGTTGCAGGTAGGTGAGCATGTGATACGGATCCTATTGAGGATGACCCTAGCAAAGACCTTACCTGGTACCAAGAGCAGTGTTATCCCCCTGTAGTTACCACAATCCAGGGGCCTCATGCATAACGCCGTGCGTAGGACTCACACTATAACATGGCGTAAGCACAAAAGCAGGAATGTGCGTACGCACAGAAAAATCCAGATGCAGGAATCTGTACGTATGCAAATTTCCACGTTCTTCCACTACATAAATCCCGATCAGCATGAAAAGTAACGCACGTGCATGCGCCTTCTGTCTCGCCCCAACTCCTCCCAGAATTACGCCTCTTTGAATATGCAAATCAATATAAATAGCCCTTAAGCTCAGTCTTCTGTGAAAAGACAATGGGAAAGCACGGGGGAAAATATAAGAATTTCAGCGAATACCAAATGGAGGCAAAGGAAAAACGTACTATTTGTTGGTTTAAACAGTGGTATAATGAACAAAATGAAGTTGATCAAGTGACAGAGTGTCGGAGAAACTCGAAAGGTCAAGTTCACAAAGTCGCACAGTGCCCAAAATAAAAAAGAAATCACAAATCAAAGTCGCCGTGAAAAGGCAAGTCGTAGCCTACCGTCTGAGTGTCATATGAAAGCTTATTAGGGTACAGACAAAAAAAATAGGCACACAGTGGGAAAAAAGCACGAAATGTCAACTTTAATCTTGAAATTTCCACTTTAATCACGTAGTTTATTTTGCCATTAAAGTAGAACATCATAAACTTCATCCTAAAATTGTTTAATTTGCTAGTTTCTCAAATCCCATTGTAACTAAAGTAGCACGTTAAATGCTTTGTTCTGTATTTGATCTACTATGTGTGTGAATCACTACCTGTTTCTTAAACGGGCTTTCTTTTTCTCCGACAGGACACAGAATCCATTACATTCATGATATTACAGCTCTCTGAATAATTAAAATACTGAGATGTATACGTGATATCTTTTTCATGATGATAGGAGTTAAAGCATGTTATTAAACAGGAACACGGTAGCGCAGCGATTGTTCATATCTCACGCAAGAGGCTTGCTGCGCCATGCGCGACCTTCGATGAAATAATTTATTGCAGCAGTACTGTCTCTTTCAAACGTACTAACCTCCAATTCCTGTCCTTACTTTTCTTTCTCCAAATACCCAATCGCCACACAATCAGCTCTGTAATAGACGTGAAGCCATCTGTAAGCTTAGAACGCCGATTCTTCAAAACTTTTAAGGAATATTGAAATATCTTCGTAGTACATGTTTAATTATTCTATCCATCTATTCTTCCAGTGTCGCGTCAGCACGAGCAAGAATACAACGCAATGCAGGAACAATCCCTGAACTAGCTAGCGCTGTGGCACCGTGTCCTCACATATTTAATTATTAACAATACAGATTATTTAAATGAAGTTAAAGTTTTATCTGTATAATATAATCAACATATTTTGCTGCATTTCATGTTAAAAATGATATCGGCATCATATGTAAATACGCGCTTTATAAAGTGGCGCAGGTTGTGCAATATTATAACTATATCGCAAGTTTACAGTGAGGTGATTGTACTTATAAGTCCAAACAGTTCTACAAGGAGCACTTGATGGACTGATTTAGTGCGTTTATAGTTCTTGGGATGAAACTTTTTCTAAACCGCGAAGTTCGTACAGGAAAGTCTCTGAAACGTTTTGCCGTGGCTCAGGCAGCGTCTGCTTCATGCTGTATACCGATAATTCTCTTTCTGATCAGCTGCTGCTGTGATTCCCCACTCAGATACAGTGATATAAATACTCCAAGTGGTGCAGTGAGAGTAATATGGAAAAAGATGAGCTGCTGTGGCAACCCTTAACGGGAGCAGCTGAAAGAAGAAGAAGATGCATTGAGAGTAACAATGCTAAAGCAGTTATGGTATTTGGAATACTATGGCTATTCCCTGGACCATTATATTGCTGCAGGTTAATTACAATCAGATGCATTACACTAATAAACAATATGCAGTTAATTTCAATGTATTTATAAAGCCACGTCAGGAATGTGGATCTAAGAAAGAAAGGGTGACCACACAGGAACAGTAGCACTGCTTTGACGCTGGGTGCCGCCAGTCTGCAAAACCGAGTGGAGAAATTGCGTACGCCAGGACATGAGGTACCGTGGAAAAGTGCGTGGCTTTACACCAAGTTTAGGTTTTATACATCGCGATTTGAGCGTGGAAACGTTCGTACGCAACATTTCTGTGCGTACGCACCGTTTATACATGAGGCCCCAGGCGATTACCCTTCCCTTTCCAGACAGGGATGACAAGTCCTGTTTTCAAGTCAGTTGTGATGATGCCAGTGTCCCAAATGGAAGTAAAGGCAGTGGACTCCCTTAAAGTATCTATCTATCTATCTATCTATCTATCTATCTATCTATCTATCTATCTATCTATCTATCTATCTATCTATCTATCTATCTATCTATCTATCTATCTATCTATCTATCTAAAGTCAGAGCTGGGAATGCTTCCAGTGTTACACTGTTTTCTCATGGCAATTCTGGGTCTTAAAAAAAGTAGGGAGGTCCTTCCCCGACAGCATGCTATATCAATGAACAGCGCCCTCGACAGGGCTGCACTTCTGGACTCCCAAGCACCCCTGTGGGTTTCCCAATTAGGATACCATGCGAGGACCACTGCCACTTAGTGTATGGGGGAATGTAATTAAATCTGTTCATTAAATCATACCAGCTGGGTACAAATTTATCTCCTTGTCCCTCTGGCCAGTCTGCTTGTGTCATCACACTGGTCTCTTGTCCGTGTAACGAATTATCCTCTGATCTGTCCAGGATGCCAGTTCTCTTACGACAGCACCATGTCACCTCTCAGGTCACTTCAGTGATAAGCTTTTTCTAAATCCATTAAACAGTAATATAGGTCTCCAACACTTTCTACCTAAAGTTCAGTAAATATTGACTCTGTGGTACTTTTGCCTGGCATAAGGCCAAATTACATTTCGTTCACAAATGTTACTACTCTGAATGTATCTTTTATAACCTTTAAAGAAAGTTCAGGCCAATGAGTCTAATTCCTCTGTAAGTGTCACAATTCATTGCATCCCCTTTCTGTTTACAGATGGAAATAAGATTCAGGGTTCATGGTTTTAATTTTGTGATGTTTATACAAAAAAAATGTGAAATTTGCCTTTTCAGTTGTATCCAATAACAGACAAAAATGAAGTGAAACAACAAATAGAGACAACAGATTAAAACTTAAACAGATATTCAAAATTTTTTACGTAATTTGAAAAACAGGTCACTAACTACTTCTAGCAGTTCGATAGTGCATTTTTACCTAAAATGGTTACATGATACATATGAAAACATCTACACTTCTGGATTTTTTATTATCTCCTATTTTCCTTGTTAAAATGATGTATGGCAGTGAGAAAAAAGGAGTTTCTGAACTGATGTGTATAGGTTTTTAAAGCAGCTTTCTCTGTAATTTACTGAAGTTAAGTTCTGCTTGTAATGGGTGTCTGTCATCAATTAAAATGATTTCCATTTTTTTCAACATTGACCTCTGACAGACACCTACCAAATCATCTATTTAAGCTGCAATAGGTTTAGTTGCATGTTTGGTAATCTGCTGAAGCTTTAAATTTTGGTTTCTCAGACTATTTACCTAGGCAATGAAGCTGAAAGTAATAACAGATTGGATCACTCTGCGATAAAATGACAGTCTTTGTTCACTTTAAATAGTCTGAGTTTACAGGGTAGAAATAAATGCTACTTTCATTTACAGTGAGAGTTTTTTGTATTAATACTCCAGTTTGAATTGTTATCTAGGGTTGTTCCTATGTATTTATTTTCAGTCACTATTTCTACTTACTTCCCCATAACATCCGGCGCCGCAGAGAGTGGCAGCCTTTTCAGCAGCTCCGTGTATGACTGTATGTGTATGTGTACTTTTCTACTTTTATTTTTCTATTTTTATTTATTGATCACTCCTATCACTGTTTTATGTGGATTTGTTCACTGGACACACTTACTTTTACAACATGGGCATGGATTTTTACACGCCGAGACTCGCCTATTCAAGTACTCAACTTTGAGCGCTGAGAACAAATGCCAGTGCCGGTGTGGTTCCCTATTTACCCGACGAAGTAAGAAGGCGGTATCGTGGCAGCAGAGTGGGCACTAAGCTAAAAATGAAGCAGCTTGCGAGAAAGTGCCGTTTTAAGCCTTCAGTGCCTTCTGTGATTCTAGGGAATGTGAACTCAATCTCAAATAAGATCGACGAACTGGCTTCGCTGGTGAAAAATGTCAGAACCTACAAAGAATGCAGTTTGTTCTGTTTTTGTGAAACGTGGCTCACAACTAACATCCCAGATGCTAACGTGGAGCTACCCGGGTTTAGCACAGTTAGAGCGGACAAAGATGCAAGTACCTGTGGGAAGCACAAAGGAGGAGGACTCGCTCTTCATGTTAATACACGGTGGTGTAACTCAGGACATGTTAACGTCAAAATCTCCACTTGCTGCAGGGACATCAAACTGTTGGCCGTAAGTTTACGTCCCTATTACTTGCCCAGAGAGTTTGGACACGTCATTGTCATTGTGTACATACCTCCTCGGGCGGATGTGGAGTCAGCGAGTGACATCATCCATTCTGCTGTTGCTAAGTTACAAACGCAGCACCCTGAGGCGCTTGTGCTAATCGCTGGAGACTTTAACCGTGTGATGCTGGACAAAACATTACCTGCCTTCTCCCAGTATGTGGACTGTAACACCCGGGGAAATAAAACTATTGATTTACTGTATGCAAACGTTAAAGACGCATACAGCGCCACCCCGCTGCCTGCGCTTGGGAAAGCAGATCATAACCTGGTTCTGCTTCAGCCTCACTACAAACCAAAAGTGAGAGTCCTACCTGTAACCACACGATCATTCAGGAAGTGGACCCCAGAGGCTGAGAATACTCTGAGAGAATGTTTTGGAACTACAGACTGGGATATCCTGCAGGGATCTCATAGTGAGAACATTGAGGAGGTTGTTGACTGCACTACTGACTACATCAACTTCTGTATGGACATTGTAGTTCCAGTAAGAACAGTACGCTGCTATGCTAACAACAAGCCATGGATTACAAGTGACATCAAGGGTCTTTTGAACCAGAAGAAAAGGGCTTTTAAAGACGGTGATCAGCATGAGCTCAAGCGCGTGCAGAAGGAACTCCAAGTCCAGCTCAGGGCGGCGAAGGAGCAGTACAGGAGAAAGCTGGAGCAGAAGTTGCAGAATAACAGCATGAAGGAAGTATGGGATGGGATGAAGATCATCACTGGCTGCAGCTCGAAGCGGGGTACCACCATCGAGAGAGACATGAAGAGAGCAAACCAAGTGAACAACTTCTTTAACAGGTTTGACCACCCTAACCCACTCTCACTCTCACCTCGGAGTACTGCACCCTCCACACATCCTTCTGCTGATACCAGCATAGGAGAGACATCCCCACCCATAATTACAACAGCGCAAGTGAGCAGAGAGCTGAGGAGACTTCGTGCCAGCAAAGCAGCGGGTCCAGATGGAGTATCGCCACGACTGCTGAAGGTCTGTGCATCGGAGCTGGGGGGTCCTCTACAGCGCATCTTCAACCTGAGCGTGGAACAGGGGAGAGTCCCGAGGCTTTGGAAAACATCTTGTATCACCCCAGTCCCAAAGGTATCACATCCTAGTGAGCTGAATGACTTTTGGCCTGTTGCTCTGACATCACATGTGATGAAGACCATGGAAAGGCTGCTGCTTCACCACCTTAGGCCACAGGTTCAACATGCCCTTGACCCTCTGCAGTTTGCATATCAGGAGAAGGTGGGAGCGGAGGATGCCATCATCTATATGCTACACCGATCCCTCTCTCACTTGGACAGAGGCAGTGGTGCTGTAAGAATTATGTTTTTAGACTTCTCTAGTGCCTTCAACACAATCCAACCTCTGCTCCTTAGGGACAAGCTGACAGAGATGGGATTAGATTCATACCTAGTGGCATGGATCGTGGACTATCTTAAAGACAGACCTCAGTATGTGTGTCTTGGGAACTGCACGTCTGACATTGTGGTCAGCAACACAGGAGCGCCACAAGGGACTGTACTTTCTCCGGTCCTGTTCAGCCTATATACATCGGACTTCCAATACAACTCGGAGTCCTGCCTTGTGCAAAAGTTCACTGATGAGACTGCTATCGTGGGCTGCATCAGGAATGGGCTGGAGGAGGAGTATAGGGACCTAATCAATGACTTTATTAAATGGTGCGACTCAAACCACCAACAACTGAACACCAGCAAAACCAAAGAGCTGGTGGTGGATTTTAGGAGGCCCAGACCCCTCATGGACCCCGTGATCATCAAAGGTGACTGTGTGCAGATGGTGCAGACCTATAAATATCTGGGAGTGCAGCTGGATGATAAATTAGACTGGACTGCCAATACTGATGTGCTGTGCAAGAAAGGACAGAGCCGACTATACTACCTTAGAAGGCTGGCGTCCTTCAACATCTGCAATATGATGCTGCAGATGTTCTATCAGACAGTTGTGGCGAGCGCCCTCTTCTACGCGGTGGTGTGCTGGGGAGGCAGCATTAAGAGGAAAGACGCCTCACGCCTGGACAAACTGGTGAGGAAGGCAGGCTCTATTGTTGGCATGGAGCTGGACAGTTTAACATCTGTGGCAGAGCGAAGGGCGCTCAGCAGGCTCCTATCAATTATGGAGAATCCACTGCATCCACTAAATAGTATCATCTCCAGACAGAAGAGCAGCTTCAGCGACAGACTGCTGTCACTGCCCTGCTCCACTGACAGATTGAGGAGATCGTTCCTCCCCCAAACTATGCGACTCTTCAATTCCACCCGGGGGGGTAAACGTTAACATTTAACATTATACAAATTTATTGTCTTTTTTTCACCTGCATTATTATCATTCTTTAATTTAATATTATTTATTGTATCAGTATGCTGCTGCTGGAAAATGTGAATTTCCCATTGGGATTAATAAAGTATCTATCTATCTATCTATCTATCTATCTATCTATCTATCTATCTATCTATCTATCTATCTATCTATCTATCTGTCTGTCTGTCTGTCTGTCTGTCTGTCTGTCTGTCTGTCTGTCTGTCTGTCTATAACAATGAAGTGTAACATGCAGATTTGTGCCTCTTAAAGTCAAAAATCATTTCTTTGGTTTTCTTGACATTCCGAGTAAAATGGTACTTATTACACCAAACTAATGAAACAGTCCACTTGATTTAGATAATGGATGTCCTCTATCTGCAAATATGTGTCCTTTCAGCATGGTGACATCAACATACTTGATAATGGAACAATAGTCATTGTTCTGTCTCAGGTCCCTTGTGTACAGTGTAATTAGTAATGGAGACACATCACATCCTTGAAGAGCCCTTGTATTTGAGATAATGGCTTTTGAAAAAGTGTCATGCACTTTGACGGTCTGTGAACAATTTAAAAGAAAGTTCTGAATCCATCTATACTAATAAAAGGCAAAGCCCTCACTGACTGACTGACTCATCACTAATTCTCCAACTTCCCGTGTAGGTGGAAGGCTGAAATTTGGCAGGCTCATTCCTTACAGCTTACTTACAAAAGTTAGGCAGGTTTCATTTCGAAATTCAAAGCGTAATGGTCATAACTGGAAACTCTTTTTTGTCCATATACTGTAATGGACTGCAGCTCGCTGGCCGTGGGAGGCGGAGTTGCGTATCGCGTCATCACGCCTCCCACGTAATCACGTAAACTGACTGTGAACGCAGTACGTAGAAAACAAGGAAGAGCCCCAAAGAGCACTGAAGAAAACATTCATTACACAATTGAGAAGGCAGCGAAACAATAAGAAGAAAGCAATGGCGTTTGTTTATAAAACAGCGGAGAAGCTGTGTAAAGACTTCTTCACAAAAAAACAGCAGAGCGCCATATATGAGCAGGCAGTCAGCTAAAGAAGGAAATCAATAAATAACTATAATTGTAATAAACGAACAAAAAATAGAGGAGAATCCGCGGATTACATAAAGGAAATGGGTACCTTAACAGAAAAGTGAGTCTCAAATACCTACACAATAACTATAACAATCGTAATAAACGAACAATAAAACAATACAGAACCGCTAAGCAAGGAGAAAGGACGGCCTTATATGGTGTTCGTTTATAAAACAGCGGACAGGCTGTGTAAAGGCAGCTTCACAAAAAAACAGATCCTTAACAAATTGTTATTGGTATATTTTCCCTCAATTTAAAAAGGTTTTCTTCTTAATTAAAATTTAAAAGCAATACTTCACCTCTGCGAAGCACGGGAATTTGGCTGTATGCAGTGAGTGTGTACGCCTGATGAGCCCAGAATTAGGGCGAAACACGTGTCGCGTACTCTTTGCATTATTTGACAGTAAACTATTTTCAACCATTCTATGATCTGCTTCTCACAAATGAGGGCACCGTGGCGGATGTTAGCTGACTTGCTGGCCAACCACAAGCGTTACCTGGTAGGTAACCATCCATACAATCAGATTGTGATTCAGACTACGAATGCCGTGAATGTAATTACCCCGATCTACATGCTGTCAAATAAACGAACCACACGCCGTGGCGCAATGTTAGGGGCTTTGCCTCTAGTGCTGACGTCCGAGGTTCGATTCACGTAAGGGAGTGCAGTGAGTGTGTACGCCTGATGAGCCAAGAATTAGGGCGAAACACGTGTCGCGTACTCTTTGCATTATTTGACAGTAAACTATTTTCAAGCATTCTATGATTTGCTTCTCACAACTGAAGGCACCGTGGCGAATGTTAGCTGACTTGCTGGCCAACCATAAGCGTTACCTGGTAGGTAACCATCCATACAATCAGATTGTGATTCAGACTACGAATGCCGTGAATATATATATATATATATATATATATATATATATATATATATATATATATAATTTTCAGTTGGAGATCCACAAAGGGAGAAAAAACGAATCACGTATCATAAATTAGTTTTATTCCTGAGCTTTCAACCCCTATCAGGGGTCTTCATCAGAGGATAATGCTTAGACTTACAAGAATCAAAGGCAATATATAGCAACACATTCATTAATTAATGTGTATATGTCCTTCTTAAGTTGGCATATGCTGGGTTTATGTCCAAGTGTCTGTTGATGGCGTTTTCATCTGATAGCCAAGACTCGGCCAACTCTCTGGTGCTTTTTGTACTGGCCTTAAATTTAACTTTTACGTTGTCCCAGTTGAATGTGTGTCCTATCGATTTAGTATGTGCATATATCAAAGATAGTGCGTCCTTTCTTCTGACGGCGTTGCGATGTTCCTGTACACGTGTTGAGATTTTTTTTGACGTTTGTCCTATGTATACAGCTGAGCAAGAATTGCATGGAATACTATAAACTGCGTTTCGTGTTTTTAGCATTAAACAGGACCATGCGCAGATTGTTGGTGGGTTTATGTGCTATTCTGATGCCCCACTTGATCAGGGTGCGTGCCGTGCCTTCTGACACATTATGGTGGTACGGGAGTGAATGCCAGGTGGGGTGGGGGTTCTGATTTACGTCGATTGTATGCTGATTCCTTTGGCGTCTGCTGTGTAGACTCCGATTAATGAATGATTTTGAGTATCCGTTCGAGGTGAAAAGTTGAAACAGATAGCGTCTCTCATTAATTTTTGTTTCCTTGGTGTTACAATGCGTGTGGACTTGTTTAAATAGGGTTTTCACGCAGCTCCGTGTATGAGATACCGGGTGGTTGCTGGCGAAGTGTAGAATCTTGTCTGCGTAGCATTGTTTGCGGTAAACACCCGTATCACCATAACAACATAACAGTGCTACGCCCTGCTCCACTGGGCATATTGTTTAAACATAAAACAAATTGATTTACAATGTGTAGCTGGAAAGGATTCCACAATTCACATTAAACACCATGTTTATAAGTGCCATTTGTATGTGAATCTTAAAAAATTACAGTACTGTGCAAAAGTTTTAGGCAGGTGTGAAAAAATGCTGTAAATAAAGAATGCTTTCAAAAATGGAAGTGTTAATCATTTATTTTCATCAATTAACAAAATGCAGTGAATGAACAAAAGAGAAATCTAAATCAAATCAATATTTGGTTTGACCACCCTTTGCCTTCGAAACAGCATCGATTCTTCTAGGTACTCTTGCACACAGTTTTTGAAGGAACTCAGCTGGTAGGTTGTTCCAAACATCTTGGAGAACTAACCACAGATCTTATGTCTCTTCTGTCTCTTCATGTAATCCCAGACACACTCGATGATGTTGAGATCAGGGCTCTGTGGAGGCCATACCATCACTTCCAGGACTTCTTGTTCTTCTTTACGCTGAAGATAGTTCTTAATGACTTTGGCTGTATGTTTGGGGTTGTTGTCCTGCTGCAGAATAAATTTGGGGCCAATCATACTCCTCCCTGATGGTATTGCATGATGGATAAATATCTGCCTGTATTTCTCAACATTGAGAACACCATTAATCCTGACCAAATCTCCAACTCCAACTTTGCAGAAATGCAGCCCCAAACGTTCAAGGAACCTCCACCATGCTTCACTGTTGCCTGCAGACACTCATTATTGTACCGCTCTCCAGCCCTTCGACGAACAAACTGCCTTCTGCTACAGCCAAATATTTCAAATTTTGACTCATCAGTCCAGAGCACCTGTTGCCATTTTTCTGCACCCCAGTTCCTATGTTTTCATGCATACTTGAGTCGCTTGGCCTTGTTTCCATGTCGGAGGTATGGCTTTTTGGCTGCAACTCTTCCATGAAGACCACTTCTGGCCAGACTTCTCTGGACGGTAGATGGGTGTACCTGGGTTCCACTGGTTTCTGCCAGTTCTGAGCTGATGGCACTGCTGGACACATTTCCAATTTTGAAGGGTAATAAGCTTGATGTGTCTTTCATTAGCTGCACTAAGTTTCCTTGGCCGACCACTGCATCTACGATCCTCAACGTTGCTCGTTTCTTTGTGCTTCTTCAAAAGAGCTTGAACAGCACATCTTGAAACCCCTTTGTCTGGGAGAGACCTTGCTGATGCAGTATAACTACCTTGTGTCTTGTTGCTGTGCTCAATCTTGCCATGACATGAAACTGTCTTCCACAACCTCACCTTGGTAACAGAGTCCTACACAGCTGTTTCTGTTTCAGTTAATAACTGTGTTTCAACCTACGTGTGACATTGATGATCATTAGCACCTGTTTGGTATAATTGGTTGATCATACACCTGACTATAATCCTACAAAATCCCTGACTTTTTGCAGGTGTACCTATAAGAATTGATGCTGGTTTGATGGCAAAAGGTAGTAACACCAAATATTGATTTGATTTAGATTTTTCTTTTGTTCGCTCACTTTGCATTTTGTAAATTGATAACAATAAACAATCATTATTTATATTTCTGAAAGCATTCTTTGTTTACAGCATTTTTTCACACCTGCCTAAAACTTTTGCACAGTACTGTACATTTATGGTGTTTATTGAGAAAGATGAATTTATTTGCAATAGCAAAGGAGTCTGAAGTCAAGCAAAATGACACCTTTTATTGGCTAACTAAAAATATGCAAGCTTTTGAGGCAACTTGGGCACCTTCTTCAGGCAAGATCTCCACAACACAATCCCTCATGTTTCTTCTTGGAAGATCTATCATTTTCAAATGCATTGTCCAGTTACATTGTAGCCCAACAGATTTGAGACCCAGGCCTCATGTATAACTCTGTGCATAGAATTCACACTAAAACATGGTGTATGGACAAAACTGGAAATGTGCATATGCACAAAAAACTCCAGGTGTGTGAAAACTGTGCGTATGCCAAGTTCCACGCACTTCACCTTTATAAATCCCAATGAACATGGAATTTAATGCAGGCGCATGCGCCTCAGCCCCACCCTAATTCCTACCATAGTTTTGCATATTTAACCTCTTAACTGCCCTGTGCCAGATATATCCGGCATCGTTGCATTATTGCTGACGCCATACTGCCGGAATTATCCGGCACATTTGCCTATGCTTATGTGAATGCCTGGCGCGTAGTATAACTGACTGTTTGGCATGGGTATTATTACTACATTGTATTTCGACAACTCTGTGGTTGTATTGGCCGGAAAGTTTTTCTTTGCTGGTCACGTGATAACCATTGTTTACTTTGTGATTCGGAAGTGAAAGTTGTGAATATGGCGAAAAGTAAACTGACTTCAAGTGAGGTTTTGCAGGCGATTTTGGACAATAATTCTGATCACGATTTTAGCTGTTCTGAAGAAGATTTTAGCGACAATGATGATCAGCAACGTGCGCTGCATGATATTGTGAATGACAACGCATCGGATGATGGCGATGAGTGGGTGTATCCCCAACATCTCAACTGGACTGCTGCCCGTGGTGAACTACCATTTCTGCATCTGTTTGAGGCAACGTGTGGATTTACTGTTGATGTAAACAATTACACTGCTGAGCAGTTTTATGAGCTGTTTGTGTCACCTGACTTGATCAGACATTTTGTTCATCAAACAAATCTGTATGCAGCACAGTTTATTGAGAAAAATCCCAATTTACCTCCACATTCCCGTGTTCATGCTTGGGTAGACACTGATGAAAACGAAATGAAAAAATTCATTGGGATTTGAGATGTACTGGTCTACAGAGTCTATGTATGCAACACCTATTTTTGCAGCTATCATGAAACATAACCGATTCTCTTTGCTGCTGAAATTCTTTCATTTGAATGACAACAGCAATGAGCCAGATAAGAAAGATCCAAACCGTGACTGCTTGTTCAAGCTACGTCCTTTGATTGACCATTTATTTGAAACATTTCAGTTGCCCTACATACCAGGCCCGTCAGTTGCAGTTGATGAAAGTTTATTGTTGTGGAAGGGCCGCTTACAGTTTTGACAGTATCTACCATTGAAAAGGGCACGGTTTGGTATCAAGATGTTTTGCTTAGCTGAGAATTCAGGTTACATTTATAGAGAAAATGTACATTTTTGTGTTTTATTACCCGTTTGCCCATTTCTAGAACTTGCACAACATTTAGTGGTAAATACTGCTTGAATAAATGAAAAAAAAATTGTTCAGATTTCGCCCGGCGTGGGGAATATTTAGGGAGTTGGCGGTTAAAGGGTTAAATATGCAAATCAATATAAATTGTTTTAGAGTCACAAAATGCAATATGGTTGCCGTAAGAGATGTGGCCAGTGAACTAAGGAATATCAGGGCTGTACTATGTGATATTGACCACAAATTAAATGAATTAGGTAAAAAATACTGCCACTGATTACTGTTTTTACATTCTACTAATTACATTCAAATGAAGTTGAAATGCTGTCTGATTTGGCTGATCACTTGATGGGTTAGGGTCAGGTTCATCATACCGCATCTCATCAGGTTTGGGAAAGCCACAATTATGTGCCACATTATGCAGCATGCTAGATGCTTGCACAATGCAACACACTTTCGGTAGACTATAGATCAGCTCATTAATAGAGTGGAAATTCTTTCTATTTACATAAGAAAACTCATTCTCTGAAGGCGCATTTACATTGTTGCATACAACAAGCGACTCTGTCTGTGGCATGAGTGCAGAAAGGGCTTCTTTCTCATCACCCTGTCATACAGATGTTCTTTGTGCAAATTGCGCTGAATTGTAGAACAATGTAAAGATACACCATCTGCTGCCTGATGTTCTTGCAGGTCTTTGGAGGTGATCTGTGGGTTGTCATTAACCATTCTCACAATCCTGCACATATGCCACTCCTGTATTTTTCTTGACCTGCCAGACCTGGGTTTAACAGAAACTGCGCCTGTGGCCTTCCATTTCCTGATTACATTCCTAACAGTTGAAACTGACAGTTTAAACCACTGAAATAGCTTTTTGTAGCCTTCCCCTAAACCATGATACTGAACAATCTTTGTTTTCAGATCTTTTGAGAATTGCTTTGAGGATCCCATGCTGTCATTCTTCTATTCTGTATGGACCATGGGTTATATTTCTATCGAGGAAAAGTTATTTAGTGATAATTATCATTTTATTGCCTAATCCTAACGGAGAGTTATGGCAAGTTCAGGTACTGTAATATTTTTGTGACTGTTTAAGTGAATGGCTTAAACTTACTATTTAAGATGCTGTTGAATGCTGGATGGATTTTATCTCATACAATAACACAGAATGGAAAAAGCAAGAGAGTATCTGGAGTTGTATATGAAAGAGAAGTATAAAAAGTGAACTCATCACAAGTAAAACTGATATATGCAACCTAGATTTTGAAATGCTGATTGAGTTCATCCACATTACTGCCTAGGAAGAGGTTGCATCATGTTGATGTTTATTTTTAAACTCAGCAACAGGAAAGATTCGTTCTGAATGCTGGTGATTTCAACCAGGCAACTTTGGATGGAACAAACTTCTAAAGGCACAGAAAGCTGGACTATCTATCTATCTATCTATCTATCTATCTATCTATCTATCTATCTATCTATCTATCTATCTATCTATCTATCTATCTATCTGTCTGTCTATCTGTCTGTCTGTCTGTCTGTCTGTCTGTCTGTCTGTCTGTCTCTGAATTTTTGTTACTGACAGATGTTAACACATACAGTATATCTAAGATTATTTTATACTGTACTTTTGGGTTTAGGAATATAATAATTTAGTTTCCCTTGCAGAAAGTCTAATACATAGAAAGAATGGTCATATCTGGTAGTAGACAATAATTTCCATAAGTTTCCTGAATATCTAATCCTCAATAGGTACTTTAGGAAGAAAAGAACTTTAATTTGAAGTGCTATGATGTGAACTCTTTCTGTTAAGTTCAATTTGGTATTTCATGTAACATTTATTTGCTCTTTCATTTTAATTAGATGTGTTATATTGAAAAAATTAAATAAATGCAGAGTAGGGGAGTGCAGCATCCTTCCTGATAATTTAATATAATCCACAAGCATTGACAAGCATTGTTTGCTTAAAGCAACATCTAAATATCATGTGAAATTAAATACACAGAAATGAAAGTGGGTACTAATTTGTTTCCAGAATTTAAATGAAACAGATACTGCCTTTTTTTTTTCTACAGCCCATCTGGAGTTTTTTTTTTTTTGTTTTTTTTCTGTCGTCCTGGCCATCTGACTTTCTTTGTTACTTAGTTTTGCCTAATCTTATTTTTGTTTCATATAAACCTTTCTTTCTTCATTTGTATGAAAATGTGCTATAAAAATAAATGTTGTTGTTGTTGTCTTGTAAAGTGCCCCATTTTTCTTATTGACCCACTTTTCATCTAAGGTTTATACACATCACAGGTTATTGGTATACATTTAATATCAAGTTAAAGTTTAATAAGTTAAGTTCAGATGTTTTATTATAGGCAGATTGGTAGCACAGAGATAGTATTCCTTCCTCACAGTGCCAAGAGTGTAGGCTTGACTGCTATCATGTTCAGTGTCTGCATGAACTTTGCATGTTCTCCACGTGTTTGTGGATTGCTTGATATTAGTAAGTGTGGTTAACTGCAGATTTCTTGTTTTAACACTGAATACTGGAAATCTGTCAGTAATACTTCTAAATTACCAAAGCATGTTAAGTGCTTCATTAGATATGAAGTCAATTACATTCATCCCCTATCCCCTACGTATACAGCTTGTTATGCATTTCAAATCATTATTGTTTCTTAAAGGAATTCTCCACCCAAAAATTATATTTGTTAATATTTTACATACCCCATATTGTTTGTAGCGTGGCCAAAAAAAATGTTTAAACTCATGTTTTCATGGGGTAATTACATATCAAAGATTTAAATTGAGCAGGACCCAAGTGTGACCAACTCTGGACAATGGCAAATGATTGTGAAAAAGAAAAAGACAAAAAATTCTCACGTAATTCGTGTTGCCTAATCTAAATGTCCATTATACATTCTTATGTTCATAACGTGCAAAATACAAGCATTTTTTTTGCTAAAATACTATTTATATTTTCTTTTTCATAATTTTCATATGTATGTTTTTTGTATTTCTTGTTGCATACAGTATGTTGTTGGAACATCACAAGACAGAGTTGATGTCCTCTCATTTCTAATAAGTGATGCTGAAATTCTATATAATGTTATGTTATGATTAGGTCAAGTGTAAAATGTTCAGCCTACTCATATTATGGTTTTGTTCAATTGAACATTTATAAACTTATGCAGTGGAAAGATCAGCATGAAACTGAAAGAAAACATATATGAAAGAAAACATACAATTTTATATAAAAAGTTGTTTTTTTTTATTTTGTTTTTCAGCATTTGTAATTTTATTTCCTCTATTGAATGAGTTACTAACTGGTGCAATTAGTACCAAGTACTTTCCTGCATTGAATTTTGAGATCTTCTGCATATTTTTCACATTTTTGGGGCAATAGTTAATTGCAAGTATTGTGATACTGAAGAGATTTTATGTAAGTGAGACGCTCTTGCTTGGTTCACAGTAGTCCCATCTAAATTATCCTGACAAAATTACTGGTCGGTTTTTAAGCTTTGGTTGCAACATTCAATGAAGTGTCTAGCTTATTGTCCAGAAAACTAAAATGCTAAGCAGATTGCATTTAATTCTCTGTGGCCTTCTTACTCCTAATTAAAGTAGAAGCATAATGTCATAGTAATATCATATCTGTCTCTGTCAGTACCCTCATATATAGGAAGAGACTCCAGTATCAAGCTAAAGGAGTTTTTCAAAACTGGAATATTTTTCATTAATTTGTAACAGTTTTACTTATAAAATATAGTCCTACACCAAACTTAAAAGATAGCTTTCTACTTTAAAATATAGGCAAATATTTAAAATATAGAAATTATTTAGAATATATCAATTATTTAAATTATAGAAATAATATGAAAACGTAATTGGAGAATAATAAAATCTATGAACATTATTGTCAAACTTTATAGCAACCTGCCTTTTTACCATTAAATGATTTAATTCAAGTCTGTTTTAGAATTCATAATGGAACTTTAACAAATAAACCTGCTATATTTTTTATAGACATGACACAGTAGACCACCAAATGAATTTTGTATGGAACAGAGTTGCTAAAGTCAAATCTATTTGAAAGCACATGGAGCTCAGGAATAAGACAGGGCATTGGAGTAGAACTGTTGCTTATCTGGTTTGAAAAGTCGTCTAGGCATATAGATAGGATGCCACCAGTGCAATTCAAGTATGGCATGTTACCAGCCATGGCTTGCTGGGAAAAGACTCAGGGTCATATCCACGACCAGACCCCCAGATATACTCGAGGAACTATATTTCTCAGATGCCTTTGGAGTTCCAGGGAATTGTACATATGGAGGTGGGAACTGCTGCTGAAGATATGGTGGCCTACCTTGTTTAGCTTTGCATGCCGTAATTACGGACCTCATTAGGAAAAGAAATGTAAAATGAGTGAGCCAATGACTGAATATATTCAAGGTCTTACTTTTACATCATTTGCTTATAAAAGCACAATTCTTGCAGCCTGAAACATAGTCCTCTTTGGTCAAAGAAGGGCAGCAGAAATATTGTTCAATAAACTCTTCTGGAATTGAGGAAATAATGTGCTTATTCCAAAACCACTGAAGAATCATCAAAGACAAAAGTAACCCCTTATGGGATGTCAAGATATTGAAGGATGAATGGATTCTGTCCATGAGGTCTAAAAGTTTTTCTATATCAATATATGCAATAAACCTTTTGAAGGTAGAGGATGATGGTATCTGGTTCAAGACTTTGCTGTTCAATATCTGTCTGGAAAGTACATCTGCCTTTTGTTGTTTATCTCCAGAATGATACAAAATTATAATATTAAAAAGGGCAAAAATAAGCCTGACTGACACTGAAGCATTTGGCTGTTTTAAGTTATATCAAACTATTATGAAAAGGATAAAATGATGCTCTATCCCTTCCAGTCAGTGTCTTCATCTTTGATGGCTAATTTAATAGCCAATGGCCAATAACTCACAAATCTCAAAATTATAATTATTCTAGAAGGAAGTTATTTTTTGTAGGATAATACACAAGCAGTAAGCATTTTGAAATGTTTGAGGATTATTCACAATCCTACATTCAATGTCTCAACTTTGAGTTTGAACTGGAGGTTGACGTTTGATTGTCTGAGGATGGCTACTGTGGTGTAGACCCTTGTTAACTATTCAATGGCTACCTGTGCATCAGGCGTTCAGGAAACTTTGTATGCAAGGGTAGCAATTAGATCCACAGAAGACCCAAAGTTCTTAAGAAATTGCCAGTACTAATTAGCAGAACCAATAAACTGCTTGTTTTCTGCTTTGCAGAATAGCCGTTTGTTGTTTTAAAGGAATGTTAACATAGCCTTATGAATATTCATGTAAACAGTTCTGAAGAACTGGAAACAGCATTACAGGAAGTCACTGGTTTGGCAATATGCTTAATGAGTAGTCTGTGTTTGTTTGTCCCATCAAAGCAAAGCCTGTAATTATTATTTTAAATTAATTGGATAAATATATAGCGGTTATGTTGTTTATTGCAAATTGGTAATTATTTGTAATTTGCTTCTTTTCAGTTTCACTTTAACTTCATAAAATCAAAATAAAATTGGGAAATTTTAGTTTGATCCAAATACTAAGACAATCTTGAAAAATATGATAACACAAAAATAGCTTTGTGGGCTTTTGAAATTCAGATGTGTTTGTAACATAAGAAAACCTCAAGTCTCTCTAAGAACCAAGGTTATTATAGTTTTGCCTTTTTATATTAGTTTTTATTTCTATATTTTTTCTGACCTTACTTGGAAATTCAGTTTAGTTTTAGTTTTCCTTCATCGTGTATTTTTAGTTTTAGTTTAGTATTTATTTCACAAAGACATTTCTATTTTATTTTTATATATATTAGTTTCAGTTTTAGTTTTAGTAATTATGGCATGGAGCGCCTACAGAGTTAGTTTTGTGTCACAATCAGACAGAACTGTACACTTAACAGATTTGGATATGAGTTTAATGTTAGTGGAAGCTTACTACACTGCCTGGTTTACTATATGGTTTTGATTTTGTCTGATAAAAACAAGCATTATCAAAACTAGATACTGAATATGAACAATTTTACACAATTTTATTATTTTTAAATATTTTCTCATGAAAATCACAGGGGCTTAGGAAGAACAGGGCTCTTAGACTTGAATGTGTGTGCAGACCCCACGTAGCTGTATTGAGGGAAACAAAGAAGAACAAGCATGTAGTGTCAAGGTTAGGGGCAGTGAGTCTTGAATAGACCACCATAAAGGACAGTTAACCCATAATGAGCAGAGCAAGAGCAAGTAATAGGAGTATGGACAGGCATAAAACAACAGAGATCTCAGAGAGTCTGAGATTAAGAACAACATATACATTATCTAAACCTGTTTATCCAGAGTAGGATTGCAGGAAATCTGGAGCCTACCGCAGCAGGTTTGGATGCAAGGCAGGAAAAATCCCTGGTATGCAATATGTATGATAAGGCTGATGTTAAGAACAAAAAGAATATGATATTTCAACTATCTATGTTGAGAGAGAGAGAAAAACATTGAAAAAAGGGAGAGTATTTTAAAATATAATTCTGCTAATGGATTACTTTCACAATATCAGGTATTTTGAGTTGTGAATATGAACTAAAAAAGATAAATTCATAAATATGGAATAAATACAAAAACCCATTAGTACGTTTAGTTTTTCATCACTTGTCACACTCTGTACCTTTGTTTGTATTGCTTCGTTGTTAAATGATGTTTTTAAAGCAAAAGTGATTGGTCAGTAACAATATGCTGATCTTGTATGATGACCTAGTCAGTCTCTCTAACAGTGCTGTTTTATTTTCAAAAACCGGGAGTGCTCTCCCCTCGACTTTCTTGTATACTCAGATATGGGGATGGATATTTGAGGAGTAAACCACAAGACAATGATTATATTTTTATATTATGTACATTAAGGAACCATCAACAACAAATCAAATTAATAATATATTGAACAATTATTATAAAAGTAAAGTTGAATAAATCGGACTCTGCAGCTGTATAAATAAAAAAAAAATCGAGTATGTGTTCAGGTAATGTACCACTTCCGGGTGATGGATTTGGCCCAAACATTAATACAGATCTATAATTGTGGTGTAACAACCACATGCCGAATTTCATCCATCTATCTAGTTGCGTTTTTGAGTTATCATGTTTACACACAGACACACCCACACACACACATTCGCGCGCGCGTACACACACAATTCCAAAAAACAGTATTGGACACTGGTTAGTCTATAACGTCAAGATTCATCAAAATATCGAGGTCGAATGTTTTCATGATTACTATACTTTCTCTATACTTCGTATATGAGAAAGTAAAAACGATTTCTCCCGTGCAAACTGGCAGGTGAATTGCTGTCTACAAGAAGCAGACACCTGAGAAATAAACTGAAACGTTACTCACTCGTGATTTTTCTGTCCATATGGTAAATATTTTGTTGACAAGCACATTCTGATTTCAGCCATTTGAATTACATCTTGATATACAACAAGCACAAAGAAAGGCGGCACGCAAATCACTTTCTATTTCTCACGCTTTACACACCCGCACTCAGCTTGCTCTGTCACTGCAAATGCTGTGTGAACAGCCGCCCTCCGTCACCAGCCGCCATTCACTGGATGAATATATATACGGGTGGCTCGTGGTAGATGATTTTCTGTTTTAGAGTTAAACTTACAAGGGTTAAAGACTAACGGCAAGAATATTCATTCAAAAACGAAAACTAAAAATATTTTAGTAAATTATTATTTTATTTCAGTTAGTCTTTCCAGCTACTTTAAGAGTTTCATTTAGTTTTAGTTTTTCATTTCGGTTTTGTTGATTATTTTATTTCAGTTTATGAAAATGTTTTTTTAATAATAGTTTCAGTTTTGATTTTAGTTTTCGTTAACTATAATAACCTTGCTAAGAACATCATGAATTTGTGAGATATATTTATCAAAATTTGGTAAAATAATCAAAATGTCATGAAAATAAATTGCAATATAAACCCCCAAGATATAACTAAAAATGTCATCATGAATGACCGAAAATGTTTGGGGCACTGGTTAGCCCATATGGCATATCCAAGTACAGTGGAGCCTCAGTTCACGACCTTAATTCATTCCAAAATTCTGGTCGTAAACCGATTTGGTCATGAACCGAAGCAATTTCCCCCATAGGATTGTATGTAAATACAATTAATCCGTTCCAGACCATACGAACTGTATGTAAATATATATATATTTTAAGTTTTTAAGCACAAATATAGTTAATTAAACCATAGAATGCACAGCGTAATAGTAAACTAAATGTAAAAACATTGAATAACACCGAGAAAACCTTGAACAACAGAGAAAACTAACACTGCAATAGTTTGTGCTATAGCGCTATCAACCGCTGGCTAAAAACACTTTTTTTAATGAGTTTTAAGCACAGGGAAAAAAAAATGAACATTTGAAAAATCCGTAATTTAATAAACCACCAAGAAAAGTAACATTGCAACAATGCACACTACGAACCGATCGCTGTAAACAGAAGTGAAAACAAAATCAAGCCCAGTGCATTCTTTAACTGCCTTCTCTACCTTATGAGTCCAGCCCTCTCTCTCACTCGCGCTGCCTGTGTGTGTGCGCGGCTCTCTGTCTCGCGCTGCCTGTGTGTGTGCATCTGTCTGTCTCTGACGCTGCCTGTGCGTGTGCGCGGCTCTCTCTCGCTGCCTGTGTGTGTTCGTCTGTCTCTCTCTGGCGCTGCCTGTGTGTGTGCGTGGCTCTCTCTCTCGCGCTGCCTGTGTGTGTGCGTCTGTCTCTCTCTGGCGTTGCTTGTGTGTGTGTGTGTGTCTGTCTCTCTCTCACGCTGCCTCTGTGTGTGTGTGTGTGTCGCGTGCTCTCTCGCTCTCTCTCTTGCTCGCTGCACAGGAAATGCACAGGGAGAGACTGAACATGTACAAACCGAAAGGGAAACTGGCTTGTTCATATACCGAGTGTGTGGTCGTGAACCGAGGCAAAAGTTTGGCGAACTTTTTGGTCGTGAACCGATTTGTACGCGTACCGAGACGTTCGTAATCCGAGGTTCCACTGTACATATAATGTCCAGTGGTGTCATTAAATGCAGTTTTCCACTCATCTTCTTCCCTTATTTGTATCAAATTGTACATGCTTCTAAGGCCCACTTTAGTCAAGGTAGTCTATTCTGTAATATGATTTATTAAGTATGTAATCAGAGGAAGGTATGGCCGTTTTTACTTTTGTTTAGTTTAAGTGTCAATAATCAATGCATGGTCTTAGTAAATAAACAAAGAAAAAATATATGCCTATAAGACTGCTAAAAAGCCATTTGCTATGTTTTCTTTAATGTGCCCTCCATAACTTTTGCTTCTGGTAAAATCTAATATTCAAAGTTTAAAGCAAGCATTAGTAGAGAGGTTGTTTTAATTTCTCACAATACTAAGATGCAGTCATACAGTATTTTATAGGTGGCAGGTGCTGACTCATATGCTGCATTAAATTCCCTGCCATGTGACCAATAACAGCCATAGCAACAGCAAAGCAACATGGGTGCAATCACTCCGAGATGGCACTTGATTGGGTGCAATCGAAAATTGTGTGTAGAAAAAAACTATTCAAAGAAGTAGAAAATCAAGACATGTGTTGAATCACATGTGCTGTAGGTAAAATATAAAGTCATCAAAGTTAAACATTATCTTAACCAAGCAAAACATGATAAGTGAGTAGATACAGGGACAGGTCTAGGCATTTGAACCCAGTTTGTTGGATGTATGAGTCACTACAGGATCCTTTTAATATGAACTTTGTCACAGACGGCTGGGGACCCTACCCAGCCGGGATGCCTGGACGGTCCCCAAGAGAGATGATACCTCCCCTGGGCCACGAGAGGGCAGCCGCCCGGGTCTGCTTGTGGGCCACTGGAACGGTGCTGGGACGCTCATCCCTACAGGAGGACGTGGCTACCGCCAGGGTACGCCCAGACGGTTATGGAACCCTGGATGGCAGCACTTCCACCACACCAGGACGTGCTGCCGGAAGAAATCCCAGGGGCACCCGGAGTGCTTCCAGGTGCTCTCCTGACACTTCCGCTACACCAGGAAGTGTCGTGAGGTGGAGCACCTGGAGCCCATCCGGGTCATTATAAAAGGGGCCGCCTCCCTCCAGTAGACAAGCCAGAGTTGGGAGGAAGGAGACGGAGCTTGTGAGGAGGGGAGTGGAGGTCAGAAGAAGAAGAGGAAGAAGAAGAGAAAGAAAGGAAGAGAGTTGTTGGAGGAAGGCATTGTGGTGCTCTGGAGAAATAAAGGAGTGTGTTTTAGACATTCTGGTGTCTGTCTGTCTGTGTCCAGGGGTATGCTTTCCACACCTTGTAAAAATATGAATGGCTTTATCTTTATTTAATTTAATTATCTTTATTTCTTTTTTATTTTCCTATCCATTATTTTCTTGGTCTTTTTTCTGGCTGCCATGGCCTGAACCTGCAGCACACATGCATGTGAATACAGTATCAGTAAAATGATGTCTACACAGTTAAGCATATTTTAATTATTGTATGAACATTTGAAAAAGTAGTGTTATCACAAAACAACTCATTCAGCTTTATACATATACATGTCATCCCAGCTACTGCAGTCTTTCCTGGGAGAAGTGGTTGTTCACACAATGGGAGGTCAGCCCAGCTTAGAGCATTCTTTATAAATAGGTCGATACATTAAAATTAATGTGGTAATCCCATGCCAAACCATTTTCCAATCCTGCTTAATTTTGAGTGGGGTTGCAGGGGGCTGGAGCCAATCACACCAAGCATAAAGCACAAGGCAGGAACAATCCCTGGACTCAGTGCCAATTCATTGCAGGTTGAACACGCACACAGATATTAGGGATAATTAAGCATCGCCATTCCACCTAATGTGCACATCTTTAGATTGTGGAGGAAGCCAAGCACCTGGAGGAAACCCACATAGACATGGGGAGAAAATGCAGGGATGACCTAGAACATGAACCCTGGTCTCCTTACTGCAATGCCACAGCACAACCGCTGTGCATCTGTGCCACCCTAATTTAATAATGTAATGATTCTAATTAATTTGGTGATACAATTTTATTTATGAATGGGTAACACATGTTATAAATTTTGTACAGTGTATCCAAATACTGATCTTCACGGAGTCAATGGAGGCTCTGACTGAGGCCCTTGAGAGACAGAGCGAGGAGTCTGAGTGTGTCTGTCTGTGTAGAGAGTGTCGACCTTGTTGAGAGGTTTATTTAACTCAGCAGTGACATTCATGTCTCTGGTGACTCTTCCTATGAAATCAGAAGACAGATTGGGAGAGCATAGGGGGAGGGGGTCATGAGGTCGTTGTTAAGGGGTGTGTGGTGCTCCTGATATCTAAGCAAAAGGATGAAGGTCCAAGTCTTTAGAGTCCTGGTCCTTCCTGTATTGCTATATGGTTGCAAGACATGGACGCTATCCAGTGACCTGATAGGAAGACTGGACTCCTTTGGTACTGTGTCTCTTTGGAGAATCTTTGGGTACCGCTGGTTTGACTTTGTGTGAAATGAGCGGTTGTTTATGGAGTCCCGATTGAGGCACATTACCTGTATTGTGAGGGAGCGTCAGTTACGCCACTACGGCCATGTGGCGCGATTCCCCAAGGGTGATATGTCTCGTAAGATCCTCATTGCTGGGGACCCGAGTGGCTGGACCAAGCCAAGGGGATGCCCATGTAACACCTGGCTGCGGCAGATAGAGGGCCATTTCCAGAAGGTGGGACTGGACAGCGTGTCTGCCTGGGGGGTTGCAAACTGGGATCCCGAGTTGTTTCGTCATGTAGTGAGTGCAGCAATGCACTGTACCAGTGCATGCTCCCCAACTTGATGTGACTAATACCCTTACAGCAAGCTTCATCTTAAAATGAATTAATAAAGAAACACATTTCTAAAAATGGAATTAAACACATTGATTATAAATACAATTTTAATATAAGTTTAATATTGTCAGACAGTAGGGGAGACTTTATGTTAAAAGCAGAGAAGAGCAGAAATTTTTTGTAGAAAACCTGGTATACACAGTAAAGTCCTAGAGAATACATTTCAGCGTGTAGGATTTACATTTCAGAGAGCTGATGGAGAATAAAAACAACAAGAACAAAAGATAAATCTTTGATTTTCATTAAAATGCTGTAAAAAAGAGAGAGACTTATGAGAAAATCTAGGAAGAGAGTTCCACAGGATGCGACCTACAAACCTAAATGTAATTTAATGAAATGTTGTAAGACACAAGTTAATGCACCTGTAAACCAGATTAATACTGGGGTGAGAGGTAGACAGGTAGTCTTTAGTGTACAGAAAGTATTTGCAGTTTTATAAGTTTGGTACAGAATTTTGTAAATTTTTCTGTTTATAAATTTACATTTTAAAATTTAAAAAATTTTATTTGATACATGATTAAGTCTTACTGATGACATAGTGTTGTGTGGCACCAGAAAAGAGGAAGGGGAGAGGAAGTTAAAAGTTCGGAGAAGTGTTTTGGAAGACAGAGGATCATTAAAAATAAATAGAAGACAGAATATATGTGTTTTAATGGTGATCAGGATTCAGAAGTTAGCCTACATTGAGAGCTATTGAAAACAGTGGATACATTTAAATATTTAGGATCAGTGGTAGCTCGTGATGGAAAATTAGACACAGAGATAACCCACATGGTGCAGTGTGGATGGAACAATTGGAAGAAGGTATCAGGAGTATTGTGAGATCAAAGAATTGAGGCAAACGTTAAAGTTATGGTTTTTAAGACTGTGGTAAGACCAGAAATGATCTGAGCTGAGCTTAGACATGGATAGTAAAGGAAGTGCAAGAAAGGAAGTTAGATGTGGCAGAAATGGTAATGTTGATGGATGCTTGGAGTTACATAAAAGGACAGAATAAGAATTGAGACAATCAGAGGTACAACAAAAGAGTGAGAGATGTCCAATAAAGTACAAGAAAGTAGATTGAAGTAGTATGGACATGCGATGAGGAGAGACAGGAGCAATAGGAGCAATAGGAATTAAAGTATATGGGGAAGAGAAAGCAAGGGAAGCCAAGGTGGGGGTGGATGGATAAAGTAAGAGAACATCTGAAGTAAAGGTTGTTCAACTAGTGAGAAGATGCAGGACTGAGCTGTATGGAGAAGGTTGATCAAGCCCATCCACCCTACATAGAAGTAAGAAAAGATGAAGAATGAGAAGAATTTTGTATTATACTGGATTGGATAGCAGTGTAGTTGTGTTATAAACTAGAGAGTCCCAAAGTATAAAGTCCCAACCAATGAATCAAAATGCCCCCGAGAGGAGAAAACAATCAACCCTGGCTTTTACACACAAAAAACTACAATGAATCTTTGTTAATAAAATATTTATTTTCAGAAAAGGCTCTATTAAACAGTGAAGTTCCAAATAAATCCAGTAATAAAGTTAAAAACAGACCACAAGGTCAAAATCCAGTAATTCACAAATGATCAAATGCAATATAAACACATGAGAACTCACTACCAACACTAGCACATTCAATGGACTGCAAGGGACTGTGGGTTTTTGTCAGCCTTTATAGGGCTGAGAGCAGTCACTTGCAGTGATAAGCAGGTGGCCCCACCTCCAAGGGAATCACCCACAAAACACATGGAACATAGCAAAATACACTTTGACACATGAGAACTAAATAATCCACACTAATAACGTAAAAAATGAAAAAAAGACAAAAATGAAACCTTTGAACACCAGCTGAGGGATAACCCTGACTGAAACACAACAAGCTGAACCTATTGAGATGTACAGTGATCTACAACAATAATAGGCATGTTTCTCGTTTTCAACAATTCACTTGAGAATTAATGCAAGGGAATAGTTACAGAGAGACTTACAGTACTCCAGATGAGATAGGCAGTTAAAATAAGCTCACAAGTTGAAAAATAATGTTTTTATGACTACTAAGATATACAATTCACAGTTTCCAAGGAGTCTACATTGGATGTACATCAATGAGTTTTGTGAATACTGCCATGCATGTTCAGTGTTTTATTTGACATAGACCAAGTAAAACCGAGGAAATATATCTATTTAAGAATTGCAAACCATGTACTGAATATTGAGTCTTATTTTTTATGATCAGAGCCTGAATGGGAAGGCCAAAACAACCAAAACACCTTGCCAACTTTTAATGTAAATTAAGTGATGTAAGAAATGCTAAATTCTAATGCTAAATATGCAATATCTTTATAACCCAAAGTTTGCAATACAAACTTTTAAAAAAACAGAAAAATCATAAAAGGTAACAAGACCACAGACCTTGCTAAAAGGTACACAAAGAACATTTCTACTGAGATAAAATGTCACAGTAAGATAACTATGGATGTAGGTATTCTAAATAGGGCTCCCATAAAATAGCTGGTTGAATCAAGGTAACACCTGAAAGCCCTAAATGAATGAGACAGGGGTAAGTGAGTGAAGAGAAAGAGATAATATAAAAGAATTGTAAACCAAGTGCAAATAAGAGGGTGGGGAAGAATTGCAAACACCACCAAAAAAAAAGCACAACACAAAAAGGACGATAACCCTGACACTACTAGCAATGACCCAATGTGCAAATACACTAAAGTTAATGTAAAAGCAGAGTACTGTAATTAACAAAAAATCCTATTGCTTGCAACAATTACATTTAATTAAAATATTTATGTAATATATAGTTTATTATAATGTTATGTAGATGTATTGTAGATATGTAATTTAGTAGTTGTGATTTATTGTAATTTATTAAATTAATGTTCTTCCTAGATACTAAAACAAATATCCATGATGTTTAATTGATCCATTTGTTTCCTGCACATAATTTTTGTACTATTGTGTTTCTGGTAATTGGAGCATATTCACACAGCACTACGTGCAAGGGAACAGGAGTTCATTTTGGGATACATTTAGGCTCACAAAGGCACTTTAGGGTCTTTAGTGAATCCTACATGCAAATATTTTAGTATATGGGAGTCAGTCTTAATTGTAAATTGTGCCTTTTATTGTGACTAACAAGACAAACTGCTTTGCATATAAAATGTAATGCTCAGTTTTATAGATTTCATCTGCATTAATGGTTTTGCAGACTAGTGGTGTTTTGAATATATATATATATATATATATATATATATATATATATATATATATATATATATACATATATATATATATATGTTTCAGTTTATAAAACTGCAATGGGGTGTGTTTAAATTTAGTAAGAATATTTGCTTACATTTTTCACTTAAATGACACAATTAATATTTTAATGATTTTTTTTTACTTTTCTGGTAACCTAAACATAGCGAAGCATCATAAATAGCTTAGTTTAAGAGAATCTGAATGATAATGATGATTGAAAGTTTTGCTATAGGATAAACATGTTGTGCAGCTGTTGTGCAATGTGAGAAAGCCAGCTTTGTTGAACATGCTGATTCATTACTATTTTCCAGAAAAGGAAAAAAAAAGATGCCTATGAAAAGAACTGTGAATTTGAAGAAAGCAGTTCTGTATCTAAAAATCTAAACTCTTTTGAGACATCTGTTGTAAAGTAGTTTTCTTAGCTCTTTCTTCAGCCATCAGATGGCAGCCAATGCTTAGCCATGATGATAGGCTGAGTGATCTCAGCCTTCATTCTATCACTAGCAGATGCAAAATCAAGGAAATAATGGAAACTGCTTTTATTGAATCCAGGAGCTTCAGACACAGGCTATTTGAATTTCAGGCTTGTAAAATGATGTGGTGTCGCTGTTGGCTTTATTAAGTTACCACTAGCATTACAAATAGGAGGTCTAACTCTTCCAAATGTAAAGGGATGTGAGACGGATGCAGATAACACTGGGGAGTTTAGTTTCAAAGTGAATCTTACCCAACAAGTCTTATTTTTTTTCTTTTAACTGCAATTTAAAGTTAAAAATATGGTTCTTCAATTATTTATAAATGTGAAAATACTAGTTTTTCAAGCTACAATTTAAAAATGCTTAAAAGATGCTTTTTTTTAATTAAACATAAAATTTGCTCTAAAGTAGAAAATGCATGACAATGTCTACCAGATAATATGTTACACAAAATACATCATGAAAGCTATTGGAAGAGAATATCTCAATTCGTAAAAGGGATTTATTCGCAACAATAGTCTTTTGTTACAAGTTAGCAGTTTTTGGCATTGGTAAATGTAAAAATTTCTTCTGAAGTTATACTCTGTGTGTCTGTCATCTTCACTTGTTGTGCATCTTTTTTTTTAGGTAAAGGAGACTTTTATTTTACAATATAATTTTGTACTGTTCAGCATGCCACATTCTGAGATGAAAACATAAATGCACCACATGCTTCAAGTTCATTTTTATATTTAGAAGATCACAGAATGTGTCGGGTCTTTTATGGAATTGTTCACTCTGCTGTCTAATTTTGATCGCTAATGATCTCAGTTCTAGTGCATTTGCTGTCAGTAAGTGTGAAGGTATTAATTTGAAGGTCTTCTTTTCTGTTTACTATACACTTTCATCTGCTTTGATCCATCTTTGGAGGTTGGCTGCATCTTAACATTCCTTCTTTCAAAGGAAAAATTTGCCCTTTTACCTCTCAAGAATTTTACCAGCTGATGCAATAATATTCTGTCAGTTTTTATTTATTGTTCAAAGTTGTTCTTGACAAGCAAATATGAAAGAGGAACTACTAATTACGATTTTCTTTTTTATGCATCATGTTACAGTGCAAAGCATCCTGACATTCTAACAGAGGCTTAGGTTCAATTTCCAATTCAGCCACAGTCTGAGTGAGGTTTTTACTCTATCCCTGTGTTTGCAATAGTTTTTTTTTTTCTTTCTCTCATTTCTTCCATTTCCTCCCCTTATTTGGCTGGATGTACGTATTAATATAATTGTTCAAGCAAATTTGGTCCTGTATGTATGTGCATGAGTGTGGCATGTGGTGAAATGGATTCTCAGTCGAAGTCAGGTATGGAGTTGGGGCTGGCTTATCTTATGCATTTTTTTTTAAAGGAGCATTTTTTTCTGATTACCTAATATAAGGCAATGTTTTCATTTTATTTAGTTTCTTAATTAAAATTAAAGTGTACAGTCATGTGCAAAACCGCATATCCAAATGGACAATCTGTTATACCTTAAGTGGATGTGCTACAGCAGCAGAAGGCTTTGCTGGGCTCTATTAAGTTAACAAGAGTTACTACGGTGAGCACATATTCACAAAAAGAAAAAAAAATGTATTTCCTTCTGTCCAGTTTCTTAGTTAAAAATCTCATGCTATGCTGTCAAGTGGCACATAATAATAATAATAATAATTAATTACATTTATATAGCACTTTTCTCAGTACTCAAATCATCTAATTATATGGCTTAGACCTGTACCTACTGCACCGTGAGGAGAGTTGACAGTGGAGACATACTGCATATACCAAAAATGGACAGATAAGTCTCCTGTGTGTCTAGTTATTTAAGTACAAATCTGATTCTATGCTGTTAAATAAAATTATATAGTTTTTCATCCTCCTCTTATTGTACCTATATCCAAACTTCTGAGATGGTCAGCAAAATGAACTATATACCAAAGTAGATTCGTTGTTCATCATTGTTTTCGGCAGAGGTTGCTAAGCAATATGAACCTGCCATAAGGTTAAGAAAATTAATAGAAGAGTTTATAGAAATAGGATGTTTATACATTTATTATTTTGATGTACTATAACTGACACTATGAATGCTGAAATTGTGTTTGTTACTGTTGATCATACATTATAAAATGCTAGATGCAGGTAAATGTTTCTGTGTTGCTGTAGGTGCCAGCTTGATTTTGGTAATTTTACTTCCTTAAGTATTGAACATATTTTTTGATGACTATAAGTCATGATCAAATGAGCAGGAAGCACCACTCACTCAACACTGACAGTAAACAAAAGAGCTATACAATAAAGATGTTTTCTCTCGCCTTTGCACTCCCATGGAGAGCAGCAAAATGCAGGGCAAGATTCTTGTGATCTAATGAAAAGGAGAGAGAAAAAAGAGGAATATGATACATTTTGCTCACAAATGTTGACGATCCACTCACTTAATTGCCTGCATTCAGTTTAATTGCATTTGTTATTCTCCATCCATTAAGTAGTTATCTTGTGAAAAGCAGACAGACAGACAGACAGACATACGTTGGATTTTATATATATATAGAGATGATCAATAAACAATGTTGTCATCCCAGTCTACCACTCAGTCCTAGTAGCTAAGCAGCTTACTATTAGTTTAAATGGCTTCATGTTTTTATCTAAACAAATTCTTCACCAAGGTCGCCAACAAGTGTCTATTCATTCTAACAGCAAAAATTGTGAGGGACAATGTATTGTTCAGGACTATACATTGTAACAAAAAGAGGGCACCACTGAGCTCCAAACCACAGACACAGCAAAACACAACACAATTTCAGGTTCAAATAAAGGTTTTTGTTTTACAAAATCATTAATTTCATAAGAACATCACAAAAGTTCACCAAATACGATTTTCCTTCCTCCAACAACAGAGCATGGGTTCTGGCATAGCCCACTGCTTCATTTTAACTGTGATAAAGTTGGGAGGCAGAAGGCTATTGAACAGAACCCAGGGCAGTGGGCACTGCAGAACCCAGGGCAGTGCCCAACCCCCAAAAAATCACAATCTCTTCAGGTCCCCAAATACCCTGACAGGGCTGCATTTACGAACTCCAATTCCTATGCCAGCCTCCAGGTGACCATAGTACAGTAAGTTCAGCCCTGAGGGACACTGCCACCTGTTGTGCCCCCCTGTTCATGGTAAGCCGATCCTTCCATTATGGCCTCCTTGACAGGTATGAATCCTTCCTTCATCCTGGCCAGGATGCTTGACCTTTCTTCCTGGCACCTACAGTATATCTTTTGATCTTAGTTCTGCACCTAACTCTGTCCAAAAAAATGCTTACTGTCTTCACACACACCCCTGGAGTAGCTGTACACCCTGATGACATTATAGTTATTTGTCCTTAGTTATTGGCTCACTTCCTCCTGAATGCCACTGCATAACTTAGTATTGTTACAGACCATGTGAATACTTTTATTACTATTCTCTGTCTTTTTTCCCACATTGATACTCCCAGCAGAATAATGTACCATGTCAAAAACAATGTATAATTTCGAGTTAGTGCACATAGTCTAAACAGCCTTAGTGCTCAATCCAATACAGAATCTTTGGGATGAGGTGGAATACAAAGTTTACAACATGCAAATGTGTCTAAAAAATCTGCCAAACTGTTGAATTCATATTTCAAAGAATTCCAAATGGTTTGGAGATAAAGAAATGTACTTCTTGGTTCTAGGTATCACTACCTAATACAAGTTCTGAACTGAAGTAATTCTCAACCAGCATCCCACAAGTCAAATCTATGAGTAAAATTTATGTGGTCCATTATGTAATTTTATATCATTTTAAATAAGGTACCTTTAATTTGATTTACTGTACTGTCAAAGACATTACTTGTGTTGCAAATGGCTATTACTGCTTGAACTTTCTAATTTATAATTTATTATTCGCATATGACTATAAAGCCCCATTTTTAGTAGCCATTGCTCCTGATGGTAAACTATCTTAGTTTATCCTTAAATAATAATGTTTAAATGCTAACTGGTCATTGTAATTGTGTTAGCACAAATGAAACATGATATTCCCTTAAATAAAGTAAGTAAATTGTCTTACAATGATCGGGTGCTAATGGAATCAGATGTACAGCATCCCAATGCTTGATTTTTTTTTGTAATATGAAAGGTGCACAAACTTGTATGTTGAGATATTCATAAGCAAAAGATGGAGAGATATAATTAGATTGGTAAATTAATATTTATGTTAGAGAAGTCACACACATAGGAAAATTCTAGTATGGTCTCACCAGAACTGTGATGCCAAAATTGCCACTGTATATTGAAATAAAACAAACAAAGCATACTTTTGTTGAATACGTGGGTTTTTAAAAATGGTTAAAGAATAAGTTTGGTATTTTTCAAGTTAAGGTTATTTCTTCACAAACATGGTATACTGTATATTCATTTGCTATATGAAACTGTACTCTAAAGTTAAGCACTTTCTATAAATAAAAAAATACTATATATTTATATCAATAAAAAACATACCCTGCTTTACAATGGAGGGTATGGGGCATGGAAAAAAAGTTTAAAAATGTACCAGCTATAACAGGATTTGGTAAAAGTTCACATCCTTTGACTCATCCAGCCTGGTGTCAACAATGGAGCTAGCCATGTTGATGTCAGCTTTGTATTCATAGCACACAATGGGTCCTTTGCCCCTAATTCATGTTGGTATTTGAGCATCACTGCTGATTTACTACATTCTTTCAGCTTTTTCAGCTATTCATTGCAGAGATCCACTAGATGTTAACTTCCAGACTCTGTGGATCATATTGGAATCAACATCATCCAGCACCCCTTTGCTATGCTCAACACGTAGTTGAGTTCATACTCCATCACTTTTATGCTCTGACCAAGGGGGCTCCGCCCCCTGCTCGCTTCGCTCGCCTACCCCCGGTGTTTTGAACCCGTGCCCGCTGGTCAGCTGTAGTTTCAGACGCGCGTTGTAGGAGCTTGCGTTGTTTTGAACCCGTGCTTGCTCTGCTTCTGCGGTTTGAGACTTGCGTTGTAGGCGTATATCCGTCAGTTGAGCTCGTTCGGTTTGAACCCGTGCCTGTTTTGCCTCCGCAGTTTCAGACGGTGGATAGGAAGTAAAGAACGCATTGTATGGCAAATCACAAAGATTTATTGGAATATCTCTTTATATACAATATTTGTAGTAAAGATGGTTTGTTGTCCTTGAATGATTTTTTCTTGGTATTGGAGTATTTCTAACTTTAAGTTTAATGTCAGATGAACGCCGAACTCATGAGAAGGCTACATAAAGTTGTCCATGTCCAAATACGCGCTCAGAGAGGTATATACCAACTTTGTCCATGGTCTGTGCTTGGGATTTGTTGGTTGTCATGGCAAATGCAGGTTTACTGGGAAATTGGCGTGGCCCAAGTGTAAATGGCAATTGAAGGGCAGAACTTGTAAGGTGAATTCTAGGAATTAAAACAGTATTGTCAGTATGTGATCCTGTAAGTATTTTTGCTTCAATAACATTGTTTGACATGGTGTTTATGACTAAACGTGTACCGTGTTTAGTATTAACGTTTTTTAATAGCATGACAATTGTTCCGATTTTAAGGTTAAGATTGTGTTGTGGCAATCTGGCTGGATTAATAGTGTTCAGATATTGTAAAGGGAAATGAAGATGTTCAATGTCGTCTGCAGAATCAATTTTGTCAGTACTTAGAAAGAGGCGGCTTTCTCCAGGTAGTAATGCAATGACTTGGTTAATTATGTGATCCACATCAATATTCTTTGGACATAATATAGCCCGTCGCGTTAACAGTGTTATCTGGTCTATTGTTTCGGAGGCGTGAGCGCAATTACATTAGTTCTTCCTTGTTTAGCGTTAGTAACATGGATAATGGATTGCACTTATTGTTAATACGTAGCGTTTTCTGTGGTTGAATTGTTAAAAATGTATGACTGTAATGTGATGATTAAGTTATGCTATATAGTCTTCACGTGTGAGGATGACGAACCTTTAATACGAAGTGTGCGTTTATTCTTATTGCCCATCAGGTGTTGTGCCTGTGTCTTGTGTGGTTGCACTGTAAATATTGTATCACTGTAATGTGATTCAAATATGTTCTGGAGTCCGTATGTGTGTGGTTTCTGTAGTATGTCGTGTTTTTGCTTGTGGGTTATTAGACGTGCGTGGATCATGCATGTGTAGTGTGTTTGCGTACTGTCTGGCGCTTTCCGTACTCTAATTGATTTGTGACCCTTTCTGGACTCCGTAGTCTGTCCCGTTTTGCTTTGGGGTGGCGTATCATGTCGGGTTTGATTTGTGAACCTTTCTCGACTCCGTATTCTGTCCCGTTGTACTCTGGGGTGGGGCGCTGAGTCCTGTTGCTTGTGTGATTGTATTACTGTAATGTGATTCAAATATGTTGTGGAGTCTGTATTTGTGGGGTTTCTGTACTATATCGTGTTTTTGCTTGCAGGTTATTAGAGGTGTGTGGATCATGCATGTGTAGTGTGTTTGCGTACTGTCCGGCGCTTTTCGTACTCCAATTGATTTGTGACCCTTTCTGGACTCCGAAATCTGTCCCATTTTACTCTGGGGTGGCGTATCATGTCGTGTTTGATTTGTGAACCTTTCTCGACTCCGTATTCTGTCCCGTTTTACACTGGGTTTGGGCGCTGTAATCTCGGGCTTGATGGGTGACACCGTGTGGACTCCGTAGTCTGTCCCGTTTCACTCTGGGTCGTGTGTGTGACTCCTCCTTTTTGTGTGCTATGGGCTTTGAGTGGCGCCTGCGTCTGACTCCTCTTTTTTGTGTGCTATGGGCGCGTTGTCTCATTTCTTATTTCTGTTAGTGGAGGGGGGCTTTGTGTCTCAATTCTTATTTATGTTAGTGTGTGTACTCCGTAGTCTGTCCCGTTTCACTTTGGGGCTTTGTGTGGCGCCTGCGTGTGACTCCTTTTTTTTGTGTGCTAAGGGCGCGTTGCATAATTTCTTATGCGTTGCCTCATTTCTCATTTCTGTTAGTGGAGGGTGGCTTTTCCTGTGGAGGGGGGCTTTGTGTCTCATTTCTTATTTATGTTAGTGTGTGTACTCCGTAGTCTGTCCCGTTTCACTCTGGGGCGTGGGTGTGATTCCTCATTTTTGTGTGCTATGGGCTTTGTGTGGCACCTGCGTCTGACTCCTTTTTTTTTGTGTGCTATGGGCATATCCGGTTTACCATTCTCGTTGGAGGGGGGGCTTTATGTGGTGCCTGCTCACTATGTCTTTTGCGTCCACGGGCAGGTCCCTGCGTCCATATCCGGTTTACCATTCTCGTTTAGTAATATGGATAATATGGATTAAACTGGATAACCAACCAACCATTAGACTGGAGAACCATGAA
The DNA here is from genome assembly GCF_900747795.2 of Erpetoichthys calabaricus. NCBI lineage: Eukaryota > Metazoa > Chordata > Cladistia > Polypteriformes > Polypteridae > Erpetoichthys > Erpetoichthys calabaricus. Next base: position 147,526,926 of record NC_041399.2, on the reverse strand, counting down.
AATGGCCATTCAGTGCATTCATGTTTAATCTCAATCCTAATGCAGATCTTCCTTTTTCCAGACTTTCATATATTTCATTAGGCAGATTTCTGTCTTTCTATGTATTATAGAACAATGAACCCCAATCAAGGGGTAATCAAGTTGCTTCCATTTAAGAAACTGAGATTTTACTACCCATATCTAATGCAATGGTACTCTTATCAAAAATTGTAATTTAAACATAAAGAAGCATGGTTATGCTCAAACATTGCCTAAAACAATTCACCATTTTAAGCAGCTCAGCTGACACATACATCTGTAATATCAAGAGATATATTAAATAAGTAAATATGTGTTTAACTTATTTTATATGTACAGTACAATATTGTAATAGCAAAGATGAAATCACTATTTTTACAGTATACACATGTATAACATGCATAGTCTTTTCTACTTGTGAGTATGGGCGTCAGCTTCATATTAGCTGTTTTATGTTACAACTTTATTTACCAGTAGGTGGCTAATGGAACTGATAATTAATCATTTTATATATTCAAATGACTAAGTGCCCCCAAATTTAAAGGTATACCTCTGGAAAGTGCTATAAAGATATTTGAAGGTGTTTTGAATTTTATGGTCATTTTTTAGCTCTAGTACTAGAAGCCACTATGAAACAGTATAATTTCACGTTTTTTTAATTACAAGCAGGAACTGTACCTGCTTATTCATTAACACATTAACTGTGGGACCATTTATTACCAGGATGTGACAGTACAGGTCTATGCATATACAGTATGATAAATAAGGAACTCATAACTTGTTAAAAATTTGAAAAAAAGATTAAATTTGAACACAATGGTCAAATATTTTTTTATCAAAATTAACTCTATCAAAACTCTTAATGTACAGGAATCCAATGAAAAATGTAAATAATTGCTTGATTTTCACAACTTGACTAAATGTCTACATTTGAATGTTAGTCCTTGAAGCATGACACCACACAGAGTGCAGGCATTGACACACATATGCCACAAATATAACATTTTTTGTGCTGTTCATGCTTGTTACAAACAACCTATTTGGTAGTTCATGACAATTTGCCCCATCAGAAAAGACAAGTCCCAAAATCTTTTTATTTCTATTTATTGTGGGCTGTCAGTTATCGTTCCTAACTTTTCATTTCAAAGCTGATTTTTTGCAAATCTGTTGACCTTGTTTAGCCTGCAAATCTTTTGACCTCAAGTTTATTATTTCTCATCAAGAATAAATCAAAGAATTCTATAGGACTTGACACGTCAGTTGACCTGATAGAACTTTTCAGTTCAGCAGTATTACAGTATTCAAAATACAGCTGTGGCATGTAATTACTGTCTACACGTTCCCAAACACAAAGTGTAAATACATGTGGTGGATCATCAGTTGACACCTCAAGCATCAGCATCCTCAACTGGGGGATCATAGGCCTCAGTTACCTTATTGTCTGCATCACTACCAGAGCTAACAGGTTTCACATCATCAAATTGATTATTACTATTTTCATCACTTAATCAAAGCAACCATCAAATTATACAAAACCATGCAATTATATATAGATTTAAACTAGAGAACAGCCTGGTCATTTATCAAAAGATTTTTCCTCACAGTATTAAGTGCTAGATGTTCATAAATATCCAACCTCCACTTTATAAAGAAGTATGCTTGAGCATATAGGCTTTCACCATTATTATTACCTGAGCACAGAGGCTTCCAATATAGTAAATATTTTTCAGAATATAGGCAGGTCAGGCAAAATATCCTAAGATGTTAAATAACAAAATGTCCAGAGGGTCAGTATAGCCATAGTACCCATATGTGAAACTTTCTCAATGAATATTCACCCATCAGAACTATTTGAGACTCTAACCTCTTCATCAGGGCCAGACAAACTGGGAACAAAAGATAAACAGATTGCTTATATCTCATCTACATACATACATACACAGCGCATCACTTTTTCCACATTTTGTTATATTACAGCCTTATTCCAAAATGGATTAAATTCATTTTTTTCCTCAGAATTCTACATACAATACTCCATAATGACAATGTGAAAAATATTTACTTGAGGTTTTTGCAAATTTATTAAAAATAAAAAAACTGAGAAATCACATGTACATAAGTATTCACAGCCTATGCTCAATACTTTGTCGATGCACCTTTGGCAGCAATTACAGCCTCAAGTCTTTTTGAATATGATGCCACAAGCTTGGCACACCTATCCTTGGCCAGTTTCGCCCATTCCTCTTTGCAGCACCTCTCAAACTCCATCAGGTTGGATGGGTAGCATCGGTGCACAGCCATTTTAAGATCTCTCCAAAGATGTTCAATCGGATTCAAGTCTGGGCTCTGGCTGGGCCACTCAAGGACATTTACAGAGTTGTCCTGAAGCCACTCCTTTGATATCTTGGCTGTGTGCTTAGGGTCGTTTTCCTGCTGAAAGATGAACCGTTGCCCCAGTCTGAGGTCAAGAGCGCTCTGGAGCAGGTTTTCATCCAGGATGTCTCTGTACATTGCTGCAGTCATCTTTCCCTTTATCCTGACTAGTCTCCCAGTCCTTGCCACTGAAAAACATCCCCACAGCATGATGCTGCCACCACCATGCTTCACTGTAGGGATGGTATTGGCCTGGTGATGAGTGGTGCCTGGTTTCCTCCAAACGTGACGCCTGGCATTCACACCATAGAGTTCAATATTTGTCTCATCAGACCAGAGAATTTTCTTTCTCATGGTCTGAGAGTCCTTCAGGTGCCTTTTGGCAAACTCCAGGTGGGCTGCCATGTCCCTTTTACTAAGGAGTAGCTTCCGTCTGGCCACTCTACCATACAGGCCTGATTGGTGGATTTCTGCAGAGATGGTTGTCCTTCTGGAAGGTTCTCCTCTCTCCACAGAGGACCTCTGGAGCTCTGACAGAGTGACCATCGGGTTCTTGGTCACCTCCCTGACTAAGGCCGTTCTCCCCCGATCGCTCAGTTTAGATGGCTGGCCAGCTCTAGGAAGAGTCCTGGTGGTTTTGAACTTCTTCCACTTATGGATGATGGAGGTCACTGTGCTCATTGGGACCTTCAAAGCAGCAGAAATTTTTCTGTAACCTTCCCCAGATTTGTGCCTCGAGACAATCCTGTCTCGGAGGTCTACAGACAATTCCTTTGACTTCATGCTTGATTTGTGCTCTGACATGAACTGTCAACTGTGGGACCTTATATAGACAGGTGTGTGCCTTTCCAAATCATGTCCAATCAACTGAATTTACCACAGGTGGACTCCAATTAAGCTGCAGAAACATCTCAAGGATGATCAGGGGAAACAGGATGCATCTGAGCTCAATTTTGAGCTTCATGGCAAAGGCTGTGAATACTTATGTACTTTTATGTACTTTCTCAATTTTTTTATTTTTAATAAATTTGCAAAAACCTCAAGTAAACTTTTTTCACGTTGTCATTATGGGGTGTTGTGTGTAGAATTCTGAGGAAAAAATGAATTTAATCCATTTTGGAATAAGGCTGTAACATAACAAAATGTGAAAAATGTGATGTGCTGTGAATACTTTCCGGATGCACTGTATATATAAAATCCATCATCTGTCTGTCTGTATGTCTGTCCGCTTTTCACTAGAGAACTACTTAACGCATTTAGATTGGGTTTTTTTCTTGTAATTTGCTTGAACATTCTGGTTGATTTTGTGACTTCTCTCATCATGCTAAGTATCATAGATCGCTTGCTGTACCCATTTGTTTATGTGAAGCAGAGAGAGACGCTGTGAGCAGAAGGGGAGGGGGGTGGGGCCCTCCTCACTCATGCAGCAGCCTCGGTCTACCTCTCGCCACATGTTAGAATGTACCTTGCCTCTGCTTAGGTAGCAATACCTGCTTGTTCAACAGACATTATCATCTAGAGATTGTTAAGGGGTACTGTTTGACATTTTTGAAAGAAAGATCAGAGCTATGTGTGAACACGATCAGATAGAGTGCCAATGTTTGATGCTGGAATGTACTTATCTTCTGCTTGGCCAGAATCACATTTTTTTTAAAAAATTTCATTGATTTTATAAAGTTTGTCCTGTTTCACTACTACGTAGGTGGAGCTGGGGGGACAGCTAGTTCAATATAAATAAAAGCTCTTGAAGGGGTAATCACAGTAAAACCTTACCAGTAGTAAAGGATTCTAAAACACTCCTAAGGTATTGGTAAGGACTTAATCACTGTCATCATCAAAATATTCATCTTCCAACAAATCTAGCTGTTTCAGAACATCAGCAGACTTATAGCTTTTTTGGGACAACATAACTACAGACTGTTTAATTTCAACAATATTTTCTGCAAGGTGTTTCCACCAAAAAAACTGTAGGGCTATTCACTAGATAGCAGAACTACAGTAGGTAACCGGGACATTGCGGCAGAGATTGCCAGCTTGCTGGCTGCACCTATAGTGACTGAGAAATAATTTGGTTTGACCCGGAACATTAAACAAACAAGATTCCGCAAACTGGAGGTATGTGATTAGCACCTGTGGTGCCTTTTCAGGGATGGGACCCTGATCTCAGATTGTGAGGGACTGATTCTCTTCTTAATATATCATAATCATCTGCAAAAAATTACAAATAACATTGGAGCTCACACCCTGAGGAGACTAAAAGAACATCTTCAACAATCCGAAGATAAGCAAAAAAATAAGTTTTTTTTTCAGATAGGCTGCGGAGTGTGTTCTCTCAGTAACTAGAATACATCCTTTTTTTATTTTTCCCTTAAAATGTGGACCACTGACCCAGTCTGCCAGTCCCAAGGCAATGTCATTACCTTCCATACAACTCTGAAGAGGGATATTAGCTAAACACCCCAAAAATATCCAATGTTTTTAGCAATTTTAGTCAGATCTCTTCTGCCTATGTAGCCTTTTTTAAATCACTATACTTTCTTCAACCATAGAAATGAGCCCAAATCCAATCAATGCTTGTTGCACTGCCTCCTGAGGGAAGGTATGTTCTCCAAGCTTAGGAGTTCCTGCAAAGTGCTTCTTTAACCTCTCAATAATATTGCCAGTTTTTCCCACTCTTTACAGAGTACAGCTTTTGAGATTTCTTGCCTACCCTTCCTGGGGTGTCAAACAGTTAACAAGAACTTGTTTGAGTTTGTCTGTGTAATGACCTGGGAAGTACAAAAGGAAAAAGAAAGACATGGACTGGGAAATTAAAAGAGTTAATGGGAGAAACTCAATGATTAGTCTGAAAACAGGCAAATGGGTCAAAACTTGAGGTAACAGAAATCAAGTGGCAAAAACCAAAATAATAGACAAAAATCTTAACATCATAAAATCAAAAGATCACTGTTTGTTTTAAATCCATTGTTTGTATCCATTTGTTTTATATTTACTGTATACTTTGACCAAGCTGCAATCTTTAACACTATGAGTATGATGATGTCATATGTCAATATATCAGAGGTCATGTGATAGCAACGAGTGCTGCAACTGCTGCTGCCATGAAAATCCTGATGTAAAATGACAGCACATGAGTTGAAAGTACAAGTTAAAATGGCAACAGGATGATGTCACCATCAGAACAATGAAACTAAATTAGCGAAAATCTGAAGAAACTGACTAATTGAATGTAAAAATTATTAATCCATGCAAAACTGTATTAGAGAATTAATCATCTTTGCAGAATCATGACAGAGTCGCCTTCTTAAGGCATGGGCTCCAAATGCACTTGTCAGGTTTTCCAGGATGCAGCCTGCAGAACTGACATAATAAGAGAAGAAGCATGCACATCAGATGTAGGCACTCAAGATCTGTCCTCAGGAGGAAACCCTTCCAATGAAGTAAATAATATATTTTAGTTGGTTTCTTTGAATCAAGATTCTTTCCAACTTCATATTTAAATTCACCTTCTGGATTTCAGATGTTATCAACTAGAAAATACAGGTTTTATATGAGACACTTTAAACACTGAATACATTTTTAAATGCTGTGGTAAAACCAATTTTTAATGAATTGACACATTTTAAGATCTTATGTGGCCCAAAATATCCAGTTTTCTAGATTGAACTCTTAGGTGGATGTTTCACATCAATAGCCACACCTTCTATCCAACCGTAAGTTAATGAGCCAAGCATCACTTTTTATCTACAAAGCTTTGGCAGAGTTTCCCATTGTCAGCAGATTCTGTCCAAATGACTTCTATTTTTCCTTAAGCTGAATAGGGTCCCCAGCAACACTTGGAACGGAGGATGATGCAGAATTGTCAGGAATAAGGATGTATTTAAAACCATAAAATAAATCAAAGCAAAACATACAAATAGATGAATTAAACTTAACATTTTTGGGTGCTATGGTGAATTCAAGTAATACTGTAATTCATTCCACTTTGATCATAATTGACAGTACTACAAAAAATATTTTAAGATCTTAGTTAACTCATTGCATTTTCCCATTTCTATCTTTATGATAACACAAGTAATATTTATTTTTACTCCAATTTTTTCACAGAAGTAACCAAGAGTTAAATTGCTGGCCTCTATCTGAAATGATTGATCTGGGAAATCCGTGTAATATTTTTGTATAAAATGTTTTAAATTCCTTGCTGGAATTATTTTAAGTCACTTATCATGTTGACCATGGCGAAAAAAGCAGAATGGATTTTCAAGCCTCTGTTTCTTTAATATCACAGTTAATATGTGGATTATATTAATCAAGCCATGAGTAGACCCAAGTGACATAATGGATAGCACTTTTAATTGTGTAAAATTTCATAATGCAGACACTCTACTTGAACTGATGGTAAATGTGAAGTACAGGATGTTTTGTGTCTACACATTGGAAGGGTTTGGTTCTGAGGAAAGATCATTGATATCTCCATCGATAGACTGGATGTTAAGTTTATGCTTCATTATAATATTCAGACAATTTTTAATAGCTGAACAGACACAATTTTCTGCTGCCCCCAAACCCACTAAAGCTAATATGTAAATGTCATTGATGCTAATTAGAATGCAAAAGGAATTTATGTATGGACTGACTGAAATTGCCCACTTTTATCACTTGATCTGGAAAGGCTATCTGTAAATGTCCAAGACCTCCATCCCTCGGATGTCTCTCATGCTCTGTTGAAAATAATGCTTCTTCTTAGGAGGATGTTTTTTTTTCTCCATTCTTATTTTCTTTAATGTTAAGACAAAATAAATTATTTTGTCACATTTACTATCTTTTTTCTGAAAAGAGATCTCTTATATTCTGGCTTGGATTAACCTGCTCAGTCTGCAGTTGTACAACAGCAGTTTCCATTTTAGAATTTCCAAAGAAAAAGTCCAATGATTTTTAATGAGCTTGGAAAAAGGAAAACAAATGGATGTGGAAATTAAACTTTATCAAACAATGAATCATATAGGTAGAATCACAACAGTGGTTCTCTCTTAAGATGCAGACACCAAAAGTAAATGGTTGAAGTACTTGAAAGTTTGAAAGTCATTTTCAATTGTTTTGCCAAACCTCAATCACACACAGACATTCACGTGGGCTACTGCTGCAACTCCTGCTGGTACCTCTCGGTCAGATCTGGAGACCCAGCAGTAAAAGTTGCATAGAATATGTCTTTCTTTAGCCAGAGAGCTTCACATACTGCGAGTGTCAACCTTTTCGCTAGCTGTACCTGCTTGCAGTAGAAAGTCTTGAGTAGGGTTTATTCAGACATCATGTACCAGAACATTCCCAAAACACACAGGAGCTCTTCTGGAGATGAGAGTTGAACTCCTTATGGTTAGAAGCATCTACTAACCTTCTCACTAGCTGTTGGTCTGTAGGTCTTTGAGTGGGTGCTTTATCTGTCTGAGCCAGCTAACTATCACATGATAATCTGTTGCCAGCTCAGCACCACTCTTAACCCAAGTGTCAATATCATAAGGCTTCAGGTCAGAAGGAATCTACTACAAATTCACTTAATATTGAGATAGTAGTTTCTAATAGGCTAATTACTTAGAGTAGCTAAATGGAGCATACAGTATATGTAGCCCAGTGGCGGCTGCTAGCTTTTGAAACAGGGGAGGGGAAGCTCATATTAGGCCTTCATCATAAAATTCATTATGTTATTTGTACGTAAATTCTGCCCTCTGTTCCTTTTGCAGAAAATGGTCTGTGACCCTATCGTACCAATTGGCCGTATTTTCCAGGGACTTAACCAGTTTCCTCTCAATGGCCAGGAGAGCAAGGTTGCTCAAACGATCTTGGCCCATCGTATTGCGGGTGTATGACTTGACCCGTTTTAAACAGGAGAAGCTCCTCTCTACACCTGCTGATGTAGCGCCAATTGTTGCCACTAACGACAACAGCTTGTATAGCTGAGGCATTGTACTATCCAACTCCATGTCTTTAAAAAACACCAAGAAATCACACAGCTTACCCCTGCTCCCCTGTAAGTCATGATCTGAATATAGTACTTGAAGTTCAGATCTCAATCTCCCTGAGTCAAAGAAATGGCCATAACTTTTCAGCACACTTTCAAATGCCTCCTCTGGAAACACTTGTCTCATTTCATCAAATTTCCCTGGATTGACTAATTCTAAGAAGCTCATGCTTTCCAAATTTGAAAAACGCTGAGAAATCTGCTCCATGAGATTGTCTAGGATGGCCATGTACAAATTTCTGTAGCGGTCCTGGGGATCCTGTAATTGTGACAGACGGCGCTTTCTAATAGGTTCATCTCGAGGGTCTGATGTGAGATTTGCTGCTTTTGCATAAACTGCTTGATAAGCCTCCTCTGACCTCTTCTCCTTGACAAAAGCAAGGAGAGACCCAATTCTTTTTTTGCAGTAAAGAACATCCATAGCCCTTTGCTGGACAATATCAAAGACAACATCTGTCTCAGAGTATATTTGTTCATATGTGTACAACATGAACACAAACTCAAAATCTTCCAGTTTCATTATGAAGCCTTTGGCAGCATCTAATGTGTCATCATCCATGCTCTCATCCTGGGTAATCTTGTCAAAAGTCTGCACGAGGCCATCATAATTGTTTGCCACAGTGCTCACTATCCGTGATGTGAAATTCCATCGAGTAGGAGCGTTTCTGGGCAATCTTGAAGACCCTGCAGACTCAAGAAAAGACATCCTTTTTGTGGACTTTGAAAAAAATGTGGTGAACCCAGAGAGAGACGCAAAAAATATTCTTGACTCAGGCAAGCATTTAGCACCCTGGGACAACACCAGGTTCAGTCTGTGTGCATAGCAATGCACAAACACTGCACTAGGGGCTATTACTTTAACTTTGGCCTGTAGGCCATTGAGAGATGAAGCAAAGACAGCAGCCCCATCGTAGATTTGTGCCACAAGTTTTTCTCTAAAACTGTAGCCCTGCATGTTCTCGTTTAAAACTTCAAACACAGACTGAGCATCTCGACCCTCTGACACATCCAAAAATCCAATGAAGCACTCTTGAGTTTTACCTGCACTATCCACATATCTAACAATGACAGATAGTTGGGCATGGCAAGATATGTCAGTTGCTTCATCCACCTGCCATGCAAAAAAAGGAGCAGTCTGAATTTCACCTTTTATATGATCAGAAACAGTGGCTGCGAGAGCAGAGATCAAGTCATTTAGGATTGAGTGGGACATACCAGAAAACACAGCTGATGACTGAAATTGTGTGGCCAAGACAGTCATATTTAGCTAATGTTTCTGTAAATTCCCTGTAATTCCCCTTATTTGCTGATTCACTACTCTCATCATGCCCCCTGAATGCCAGCTCCTGACGGCCAAGAAAGGAAGTCACATCAATTAGACGGTTTAGGAAGGCCCTGTTTTTTTTTTACTGTTTCATTATGTTTTGCCACCTGAAAGCGAAGACCTTCATTGATTGCATGTTCAACCCTGACCCTGCCCAGACAACTTAACCTTGCACATGAACTCACGTGTTCTTTGCACTTTTCATGCCTTTTGTATGCCCTGTCAAAGTTACCCAGATCCCCAAAACCCACGTTTGACCAAACACATCCCATTCCCTGAGAAGGTTTCGTCAAGAGGCATGGCCAACAGTACATTGTCACAGCATTTCCAGTCAGCCAGTTCACCTTGTCATACCAGGAGAGCTGAAAAGACCTGTTATTTTTTCCTGATTTTTGCACCAGATCAATCTTGGGCCCTGCCGTTTAATTCTGAGCCTCTCCTCGTAAGGAAGACTACTAAATGGTTTTGCCAAAAGCAGGTCAACAATATTAGCACCGTCTGCGTCTGCCATTATGCACAGCTTGCTAGCTGGCTATTTTCCCCTTCCACGAGCTACTTTAATTATATGAACGAACTAACTTTACAATGCTGAAACAAGGAGCAAAGTCAAGAACGCTATGATATGTTTTATTTTTTTTATTATTTAAAGAATGATTTGTACAAACAAAAATGGTTTATATCACCAGCAAACAATACAGAGTGCAGCAGTTTGTCATACGACTTCACCTGCAAATCCGCATGGGACTGAACTCGAATCTCTGTAGTGCTGATGTATACTTAAGACATACTGTCAATCAAAAAAGGGGTTCCGCCCTTTAAACAGCTCCTCCAATCATCATGCAGCAGCCCAGCATCCTGGCCCGCCCACTGCTCCATTCACTCCCAGAGAAGCTGAGCTTCCCTGGAAGTGATGATTTTGGTGCGTTTATCCAATTACCGTCCAGCTTTTCTGCAGCGAAAAAAGCTCCTCTGTGCTTGCCCATAGAGCTCCAGTGAAGTTGGGCTTCAGGAGGGTTTAACGTGCTGTGCTGCACGGAAATGTATGACAAGAAAATCGCGTCAAACAATCTACTATAAATACCTGATTCTGAACGAGCTATTCATGAAGTTGCATGCGTTCTAGCGCACTTTTATTAAAACCAATATAAATACGACAGTGCATATATGAGCATTTATTTTCTGACATAGTAGAGGAAGCGGAGCTTCCCTTGTAGTCTTAGAGCAGTCACCACTGATGTAACCAACAGTCAAAGACTGCTCTCTGATACTCAAAGTCACATTGAGGTAACTCTCTTTTCCAACAGAATAAATTCAATCTGTACAGCACTCAGCCAGAGGACTCGAGAATACTCCCAAATGTACCTGTGGGTCATCTCCAGAGTAGTAGAGAAAGTGAGAGAGACCATCATTAATGAAGAAGTTTGCTGAATCAATGCAGTTCTTAGAGATGAAGCTAAATGCCAGCCAAGTTCTAGCTGCTTCTTGCCAGAGAAGTTATACTCAAATTCCTAAGAGAGAGTTTCCATTGCCTAGGGTTAAGTATATCTGAAGACCTCTTTCTCTTGCCAGTTACCAGACTGGCTTTACACATGACTCTCACTCATCACCTTACAAGCAGTAAGGATTCCATACAGATTTTTCAGACTGTGTTTCACAGAGCTTTGTGCGGCACCCAACAATCCAACACTCAGCACTGCTACATCTCAATCCAATATCTCTGTTCCAGCCAAGGTACTTTTAGAGTTTTTTAAAGCTGTCATTCATGAGAGTTGTTTATCAGTTGTTCTTTGTCTGGCCCTCTTCTTAAACCTATTTGCCAGTTGTAAACCATATCAGGAGCACATATTGCCATACAATATAGCTCTAAGAATAATTGATGCACACTGCCTTGTCCTACCACAATAAGGTCACAAGTCTAGGAGGCATCGATTTAAAATAATATTAATAGCATCTGTGTCATGACTTGGTCACTGTATTAAAAAAAAATACAGTACATTCTATTTTAAAAGATATTTACCAAAATATTTATTGTTTCAGTGAATCTGGCCACAGATACAGTATGTCAGGGGTCCTCAATCACAGTCCTGGAGGGCCGCAGTGGCTGCAGGTTTTTGTTCTAACCCGGTTGCTTAATTAGAAAGCAATTCTTGCCAATAATTTAATTTCATAGCTTGTTAGTGCTTTAACACTGCTATGTCAGGTAATTCTCATATCTTAGATTTTCTTCCCCTTTCTAAGGATATCATCCAAATGATTTGAAGGCTCAAATGGATGAGTAATTCTCAGTCCTTCACTTTCCTTCCAAGTATTTAATTAAACCCAATAATGCATGATAAATACACACAGGTGTAAATGGTAACAAGTTAAATGGAGAAATGCTGGTCTCTTTTGTCATTTGCATGTTATTGCTAATTAGGAGCAATTAAAAACCAAGAATACAGCTGTTTAAGACTAAAATAAGCAATAAGGGTTCAAAATCTTAATGAGCAAGACCACTAAAGTGAAGCAGAACTGTTACTTGAACAATAAGTGCTTCTTATTAAGCAACTGGGTTGGAGCAAAAACCTGCAGCCACTGCGGCCCTCCGGGACTGTGATTGAGGACCCCTGCAGTATGTCTTATTTCCATTTTCCTTATTATTCTGACCATTGTCTGACTCATTATATAATGCAAGGTAATTAGTATTTGTTTTTTTTTTTTCTCATTGTGTAGTTAAAAACTATAAATATACTGTATATAACACATAGTGTAAAATGCTTTTTTATGCTGACTACATTCACATCCAATAATTTGGCAATTCATGTATTTAAGGACAGAAAATGACAGTTTGATACATCAATCTATAGATAATAGTAACACAATGGCTAAAGAATTATATTTAACAAAAGGCAGTAGATTATGTTTCTTGAGCCTTGGCACCAAAAGCTTTTTGTGGTACGTTAAGGTTTAAATTGAAGTTGATGTGGAACACATGGCATGTGTAATTAGGAAATCAGTTCAAATTGGAAACAGTTGACAGTTTACTTCAGTCAAAGACTTACATTCAGGATTGATATAAGTGAAAGGGATGCAACATATTTAATCTTAACATGTATAATCATCTTCCCAGTTAGATATGCTGTATGATATGTGTGATATATATATATATATATATATATATATATATATATATATGTATATATATAATATATATATATATATGTAGGAGTATGTGATCCATCATTACATTCTCTGATGATGATTATACAGTTTTAGGATCTTTGAGCCTATTGTGGCATATTAGGCATGCGCACCTTATTTGTCACAATATGTTCTATATAAAATAACAGTGGTCCTGTGTGAACCAGGAAATGATTTTCAGGAATTTTTCTGTTAACATTATGGTAAGTTTTAAAAGTTACTCTTTGTCAGTGGTCCCCCTTGAGCTTGGAGTCAGGAGGAGAGTTTGGGTAAAGGCATCCTCAGCAGAGAATTAGTTTGATTACGATGTTCAGAGCGGAGGACATTTTGATGATTAGTGGGATATTGGTGTAGTACATGAACAACTGACAATTAGTTGTTTGGAAAGAAGGGCAACCAACCTATCTGATAGACATAGAGTTAAACTTTTATTGTCAGACCGAATGGGACAGCTAAGATTTGATTTGAGTTTGTTTGTTTTGATAATTTTGTGTTCTTCCTATAATCATGGTTGTCTTTTGTTTTGGCGTAGATGAAAACTGTACTGTTTTTAAAGTCGATTTAGTATTGGCACCTTTAGCTTGTCTATATTTTAGCATCATGGAGTAACACTAAAAACTTCCATAAAGGTTGCATTTCTTTCTCTTTTTGACTATTGTCTCTGTGGATTGCCCTTCTGCAGCAACTAGTACAGAGACATATGGTCCTGGCTTGATTATATGTATTGCTATGAGGATGTTCATATTTCTGTTTATCTCAAGAGCTTATTAAATGTCGCTCTTCTGTGCCACAATCTCTTGCCTGTCAAACCATTTCCCTTAAGTCCCTTTTAGTAGTACAGTTTTCAAGTGATTTAGTGGAAGTAGCCTGCTTTGGAGGGTGCAGAGGAATCTTAACCATGCCCATGCTTTTTGTACTTTAACATACAGAGCTGGAGTGTATCTATGCAACATTATATATAAGGCAGGATTCTACCTTTGATGGTATGCCAGTCCTTTGAAAGGCATTCTTGTATGCATACTAGTCTGGATTAAAGTCTTCAGTTAACCAGTTAACATGCATATTTTTCATATGTAAAAGAAACTTGACTTGGATATGGGAGAGAGAGGTTAAAATTCTGCACGGAGTCTCAGGTACACTGAATCATATCAGAGGCTTTTTGAGAGGTGTGTTAACTACTGTGACACTCGATGGCCTATATGGAAATACTTTTTTTTTGCTATATATGTCTTTTAACATGTATGATATGACATCAAGTAAAAAAAGTATACGCAGCATATAATAAAAAGAATGTTAAAATAGTTTCACACTTCCCCTAGAAAGTTCTGAATTTAAGCTATTCAGAAACATTCATAGTCCAGTCATAGATAGCTTTCTGTAAATTTGAACTGTTCTTCCTTATACTGTATAGACTGATTTTGTGTTTGAGCTTAACATCCCTTCAAGATCATTTTATATCTTTGTTTAATACAGTTTGAATCTGATGCAACTTTTTTAAATTTACATTTCTCATGTTAATAAGTATTTAAGGAAAAATTGAACTATTCTAATATTAATGATTCTGTTGCAAATAGGAGTTGTCATATAAAACTGGGTACCAAAACCAGACTTTCAAAAAGCTGAAGAAACATTTCAAAGTCGTTTGGCGCCAGTGAAAGGAGATAGTGTGTTTTGGCCGAAAGTTTAGTTAGATATTTCCCAGTGGTTTGGAATTGTTTTTTGTTTAGTTGATGTTGGCAGACAGAAAGAAGAATAGAAGATGCTAGGGGTGACAGTGTCATTCTATTGTGCTGCATCATGCTATTTTTGGGCCGTATATACAGGTAATTTTAGGTCAATTTTTGAAAAATTTATAAACAGATTTCTCAATAGTGGGTGAGTTTTTAGTCATGAGGAAATACAGTTTGGCTAGTCACTTCACAATATGACTCATATTTGTTATCTGTTTCGTACTCATTCCATTTTTGTGCGCATTTGTCTTGTTTTTTCACTTGCATCCAAAAATGTCCCCCACCTCTACAAAGCATGTATTGGCTGGATGGAAATAAAGGAGTCAACTGCTCCTTATCACTTACCCTGGAAAATGTGACTTTAATGTTATTGCTCAGCTTGAATATTCTTTACTAGGCACACAACCCTTTCTCTAAGTGATTCAAGGAAGCAAAACTAAGTGGTAAAAGATGTTTTACTAAACATACATAACTGGTTACAGTTTGTGGTTATTTTCACAATGTTTGATCACTATAAATATACGAGCATATCATGAATTGTTTGACAGTGTATTTATTTCTTTAGAACATTCTTAAAGTGTGTATGAGTATGTAAAAAAAGAAGAAACAAGAATTAAAATACCTTTAGCATTGTAAAAATGAAAGAAATCACATAAGTATATCGTACCTATTATGTAATATACCCATATATAATATTATTTACACTAGTACTATTGTAATCTTTTTTGGTGCATACAAAAAAGGTAACACCAATATTGCCTATAACAAAATAAAACAGTCCATTCTTTATGTAGAAAAAAAAGCTTTCAGAAATAGTAATCAAAATTTTTTCATTCTGACCTATTAAAAGAAGTAATAGTAAAATCAAACAACTTTTACTTTTCAGTATAATCCCTTGTGGCGGACAGCTGGGACCCATGCCCGTCTGGGACGCCCCTTTGTCACTGGATCAGGGGGAGCAGCCATGGGAACCACGCTATGTCCCTTGGAACCTTTGATGGTAGCCCCCCTGGGTTGTGTCAGGGCCACTTTAATGGAACACCGGAGCTCATCCTGGTTGGGCTCCGTGGCCTCTGCCAGGGGGAGCTGCATAGAGCTGCACGGCTTAACGAGCCCGTCTGGGCGGGAGCACAGCCACACCCAGAAGTGCAGCCGGAAGTAGGTCGATGAGCACCTGCAGCACATCCGATGGGCTATAAGAGGAGCCTGCAGCCACTACTCAGGGCGCCAGAGTTAGGAGGAGGAGGAGGAGGACGACGACGACAAGCTGCCCTGGGAGGAGTGGAGTAAAAGAAGAGTGTGTTTTGCATGTTTTTTCTTTGGTGGTGTTTTTGGGGACTGTGTAGGGCCAGTGGGACATGGGGAAGATGTGTCCCACGGCTGAAGAAAATAAATTCTTTTGTGTACTAATTTAAACCATTTGTCTTGCTTGTGTAACCAGTATTCTGCAGCTGGCTTGACATCTTTATCATTGGCATAGCACATCCTGTCGAGTTAGCCCTTCAGATTGGGGAACAGGTAGCAGTCCTACATCATCAGGTCTGCAAAGTAACATGTCTGTGACATATGTTTGAACGCAAGGTCTTACCACACAGCTTATACAACTCCAGCAGTGTAAGCAGGAACACTGTCACGAATCAGAAGTGGGAATGATGAAACAGCTTTTCTCTATGCTTTTCGCTACTTGACTGGCACAGGCAATGAAGTAAAGCAAATCCATTAATGTGGGCCTTTTGAGACAATCAATATGAACTACATCTTCAATATCATAAAAAGGTGTGTTCATGATTTTGTCTGCACTATTTTGAATTTCTTTAGTATTGTTTTGATGGTTGCTTGTACTCATGGGTCATAGTGTTGTATTCCAGTTTAATTCACCATTATTAAGCACTTCATAAATTTATTCCAGTCCATATATATTATCTTGATATTGACATTGGAATACTGAATTCAGTAATGCTTTGTTTCAAGATCCAGCATTCTATTAAATATAGTCATATGAAAAAGTTTGGGAACCCCTCTCAGTCTGCATAATAATTTACTTTCAACAAAAAAGATAACAGTGGTATGTCTTTCATTTCCGAACAAAGATTTTTAGTGAAGCAGTATTTAGTTGTATGAAATTAAATCAAATGTGAAAAACTGGCCATGCAAAAATTTGGGTACCCTTGTAATTTTGCTGATTTGAATGCATGTAACTGCTCAATACTGATTACTTGCAACACCAAATTGGTTGGATTAGCTTGTTAAGCATTGAAATTCATAGACAGGTGTGTCCAATCATGAGAAAAGGTATTTAAGGTGGTCAATTGCAAGTTGTGCGGTGGGTTGGCACCCTGCCCAGGATTGTTTCCTGCCTTGTGCCCTGTGTTGGCTGGGATTGGCTCCAGCAGGCCCCCGTGACCCTGTGTTCGGATTCAGCGGGTTGGAAAATGGATGGATGGAATTGCAAGTTGTGCTTCCCTTTGACTCTCCTCTGAAGAGTGACAGCATGGAATCCTCAAAGCAACTCTCAAAAGATCTGAAAACAAAGATTGTTCAGTTTCATGGTTTAGGGGAAGGCTACAAAAAGCTATCTCAGAGGTTTAAACTTTCAGTTTCAACTGTAAGGAATGTAATCAGGAAATGGAAGGCCACAGGCACAGTTGCTGTTAAACCCAGGTCTGGCAGGCCAAGAAAAATACAGGAGCGGCATATGCGCAGGATTGTGAGAATGGTTACAGACAACCCACAGATCACCTCCAAAGACCTGCAAGAACATCTTGCTGCAGATGGTATATCTGTACATCGTTCTACAATTCAGCACAATTTGCACAAAGAACAGCTGTATGGCAGGGTGATGAGAAAGAAGCCCTTTCTGCACTCTCGCCACAAACAGAGTCGCTTGTTGTATGCAAATGCTCATTTAGACAAGCCAGATTAATTTTGGAACAAAGTGCTTTGGATTGATGAGACAAAAATTGAGTTATTTGGTCATGACAAAAAGTGCTTTGCATGGCAGAAGAACACTGCATTTCAAAAAAAACACCTGCTACCTACTGTCAAATTTGGTGGAGGTTCCATCATGCTGTGGGGCTGTGTGGCTAGTTCAGGGACTGGGACCATTGTTTCCAGGACACACTCATTTATAGCTGAGTAGTCTAGAGCCATTTATTAACCTAGCTTGCATATATTTTAAGATGCAGGAGAAAACATAAGTTGCTGAAGAAAATCCAAACCAAACAGAAGTAAAAGAGGGAAAAAACAGATGGAGCACCAGCCCATCACAAACCACACTTACATAAGTGCTATGCCACATCAGCAAGGGAAGGTGCAAGGTGTGTAGTGCTTTTATTATCAACCAAAAACAGTGCTTATAAAGTGTGGTATAGTTCCATAATTAATAAATAAGACCATAAAACACAATGCCCAATGTGAAGGATAGAAACTATCCATAACAGATTAAAAAAAAAATCCATTTGAAAACAGACAGTTAAAATCTGGTATCTCTCTCTCTCTCTCATTCTCTCTCTCTATTTTGAGCCCCAGTGCCTCTCTTCTGTTCTGTCAGCTCCAGCTCAACTCTTACAGTATACTTATTTGGAAACTGAGACACCGCTATGTGTGGTCAACCTTTTATCCGGCTTGCATCCCAGCCACCTTCATCGGTATCGGCCATGGTGCCCAAGCCTGTTTCCATTGTCCCACCACCATCCTCAGACTGTTTTTCAAAGGACGATCCTCAAAGACTTTTCAGCTACCTAGCCCTGAAGTGTCATTCTCTCACTTACACTGGAGCCAACTCCCAATCACCATGCCTCCTGTTCCCCCGCATTAGCTCATTCACCTGACCTCATTTCATGTCTCCCTGTCCTCTCAGTCTGCCTCTGTATCCTTTTGTCCTTTCTTCTCTTTTTTCCCCCTCTACTCTGCAAATCCTCCCCTTTTATGCCTCTGTGGATGCAGCGATTTCTAATTACTCCACATGGAATGTCGATGTGAAACAGGTGAGCTAATTTACAAACAGCTCACCTTCAATACTGGACCCCACAGCAGCACAGTTTCTCACTTGCGCCAGTACCCGCAGAGCCAGAGAATATGGTTTTTATTAACCCAAATATAAGTGCCACCATGAACCCTAACATGCCTTACCACACCCATGCATAAATAAAAGTGTATACCTAATCAGCACAGCTAGTGTCTGGAACAAGATCTCCTGGAGTTGCAATGTGCTATACCTTTCATTTATCTTTACTTCTTTTCTTATGGCTGGAGCAGCAGTATACTATGCCATTCATTTATCACTTCTTCTTTTCTAATGTGCAGCCATTTCTTATTAATTATAACTTGTAGTGGGTGTATTAGTTCATATTAATTATAGTAAATGGAAAGGCACTACTCAAATTCCTCATTCTCCATTTTTTTTATAGATGGCAACAGGATTGCTCACTAAAGAAATACAGAAATGTACAGTGTGGTGAAGAAGAGGTGTTATTATTGTATACTAGATGCAATACCATAATAAAAATTTTTCCTAAACCTATTTACAGGATAGTGATAGGTGAGCATACATGAATAAATATGTGCCTTTTTTGCAATTGGGAAAATTATTTCAGACTAAAAAACTCTACGCAGGCAGCACAGTGGCTCAGTGGTAGTGCTGCTGCCTCGCAGTAAGGAGACCTGGGTTCCCGGGTCTTCCCTGCGTAGAGTTTGCATGTTCTCCCCGTGTCTGCATGGGTTTCCTCCGGGTGCTCCAGTTTCCTGTGGGTGCTCCGGTTTCCTCCCACAGTTCGAAGACATGCAGGTTAGGTGTATTGGCGATCCTAAAAATTGTCCCTAGTGTGTGCTTGGTGTGTGGGTGTGTGTGTGTGTGTGTGTGTGTGTGTGTGTGAGTGTGCCCTGCCCAGGGATTTGTTCCTGCCTTGCGCCCTGTGTTGGTTGGGATTGGCTCCAAGAGACCCCCATGACCCTGTGTTAGGATGTAGCGGGTTGGAAGGTGACTGACTGACTGAAACTCTACACAGACATGCACTGATCATTCAGGCATGATTAAAATCGGCAAAACTAAAATTGGTCTAAATCTAAACCATTTCTTTGTTGATCTTATGATATAATATTGATAAACTGCGTACATATTACATATTAAGGAAACCTTTTTACTTGACCTGGGCTCATTTTCTGTCTATCTGTCTGCCTGTCTGCCTGCCTACTGGCCTGTCTGTCTGTCTCTCTAAATGGTATTGTTGTCATGAACTTTCTGTCCTGGCAACACTAGCCTGGAAGAGAGCTGCTTTCAGAACTGGTGAAGCCATCTTGTGAAGTAATTCATAGGGCATGTGTGTGAGGGTGTGAAGGAGAGAAATGATCAAACACTTAAAGAGCAGAATTTACAAGACCGCATCCTCTGCTTAAAGGCACTGGCTTTGATACATGGCCTCCGGTAATCTTGGGAAGGATCCTGGCTTGAAAGGAGTCATGGTGGCAGCAGTATTGGAGGGTAGGTGAAGAATAAGATGGCCTCCAATAAACCTTACATGAGGGAGCAACAGAGAGACACAGGCTACTCGCACCAGTTCAAATATCAGCCAAAAATATCATAAAAATATGAAATGAAGATCTATTATCCATCCATCCATCCATCCATTGTCCAACCCGCTGAATCCGAACACAGGGTCACGGGGGTCTGCTGGAGCCAATCCCAGCCAACACAGGGCACAAGGCAGGAACCAATCCCGGGCAGGGTGCCAACCCACCGCAGGACACACACAAACACACCCACACACCAAGCACACACTAGGGCCAATTTAGAATCACCAATCCACCTAACCTGCATGTCTTTGGACTGTGGGAGGAAACCGGAGCGCCCGGAGGAAACCCACGCAGACACGGGGAGAACATGCAAACTCCACGCAGGGAGGACCCGGGAAGCGAACCCGGGTCTCCTAACTGCGAGGCAGCAGCGCTACCACTGCGCCACCGTGCCGCCCGAAGATCTATTAACATTTTGTTAATTAGTACAAACACTAAAGAACAGTTTTAAAAGATCTGTCATCATCAAATACTGAACACTGAAAATAAACTCAAATGCATCTTCATAAATTTACAGTTTTTGTTCAAATAGGAAAAATTCTGAATTGTACCGTTATTTGATGTGATTCATTATAATGATGATGACTACACCAAAATAATAAAATGTACAAGTCTTATGCACCCTTTAAACTTCTACACAAAAAAACTTGGGTTACTTAAAAGAGCAACCATAATGAACACTCCTGCCACCTTTCCCCGTTTCGCACCTCTACAGCACAGTTTTCCAGCATAATACAGAGCACTAAACAAACTTTTGTTCTCTCTTTTTTCTTTCTCTTCATCTCCACTCCTCCTCCAGCAAGCTTTGTCCACCTCCTATCACCTCTGGCTCCCGGAGTAGTGGCAGTTTGCTCCTTTTATAGTAAGTGCTCCAGGTGTCCAACAACCTTCTTCCGGCAGCACTTCTGGGTGTGGCAGAAGTGCTGCCAAACAGGGCTCAACAGTTCCTTCAGCACCTCCTGTGGTGTTCATCGAACCCAGAAGGGCTGCTCCAAATTCCAATTCCCAAGGAGCCCTGTGGTAGACCGAAGCACCGCTGCCACCTAGCACTCCGGAGGAGGTAATGCCCTGAATAAGCTCTCTCCCCAGATCCTTCCACTGTCGAGGTGTCCCATCCAGGTAAGGTCCCCAGCCACCCATCACAACGATTAACGGAAACAAGTTTACTACATATTTAATTTTTCCACAACAGTGACATCTGCTTTCTGCCGTTAATTCAAAGATACCATTGCTCACTCTGTCTTTCTTTTCTCTCACGTTATCCCTTGAGCTCACTTTTTCTTGCCTGCTCTCTCTCTGTTTGTCTTTTGCTTGCTGTTGCTCTTTCTTTCTGGCTTGGCAGAACACACTACAAAACTAGAAATCATTTTATATATACAATTTCATAAAATAAGGCAGACTCGTCATTATCTTAATAACCATCAATATACCCATGTTTGATAAGGTAAGGTATAAATACAAAACTTAAAAATAGAATTTCAAACAGTACAACATATAACAGATTGTGGACAGATTACTTTAAAGTAACAGCAAAATAAGTTTTCTTTAAAATATTTTTAGTGCATTGATGTTGTACCCACAATTACTGTGTATTGAACAGCCTCTTGTATGTTAGAGTAACTTAGGTAAGCAAAATTACTGATTCATAGGCATAACTTCTTGGTAAGGATCCTGTAGGTTTGAAAGTCTTTGTCAGTTGGGCCAGCATAGAAACTGGATTTGGGCATAACCATAAATTTCAATAGTCAGATTGAAATGTGGTTGTGCAAGCATTTACCAAGTAGGCTGGAGGATTTAAATGTGTCATGCAAAAATTCTATTACCTCAATGTTGTTGATATTCGAAATGATGAATAATGGGCTATACCTTTATGTTTAAAAATAACAATAGGAGATTTATGTGACTAGGACTGAAAAAAATGTAGTATAATTAAAATATTCATATATTGAGTGAATTCCATAATACAACAGCACAGGGAGAGCAGATCACAGCTCACAGCTCAGTAATTGCTTAGAGTCACAGCAGCTTCTTGTAGTAGTAGTAGTTCAGTCAAGCAAGGAGACTCTTAACAAGTTAAGATTTAAATTGATTAGCTTAAATAAAATCTACTAGCCAACCCGCGGCGTAGCATACGCCGCATAATTATGTATTGATGGGTGAACACTTCCTGAACGACACAGTTGTCCAAATGGGGTGGGTTTGAGGATACGACTGTGAGTGAATGAAAAGATAGACCTCTGGAGAGAGCAACATACAATTGTCCGTGACTGAAAGCGGGATCGTCTGTGATGATGGAGGCCACGCTGGTGAAAGTTACTTCGTCGGTAGGGATAATTGTCAGTACTTGTTCATTAAGGTGTAGCGAGTCTTCGTTGTTGACGCTTAATATAGCTTGCGTACTGAGTTGTTCTGGAGTCACAGTTGAGAAACACTTCTTTAATGTCTTTTAAGCACAGGGAAAAAAATGAACATGTGAAACATCCGTAATGTAATAAGCCACCAAGAAAAGTAACATTGCAACAATGCACGCTATGACCCGATCGCTGTAAACAGAAGTGAAAACAAAATCGAGCCCGGTGCATTCTTTAACTGCCTTCTCTGCCTTGTGGCGCAGTGGTAGTGCTGCTGCTTTGCAGTAAGGAGACTGTGGAAGATTGTGGGTTCGCTTCCCGGTTGCTCCCTGTGTGGATAGCGCTTTGAATACTGAGAACACCGCTATATCAATGTAGTGAAGTATTATTATTCTTATGCGTCCAGCCCTCTCTCTCTCTCGCCTGTATGTGTGTGTGTCGCTCTCTCTCTCTGGCTGGCTGGCTCGCTCGCTGCACGTGTTCCTGCAGGAATACGCCGCATAATTATTTATTGATGGTTGAACACTTCCGGAAAGACACAGTTGTCTAAAAGGGGTGGGTTTGAGGATACAACAGTAAGTGAATGAAAAGATGGAACTCTGGAGAGAGCAACATACAATTATTGTCCGTGACTGAAAACTGGTTTTGGCAGATACATGCATATCTTTTTGAAAGTTTGGCCCTGTGCCTTACTAATTGTCATCGCAAAGGCCAATCTAACAGGAAATTGTCTTCGTGTAAAAGTAAAAGGCAAATTATCCGCGACAAACAAACTGTTTTACATGCTGCATACCAACCCACGGCGTAGCATACGCCACATAATCACGCCGCTTTTTTAATGTTTTTTAAGCAGAGGGGAGAAAAATTTACATTTGCAAAATCCGTAATTTAATAAACCACCAAGAAAAGTAACATTGCAACAATGCACGCTACGAACCAACATACAATCATCTTTCAGTACGCACTGCCTGCTCATGTGCCCGCCCCCAACTCCTCACCTGAGTCGCTGTCGTCTGTGCACCTCTGAGCCACATTGTCTTTTCATTGTTCTTTGTGGTTCCGGCTGCTTTTCTATATATAATACACCAAGTCACCCGACCATGGTAGTAGCGGGGTGGGGGGGTGCGTACAAAGGGCAGGGACGTAATCAGTGCGAGCGTATGACCCGCACTTACTGGGTATTCCTTGTTTGTGTGGAACAATTGCAAGTCCTGGTCCCCATTACGAATGGGGTTCAACGGCTTACCCACGCCTGTCGGCACCGGGTAGACACACATTGATCCATTCAGTGTAGCGCACGTGCAGCACTGGACATCTAAGGGCATCACAGACCTGTTAATGCTTAATCTCATGTGGCTGAAAGCCACTTGTCCCTCTAAGAAGTTGGACGCCGACCGCTTGGCAATCGCGTAACTATTTAGCAGTAGGGAGTCTCATTTGTTTTCGGAATTAACCAGACTAATTGCTCCACCAACTAAGTACGGCCATGCAACACCACGCACAGAATCGAGAAAGAGCTATCAATCTGTCAATCCTCTCCGTGTCCGGGCAGGTTTCCCGTGTTGAGTCAAATTAAGCAAAATTTGTGTGTGGTGAGTTGTTGCGTCCGGGCACATGAGCAGGCACTGTGAATGCCTTGAGAGCGTGGGTGGACGCGTGCCGGGGAATAATGAGTATCTATATATCTTCTTAGATATAGACAGCGTCTGATAGTTGTGATGGTTTTACACTCCAGTGCATTGCGGTGAACGCTGGTAACAGTCAGGCGGGCAGGCGTTCTCGTCCCGCGCTCTGGTGGGCGTGTCTCTCTATCGGTTCGAGTTGTTGGCCGGTGCTCTGTCGTTTGTATCCCATGGTCGGACGACTTGGTGGATTATATAAAGAAATGCAGCCGAAACCGAAATGAATAATGAAAAGTCAACATGGCTCAGTGGTGCATGTGTACTGTAGCAGAGATGAAAGTGAGTTGGTGAGTTGTTGCGTCTGGGCACATGAGCAGGCACTGTGAATGCCTTGAGAGTGTGGGTAGACGCATGCTCTAGTTGGTGGGCGTGAGTTGGTGGGCTGGGCTTTGTGAGTTGACTGACATGGCTATTTTTTGCATATCCCATGGTTGTCTTCTGGCAGTGTGAATGCCTCGAGAGACAGGATGTCCTTGTTTGGTGAGTTGTTGCAGTGTGTGAGTTAAAAGCTGCGATGGTTTTACACGCTGGTAACAGTCAGGCAGGCAGGCAGGCATTCTCGTCCCATGGTCTTAGTGTTGGTGGGCGTGGCTTTGTGAGTTGTCGGCGTATCCCATCGTCTTAGCGTTGGCGGGCGTGGCTATATCGTGTGTATCCCATGTTTTACACGCTGCATACAGCGATTCACATCCGCGACAAACATGCCTCTTCTTAGATGGTCCTGCCGCGTCCACCCTCGTTCTCGAAGCATACACACTGCCTGGTCATGTGCCCGCTCGCAAGAGCAACTCACAGAGACTCGCCCACCAACTCTAAGACCATGGTGTGTAAAACAGTTTGCGATGGTGGACGCGGTCGTGTGTCGTAACCGAAAAGAATAATGAAAAGTCAACGTGGCTCAGAGGTGCATGTGGACTGTAGCAGAGACAAACGCGAATGACGCCGTGTTTTGTGAGTTGCTGTGTCCGAGTTGGTGGGCGTGGCTCTGCGAGTTGTCGTCGTATCCAATGGTCTTAGAGTTGGTGGGCGTGGCTCTGTCCTGCGTGCTCCATGGGTGTCTTGCTTGCTGGCGGCTTAGTGAATTATATATATAGATACTAGTCCTAAAGAACCATGACTGGACACTCCTGTCACTGCAATCCCTTTAACATTTAATCACTCCATACATCTAGTCATTTTTATACTCACTTTGTCAATTCAGATTTACTGGTGTAATGTTTGTTTTCCCAAGTGAGCTGTAGGGTTTCTTACTAACAGTAGCACCAAAAACTGTCTGTTAAGCCTAAGGCAACTGAGTAGCCACCAAGGTTAAGTTCTTGCAAAAAAATAGATGTTGAAGAATAAACATGGCCAATTTCAGACATGAGAGACATGAAGGTAAAACAAAACCAAATCTCCGGAGAGAGAAAAATAACCAAAGCAAGCCAAGGAATAGTTCAAAACAGAGAGATCAAAATAGCTTCTTAAAACTTGAGAGTAACAGATATTTCAGATGAATTGTGAAGCTGCAGCCTTGGGTTATCTAGCATTTTATTTTTCATTTATATTTTCTGTTATTGAGTTGACTGTTTATGACATTAATGATGTTACTAATATTGAAAATGATTGCTTTAATGCCATGGCTTGTCTGGTCTCCTAACAGTTATCATAGTTAAGGTCTGAGGTATAAGTTTTGAAAACATCTGAATTTTGTGGTATATTAAGGAAAGGACCAAGACTTTCCCTAAAAATATCATTTCTGATCATAGGTTTTGGTTTTGACTTTTTGCCCACTTAGTGGTTATGAATTTTGCCTTTTTTGATTTGGTCACTGACTACGTGTATATTCTGTGCAAGAGACTTAGCACTCTTGACTACTGTTTCCATTTGTGCTTAGAAGGAGCTGTGAACTTCATCTCTCTTCTCTGATTGATCTTTTGTATGAGAAAATAAAAAGGTTACAACAATAGCTAATATATTGTTGATTAACAGAAAATGTTTTAATTGGTCAACTAAGCTGATAGACCGTTCATAAGTGTTAAGATCCCCACAGTTAATCATCAGCAATTTAGTGGAAATTGTTTATTTACACATTAGAGACCAAACTGTTAATTTCCTATATTGATAATGTTCACACACAGTCGAAAGTATAAGGAAAGGGAGTCCTGGAATTTCTGTAAAACAGGGCTACTAAGTTACATCCTGAAGGGCTTATTTCTTAATTAGAACCTGTTTATTTACTACTAAAGTTGTATGGTTTTGGACTTAGTTTTACCAGACTTGCTTGTTACAATATTCAGAATATTTAATTGCCTATTTTAGTTTTATATAGCTGCATTTAGGTTTTAATTGTTGCCTGTTTTCTTAACCAGCTATCAGTTAATAATAAAGTGTGAATGACAAAGAAACCACCAGTTTCCAGTTAACATTGTTCCATTTTAACCTGTTTATATGCATCATGAAGAATATGTGTTAATAAAACATTTTGAAATAAATTACAGAGAAGGGAAGGACCAAGAGTTACAAGCCACAAAACATAGTATAATGTTCTCAGAAAATGAAAAATCTACAATATGATAAAATATGTAATGGAAAAGGAAAGCACCAATAAGCCTTATAATTAAATATCAAGTTTTATTATCTGCTAGACCTGGCTTCTAGTTACAAAATGGTTGGAATAAAAACCTCAAACCACTCCGCACCTCCAGAACCAAATTTCAGCAACCCTGCTATAAACATTTGGTTGCAACCAGTACTGTAGTATTGTTTGTATTTTTGTGCAAAGGAAAAATGGTGCTATGCTTGTACTGTTGCTAGTATATTTTACAAATTATATGTTATAACTGAAAAGTAGCAGATACACATATAAAGCAGGTGGGCTCTTCAACATATAGTGTTGTGTCATTTACTTTTCCAGACAATTTGAATTTGCTCAGTTACCATAGGAAGAGTTCAACACACCCTTCTTTAACTGTTGCTTTACTGCCATCTAAGCACAATACTACTTTGCAAAAGATAATGCTTATGTTTTCTTGACAATGAAGCAGCTGTTTCTGATTGCATTTGGTGAAAACTGTAGATAGTGTAAATGTATGACTTCCAATTTTCAGTCATATAGCTAAGGAAATGTTGCAAAACAAATTTACTTCTGAGCTTGACTGAGAAATTTCTGTTTCTAGTCACTAACATATATGTAATCTTTTATGATATACTCACATTAACTATCAGTGTGTTTTTTGTAAGGCTGATGTGATAGTTTTAGACTTGATTCATTAATTTTATATCTTTGTTCACTCATATGTTGACATTCTTTTCTGTCATGATAAAAAGTGGCTCATTGCAAAGAAAAATGGACCAGAGGATGAGGTGTAAATTGAAAAACCTGGCCACATTTAAAAATCAAAAAGTCAATCTGATCGGTTGTCAAGCCCAAAATCAGAAATCGAGACTTAACAGTAACTAATTCAAAGCAGCAAGGTCACGTTTCCAAAAGGAATCACCTCATAAATACACATGGGAAAGTTTGAAGGGCCTGTCAGCAACCTTGGCAAACCAGAAAGTGCATGTTGCCAATCTTGTATAGCCACATTGATAATATTATGTGCCAATTCCAGTCACCTTTAGATAGATAAACCATAGAAATGTGTAAACAATATAGGAAAGCCCATACCGTTTTGATAAACAGTACTGGCATGGCAAAAGACAAAAATGAACACACGTAACAACTGTTTTCTACATGGTTAAAACCCCAAGCAGGATTATGCTACCCCTGCAAATTACAAAAAATCACTATAAAAAATAATTAAAAAGAGACTATATCATAACAGATATTGGAACCCTGTGAATTATAATAGTGTAACGGACCTGAACAATTTCTGATAAAGTAGACACATGCTGTTTTATTTTCTTTTGTAGATTTTTATGGTTACTTTTCATAATGGTTCACTTTTTAATTATGTTTTGATATTTTTTGCATCCATCCATCCATCCATTTTCCAACCCACTATACAACCCACCACAGATATTTTTTGCATTTTACACCATTTCATTGATTTCTTTCCTGGAAGCCAATTTTATTGTTCATGGTTGCAATGTCCATTGTTGGGCAATGTGGCATGTTACCATGCTATATAAGATGGAATTGGACAGTACATGGTGTGCAAGTTTTGGATTAAAACTCTGGTGAAGACTTCCTAAATTATAGATAGGGAAAGGAAAATTTAGCTATGATTATGACCACAGCTGCCTACAGTCTTGAAGCAATGCCAGAGAAAAAACCTACTAGTATATATTTGTGAGATCCTGCAAAATTAATTGGTTTTGGATATCAGCACACTATAGTATCAAAAAATTTGAATCAGCTCTAGCCAAACAGCTGAGACTTGTGTGGCATGCAGTTTCCATTATTATTATTTATTTAGCAGGTACCTTTATTCAAGGCATCATACAAAAACATTTTTATACATGCAATACTGTATATTTAATATAGCAGAAAGTGCTATAAAAAAGTAGAGATCAATAAGAACTGAATTTTTTCCTTGGTGTCTGAGTAACTTTCATTGTTATGAATCTTTGCCGTACTACTGAGAATGAAGTCTCCATTTACATTTTCATATCTGGTGGCCACTTGAGGGTGTCACATTTCCTTCTGGCACACAGCAAAGTTCTCTTTAGTTGTCCTCTCGCTGAAAAACTGACGTAGTGCATTGATTGGATGGTGATATTGTGTTCTTGTGTTAAGATACATTAAACTGAAATTTTGGTTAAATATTTAAATATGATCATTTTACTTCTGTTTAATTGAATTTTATCATTATATTGGGCTTGTCATTTTATTTTATATACATTAATGGCCTACATGATAAAATAATCACTGTAATCTAACGTACTTGTGACATGTGGGGGTTAAATAGAAATGTATTCTTTTAAAATATTTGTTTCTAGAGCTGTAAAATAATAATTTCCTTTTCACTCATGTGAGAAAGTTTCAGTCTTTTTGGACAAATGTGTAATGCAGAAATGAAAGAAAGCCTGCCAATAGAGCTGTGTGTTTTCTAAAACATGCATATTTTTGCAGGACAATCTTGCTGAGTGACTCCTATCTTGTGCAAAGGTTTCTATGTGCATCTCTAACAGTGATTTGAGTATTTGCCAATGTAAGATGATAAACTTGTAGGTGTCCCATATTGCAAATAATTTATTTGCTACCATCCTATTGCAGGGGAGCATAATCATTTACCAACCTGGCCCAGCAAGTAGTACCTCAATTAAGTAATAGCCCATTAAGTAGCTAGCAATTTTTCTGTCCACTGCAGCATACATTGTTTGTGATCCAGTAATTTCTGACTTAGGTCTTGCTCATCATTGATAACCTGACTCAGCACAGCTTCCAGTCTTGTTTCTGACAAATCTATCTGAAGGATAAATGGAGTAGTAGCATATCATACAGGATATCCTCAAACTTTCGTAACGCTTTGAGTAACTGACTCTGCTGAGCAGAAGTTAACTCTTCTCCAAAGTTCAATTTGAAAGTTATAGAATATAGTATCACAACCAAGTCACCTGTGTCAGGTATGCATGTGTTTACTAGTGTTTATATAGGTTACAAGGATAACTATGCTCCCTTTGCCTTTGCTTAGACTGGAAAACAATGTAATAACCTAAATCTTTCCTTTATTTGATCTCAAATGAGCTGTGCCAGTGTGGGGATTAAGACCATGACATAATACCCTGGCTGTAATTTGCTTAACACAGTTCCATGAAGATAACAAAGATATACAGTAATAGAAATGATACACTTAAAGGATATACATGTTTAAGACTTCAACTTCACAACATCAAGGATTGGTTTTAAAAACTAAATACTGTGTGCATAATTTGTATGTTGTATGTAATTTCATTAAGATCTGTACTGATGACTTTGTTAAACGACAGCAGTAAACTCTACTTTTGTGGGCTGTAGGTGAAAATAACTTTTGAACTAAAAACATATCACAATCAAAGTTCTCCGCCCTAATAGTTAATAAAGCAACAAATATTTATGCTTTTCAAAATAGTTTGAATAGTCTGTATCAGGCTTGATGTTTTTTGACTAACTATAAATACTATTAGGATAACAAACAAGGGAATGTAATTAAAATGGTTAATCATATAAGGACATGTACCTTTTATATATTTTATATGTTAAATATGTTAATATTAAAGATAAAAAAGAGAAGTACCTCAGTACAGAGTGACATTTTAACGCTAAAGGTACTGTAGATAGACACAGAAAAAAATATAACTGAAAAAATATGCAATTCATTTTAATTTAGAGGTGAGGATTAATTGGAGCATGCATTCTGAAGAGAAAAGAGAAAAGGTAGTGTCTGTGGTAGTGCTACTGAATTATTTTAAGGACATTCTAATTTTTGTTATTTATATTTTATCAGTAGAGGTAGGATATAAGAAAGCATATAATATTTCATATTACTTCAATTTAAATTTCTTTTATTGGATTTTGTTTTTCATTTTAAAAAATACGATAAAACTTTTTTAACATTAATTTTACATAAAGTTTTTCATTTTTCCTGTTCTCAGAGGTTCATGTTGGGGGTGTCAACTTAACCATTTTATTAAAAGGTTAAGCAGGTTTAGGGGCATGAACCTTAGGCCTACAGCAGGTAACCAAAACCTGATATATCCTCACCACCAGGTGCTAGGCCTAAAGGTCTGAACCTGCTGGGTGAACCTTACAGGCTCTAAGGTTACCACAGTCTCCAGATCTCTTACCCCTTAGTCTGAATAAAAGAAATGGGTAGCATGGGTGTTCTCTTCCAGACCTGGCTCTAGACTATGTAAGTGTGAAAGTAGTTTGCAAATAAATTGCATCCTGTCCTGGAATTATTACTGTCATTGGCCTAACATTTCTGGGACAGATTCCAACTTATTACAAACCTGCAATGGAAAAAGTGGGTTAAGAAAATGAAATGATAGCATATTATACTTTGTAGGTAAATTGATTTAAAAATTGCATTAGTGGGACAATGAACAAGAGTTGTCTTCATAAATTCTTATGATGGAAACATTATATAAAACATTTTCTAATTCTGAACCGAACCTAGCAGATATCGTTACTTATTACAAGGCATCAAATTGTTAATGAGTAATACAGTGTGATATTAACCACTACTACTATATTTATTTTTTTTAGGTTGCTTGTCTTACCCATATAGGCTCCAACTATCTCAACAGCAAAAAAGAGGCTAAACGATGGGGGACAGCTCATGAAAGCATTGTTCCTTACCAGGTAAGCCTTCTCCTTAAAATATTATTTTGCCTACAATTATTTAACTGTTTGAAAGAAAACACAGAAAGTGTAAAGGAGTATAATCTAATAATATAAAGGCCTGGTTTAAATTTATATAGAGTTATCTGAGATAAGTAAAAGATGATTTTGACGATTTTTTAAGTAGTAGATGTCCTGATTAGTGAATTTGCCTTCAATACAGCCATATATGACAGCCTCTGCTCCACATGTGTCCTCTGAACAAAAGATATATAAGATTCAACTTGCCATGACATTAATTCTAACTTGGTAGATGATTATTGTATAACCTATTTTCTCTCTACTGGCATTGTTCAGAGCTAACACTGTTTCTCCTGGTATTAAACGTCTATTCTTCAATTTAGTCATCTGTCAGTTTATTTTCTGTTATTGATTCATGACTGACTCATTTTTGAGGTATCAGTTGTTTCCAGTGTCTGTTGTTATGATTTAAAGGAAAGGGCAGGGACATTTTAATATAAAAAGAGGACTGCCTAATCAGAAGGCAAGGTTCATAGTGAGAAAACAAAGCCTTAATATTGAAAGTGAAAAGGAGGATAAAGCAAAGGCACAACAAAAATAATGTATTTTTATCCAGTTTTCTGATGACGCAGTAGTGAACAGTGTTAAAAGC
Organism: Erpetoichthys calabaricus; assembly: GCF_900747795.2. NCBI lineage: Eukaryota > Metazoa > Chordata > Cladistia > Polypteriformes > Polypteridae > Erpetoichthys > Erpetoichthys calabaricus. The sequence goes on along the minus strand of NC_041399.2, from coordinate 147,494,762 downwards.
TTATGCTGTCACATCGATGAGGACATGCACTGCGCAATCCAGGTTAGTCCATGGCAACTGGACAATAAAAAGTTTGCAAAATGGTGACATCTTACAAAAACACAAAAAATGACATGAAAATAAACAAATGTCTTTATATACGTACGTTTCAAAAATATTTTTGAAGTGCAGAATTAGATACAGCAAAATCTTTAGAACAAAAAGAAAATAAAATCAGATGCCTAATGAGATCATAAAACTTTTAAAAAGTAGCCAAACCATAACACTTGCATTATAACAGAGCATTATGTGGCCCTACATCATCAGAGATGCTCTTGATGTGCTCAGTGGAATTCATATTAGTCTTTATATATTTTTTTAATTCATACCACTTCTTCTTCTTTTGGCTACTCCCATTAAGGGTTGCCGCAGTGGATCATCTGTTTCCAAATCTTCCTGTCCTCTGCATCTTGCTGTGTCACACCCACCACCTGCATGTCCTCTCTCACTACATCCATAAACGTCCTCTTATGCCTTTCTCTTTACCTCTTGCCTGGCAGCTCCATCCCTACCATCTTTTGCCCAATATTCCAAGTATCTCTCCTCTGCACATGTCCAAACCAACGCAATCTTGCCTCTTTGGCTTTGTCTCCAAACCATCCAACCTGAGGTGACCCTCTAATGTACTCATTCCTACTTCCTAGTCCTATACATCCTCGTCACACCAAATGCAAATCTTAACTCCACTCTGGTTGTTATGGCATTGATGTTTTTTATCAGTCTTAAATGAAAGTCATCTAGTTAAGTTTGAACAATATTCATGCTCATTCAATACTAAAATGATGATGTTAATTATCTGGAGAATGAATTTGCAAAAAAGGTAGCACTGCCTATGTTGTTACTAGTGAGGGATAATTGTGAATTTCCCCTTGGGATCTATCTATCTATCTAAATTGCTGTGGGCTGACATTATGCCTTCATTTTGACAACATGTTCATTATAGATGTAGTTTAAATTAAACAATATTTCCTACACTTAGCTAATATCTGTTAACCATGCATACAGTATTTCAATGAGAATAATATAAATTCATTCCAACTGAAAGCAGGATCTTACATTGCCTTTACAAATTAACTGAAATTATAATTGCTTGAGGATACTTTTGCATATTGAAAGGTTACTGTTATGACTACCTGGTTTATTTATACTTTTCCTGGGTCTTCCTGGGTCTTCCATCATCTTTAAACAAAAGGTATACAGTAATCCCTCCTGTATCTCGCTTCAACTTTCGCAGCTTCACTCTATCGCGGATTTTATATTTTATATATTTCTCGCTGCTTCGCGGGTTTCTGCGGACAATGGGTCTTTTTACTTCTGGTACATGCTTCCTCAGTTGGTTTGCCCAGTTGATTTCATACAAGGGATGCTATTGGGGGATGGCTGAGAAGCTACCCAGTCAGAGCACGCAGTTAAGTTCCTGTGTGCTGATTGGCTCAGCGACAGAGCGCCGAATTCGATTCCGCTGCGTTAACCAGGAAGTCTCGTCTCACTCATTCAGCATCAACATGTTTCGCTGTGTAAAGAGTTAACTTTTGTGTTCTTTTTTGTTTATCTTTGTGCATAGTCAAGCCCTTCGTTATGGCTCCAAAATGATCTGCTCCTACTACTGCTTCAGGGGCCGTGCCCAAGCGCAAACGGAAGATGCTAACGATTGCCGAAAAGGTAAAAGTTTTGGATATGTTGAAGGCAGGGAACAGTTACACCGCTGTAGGACGCCATTACGGCATAAATGAGTCCACGATTGTTTTTATTTAAAAAGGAGGAAAAGCATATAAGATCTACGACCGCAGTGTCCTTTAACCAGTGCACAAAATGAGTTGTAAGTGGACGTAATAAGGCGGTAGTCCGGATGGAATCTGCTTTAGGGATTTGGATTGAAGGCTGCCGGAAGAAGAACAATAGCGGTGCTACACAATCGCCTGAAGAGGCTCCTTTAGAAGAGCTGTAACGCTCTCCTTTGTTGTGCAGTAAAATTAAACTCATTGTTATCGGACAAGTTATTGTGTCATTGTTGGTGAGTAACCATAATTAATTTTCTACGTACAGTACTTATTTTTTATTTTTATTTTATTTATTTTATTTATTTTTTTAGTACATAGTTTAGTGTCACTACACACACATTTTACTGTATACAATTTTTCTTGCATTGTACGTATTTGTTGCTGGTGGCCTGTCTGTCGTAACGGCTGTAACATATGTGATATCGGAGACACTCGATATCTTTAAAATAATATTTAGGTTTTACTGTATATAAACAGTGTGTTTACATACGTACATGATTTCAATGAATCTTACCTAATATCTAAGAGAATACAAAGGGTTTATGCTGTATAATTGTGCTGGAAATGTTTATAATAGTGTGGGAGAGTTTATAAGGGCTTAAAATATATAAAAATAACCATATGATCATATGGTTTTTACTTCGCGGATTTTCACCTTTCGCGAGGGGTTCTGGAACGCAACCCCCGCGATCGAGGAGGAATTACTGTACATATCCTTTTTTTGATTTGAATTCTTTTTAATGATGTTAAAAATTAATCACTTTCTGCTGCAACACTACTTTGTCTTCCTTATGGGCGGTGCCATTTTCTGGTCCCACTGTAATGACACTACAGCCATTGGTCAAGGGCTGTGTCCTGTCAAACATACTGTTTGGTGATACCATCACGACTATGTTTGAGCTTGCTCTGTGCTGTGACACTTTGTGCTCATTTCTTGTTTTTTGAAGTGCTGGATAACTGACTACAGTTTTGGTTTAACATTTTGGTTTCTAGTTTTCTGTCATCCCGGTTATGAATCTTCAGTTTGCTGTTGACTATGTTTAATATCTTGGTCCCTTACTATAATTTAGTGCCATATTTGCTATACAGGAACCATCAACTTCCCATGGTTTTGCGAAGTCTTTATTCCTAACTTTAGCTGGTTCTTTGTGACTTGTTTATTTTGTTATTTTTTGTTAAACAGTTTTATTATGATTGTTAATGCACTTGTTTTTTTATTAATTTCCTTCTTTTTGTGTTTAATTGTTTTTTTATTAATTTCCTTCTTTTTGTGTTTAATTGTTTTTTCATTAAGTTCTTTTTTGTCAAACATTTTGTAATTATCTGTTTGTCTTTTTATTGCGCTAATTTAGTTGGTGATTTACCTTTTTGCTCTTCATGTTACTCCCAGTGATGTAGGTAACTGTTAAATTTGGCTAATCTATTTTTTTGTCTTTGCTTTGGCTTTAAGTAATAAAGTATGAATTTAAACTAGAGTTTTGGAAAATAAGGAATTTGTATTTAACATTTATTTGTTAAATATTAACCATGTTCGTCCACAACACCGTTTTGTTTTTTGAAGGACAATGCCATTTTGTGATCATTTATTTGTTGTTACTATGCTGTTGCTAGGTAGGGTCAATAGGAAGTGTACCACATGTACAATCAATAGTTCAAAGGTATTAAAGGTCAGTGTTGTGCACTTCCTAGTTGTTCAAGATTGTAAATACCCAAAACATTTCTATTGTGGTTTCTTTGTTGTTTTGAATTCCTGACTTTAGATTTTATTGAGTATTTTCTTGACAATGAATTATGAGTATCTGTTTATGATCTTAGCTAGCTTCAGGCTGACTGCTGGATCATGGAGTGAGAGTCTTATTGCTGTTGGCTCCCTCCTTGCTATTCTTTTCTCAGGGTGGTTTTGCAGTTTGTGGATACTTGGTCTTCTTGCCTTACTTTTTGTTTTCTATCCTTTGTTTTTTGGCTTAAAGTTTTTTTTTGCCATTTTGCAAATTGTTTTCTGGTTGTATTCTTGGTTTTGGCCTAAAATAATTGGGGTTTTAATAGTTTTTAAACCTTTTTGTAAGCTTTTGCCTTTTCTATTTTTGATTCCCTAATAACTGAACACTTTCTTCTTTGTACTATATATTTTTGATGACTTGGCTTTCTACTTTGTATATTTTTGAAAACTTTGCCATTCCTTCATTATGTATGTTTGTATCTTGCCTATTCTCTTTTAGATTTTTTGCCTAATCAACCCATTCATTGTTTTCTTATAGTTGTTAATAAATCATTTAATTTTGGATCAAACCCATTTTAGATTTCATGGTTTTGCTTTCCATGTTGTTCTTTACATCTAAAAAATCATCACTGAAACATAATTGACACTTGCTCCATACCAAACCCAATGAAGTTCAAGTAGTTCATTGCGATAAAGCCAGTGATTACCCATTGGGCCAGCAAGTGGTAGTAAGCAGCTCCCATCTTGAATGGAGAGTGGGGCTCAACTTTACTTGCTTCAGAGAACTGGCCCACTAAGAACTACTCAGTGTTCAGGTCTGTTTTGACCCTAGAAGAGATCAAGGAGTCTAGTAACACTAGAATGTGATTTAGAAACAGAAAACACAAAAAATAGATAAAAATGTTAATAACAAGAGGTAGGGATTAACAATTATTTGATGTCAAATTGAAATTGTGATTTGAAACAATGCAATTAGCAAATAGCAAATGCTGTGATTTAGGGTATATTTTATGCAGTATGTCTGACCAATAAAGCTGTTAGATGGAATGTCGCTGTTTGAATGTAATTTGAATTTATTTCAAAAAGCAATAGCTGACGTTCAATTGCAAAAGAACAGTTACAGTATTTTACCTGCACTAATTTTGCAATTGAGTTACTCCAGACATCCTATGTAAAGCTGCAATATTTAGCAGAGCTCAGTATTACCTTTGGCAGGAGGTTGTGTGTATGTGCAAAGTCACCAGTGTGGTCTGTTTATTAATGATAAAGAATAACACATCAATTTCAAAAAATACATTATAGATATTACAAAATTCCAGATGTTGCTCCTGCTCCTTAATTACGTGACAATCTATCTGATACTTCACTAGAAGATCCTTATGTTGACAACAGAATTCTACTATCAAACTAATTTGTGTGGTGTCTGAGCATCACGTCTGCTCTGTTGTGTGCTTCTCAAAGTGGCACCGACCTAAAGATTGATTAACATGTCAGCATCTCTGCTTTTCATTTATTTTTTAATCAGTGCTTTGTTAAAAAAGTGCAATAGGATTCATTTTGTTTAAACTTAGAAATTAATATTGATTAGTGTCCACCCACAGAAATGGAAAGGCATGCCTTAAGATTTGGTCTATGTGATAGCTCTGCCACAAGTGTACTCCAAGCTGTTTTTCTACATGCTTTTCCAGTTATGTAAAAGTATCATATCATATCTGATTCTGTCCCATTTACTCTTAAACCTAAGACTCCTAACTGCTGTTTAATGCTATAAATTTCTAATTAAAGCAAATGGAAAATAACACTGCTTGGGATTTTGATTCCTTTTATATTTGAATAACAGTTGCTCGAGAACCACTAAAAATTTTTTTAAGTTAGTGTTTGAGTTCAAGAGGGTCCCAAAGGCAACAGGGAGTGTGGAGCTTACCCGCACCGTCACATTTGGTGGCAGCGGTAGGATGAGCTGACGATGGGAGCTTAAGAACTGGAGACAGAACAGCAAGAGGGATAGGTGCCTGACTGTCTAAAGAACCCACGACACTCGCTGGAGGAGAACATTATAGAACTAAGCTTTTTAATGGATATTTATTTATTGTTGATTGCATTATTGTCATTTTCAAGTTATCTTTTTTTATGTCCTGTTTTTACAATGGGGACTTAGGTTTTGTTTTATGAGGGTTGTTTCAGTGCTTTTATTGCTGTTTTAGTGTGGTGTAGGGCCTCACCACAGACATGGACTGCCAGTTGCACTGGTTTGGAAAAAAGGTCAGAGCCTTCCTGTGCAACTGGGCTCTTCTGGAGGGTGGTGTGTGATGAATGGTCTGTGGCGCTGCACTGATTTTAAATAAATAAATAATTGAATGTGCTTGTGCTGGGGATTGGAGCAGGTGCAAGCGATTGTCTGAGAAGACAGCTTGTCTCCAGGTTGGTGCGATGTGGTCAGCCGACCGTGCATTGCCTTGCCGGTATGTACAGATGGTCTGATTGTTTCATTATCAGCACGGGTTGGCAATAAGACGATCACACCTGCAACCACTCCCCAGCATATAAAAGGAGAGCGCAAGGGAGAAACGAGGGATCAGAAAGAAAAACAGAAAAAAGGATGGAGGTTGATGTGAGGAGAAGAGAGGCAGGAGCAGGAGTGAGCCAGTGTAGAAGATAAACAGGTGTATGGGAATGGAGCCCCATGGTGGAGTGTCTGTGGGCAATGCTCGGGCTCAGGAGGGGGCTCAGGGATCACTCCTGCTGAGTAACTAGGGAGCAGGAGTGGTCATTCTGCTTGGGAGTGTCCTCTTACTGAGTAGAGCCATGGTCGGCAGTGGTGGGCGTGGTGCAGAGCTGTGTCTGGTGACTCCCTGTGGTACGCTGTGGATCGAGCAGCGGGGACATGGGCCAGGATTGAAGGGTATCTGCGCCTGTTGGTTGCCATCTTTCTGTGCTATGTGGTCTGAACAGGATAAGCTGGAGAGACATTAGCTTTTAAAGGGAAGCCCTGATGACTGAGAATTTTAAAGGAGATTTCTGCATTGTTTTAACGGGTTATTTATTTGGATTGATATTAACCTCCACCATCACAGACTTTTTTTAGATTATTTATTCATTGAATTTTTGGAGCACTGCACTTTGGACACTGTATGACTGTTTTTAATAAAAGCACTATGTCACTATTTCACCTATCCCTTCCAATGCATTGTGTGTTTATCCTCATCTGCCAAGCTCATCCTGGTCATGACTAGCGATGGTGTTAGGTTCAAGAGGCTTCTGAAGACAACAGGAACATGGAGCCAACCTTAGGTTCAAGAGGCTTCTGAAGACAACAGGAACATGGAGCCAACCTGCACCATCACATAAAGTCCTGTGCATACTGTATCAACCACAAGTTCGCCATCAGAGAGACTGTTTAGCACTGGGGGCAATGCAGTCACATGTCAGTGTTCATGACTGAAACCAACAAAGGTTGTCATGCTGGTGTTCTTGACAAAAAATATGTAAAGACTACTGTGAGTGTTGAGAAGAGTAGAGATGTCAGGAAAGCAAGTATTATGTAAGGCTTTTGTTTGGAGTAATTTTAAGATTTTAGTTGTATTGCACTATATCCCATAGTGGCAGCATTTATGAAAAAAGTTTAAAAGTTAAATGCTGGTTATCTGCAAATAATTGTTTTATTTGAATGTGCAATAGGTTTGTTGTGTAAAATTTATATTCTGTTTCTATTATTAAGTTTTGTGATCACTTTTTCTTAATTATTCTCTGGTTTGTCAATTTATAAGCGAAATGCTGGATATCAGTAAATAAATTCTATTGATTACAGATTGTGAAATATTTAAATGCTACTCCTGAGCCACAAGTCACAACGTTTGTGATAATTGTTCTTTGTTTCTGTGTTCTACACCAATTAAAAATGTATTAAAAATGTCATCCTTGCTTTAGAATATAAAGACGTTAATATTTTGATGGTATCTAATGTGGTAATACTCCATCATGTTTTAAATATATTACACAATATTGAACTGCAGTTTGACTTCAAAAAGCTTGACTTAAAAAGTCACATCGCAATCACAATATCTGTCAGAAAAATCGCAATTAGATATTTTCTCCAAATCATTCAGTCCTAATCTGAGGTCTTGGCTATTTTTCCACACAATATTACAATTGTTTGTCACATGCGTGCCAGTGTTGGATTAATGTTCTTATGTAGTCTTCATAAAAGTTTGCATCATAAAAATGAAATTAACCATATACTGCATTTCTATGAGGTTTCTCTCCACCAACCTATTGTCTCCATGTTTGCTTGTGAAAATACATAAATAGTGTATAAATGTACAATTAAAATAATGATGACAAGATATCTAATGTAAAGTGTAGGTGCCCAGAAGGATTGACGGGCATCCCAGCCCAGATGGAGGAAGATTTTTTGCCCGGCCGGAAAGGTTGTGGACACTACCCAGCCGGGATGCCTTATAATTCTTGTCCTACCTGTAATGCTAGAGGAAAGAATGGACTAATAAGATCGGGAAACTGGGAGCATTTCATCTCCCAAATTAATAGGTGACAGGGTTCCTCATAAGTACTCCCAGTCTGGACACCCACAGGGCTGCATGGGAATTGGAGTCTAGATGTTCAGCCATGTAGCTGTCCTTGGGGGATAACGGAGGGCGCTGCTGGGGTAGGGTCCTGATTTCTGTATGATTTAGAAGTGGGTCCAAGTTAAAAGAAGCCCACAGCCATAACTCACTGAATCAGAGTCAGGTGGAAGAGGGCAAAAGTCACTGGAGGAGAGAAAGAGAGAGAGAGTTGGGTTGAGTCTTGTGTGTCTGGTGCTTGGGGGCTCAATGACATCCCCTACTGTTCACAACAGGAGCAATAAATGTGACATAACATTATATCATCAAATCGTCAAAATAATTAAATTAATTTTCATACTTTTCCAGCAACAAAAGGTGTAAGACAGAAATTAGTTCTGAACATGGTGCAGTCCTTCACAGATCCTTCTCACACACACACACACCCACGTTTACTGTCACACTGAGCCATATTGTAGTTTTAATGTACATCAATGAGGATGTGTTTGGAAAAACTGTAGTCTAGCCAAGCTGGTTTGTAATTCTATCAATTAATTGTTTATCATTTCACATTCTTATTCCTATTCATTATGTAAAGGCACTTTATAATGGTGGAAAGAACATAACTTTGCAAATGCTTGTCAATATTTATTTGTTAACACTGTGCAGGTTATTAAACTAGTATCAAACTTGTCCCTTGGTATTCTGCACTGATTTCATCCTCTAACTCAAGTAATTGTCCTTATCATGCAGTGTCATTGTACATTTGCTTGATGTATTGTTTGGTTTGAAGCATTTAAAACTGTATACAAAGGCATAGTTTCAGGGAAATTTTGTAGAGTAGCATTGCAAAAGGTATTGTGCTGCTCTATTCTGAAATTTGAAAGCTGGAGTGCTTTTTTCAAATAATTATTGTTTTTTTTTGTATCAAATAATAAAGTTAGTCCCACAAGGGTATAATCAGTTTTTCTTTCACAGTACAGAATGCTCTTGATCTCCCCATGTTTGCAACGTCGCCAGTATTGCAGTGGTACAATTCAAAATTAAACCACTAAACTTATTAATCGCCTTATTAATCCCACCAGATTTTACTAGACAGCCCACATAACCATTTGCTTGTGCACTCTGCCTAAATTTGACCAATGCTGATTTTAAAATATTGCATATTTTGGATAAATAATAAGTACTGTAAAAATTAAAACATAGTCTATCGGATAATTTAATAATTCAAATGCATTTTAAGCTAAGGGTATCATTCATGGAGATGAAACAAAATTCAGATTTACAAAGTAAGGTAAATCGTATTATAACATGATCAATATCGTTTATCATTACAAGAAATTGAATGAAGTCTAAATATTTTAATGTCCTTATAAATAACAAAGAAATGAAAATGTTTAATCTGCATTTCTTAAAGGTTTCATGATTGATTCTCTTGTTTTTCTAAATGTGTGACCAAGGAATCTATTTGATTTGTTTATATATTGTAGAAGGGTACAGCCCGGACACAGACAGGCAGACACATTGCAAGTCATCACCACACGTTTATTTACCCAGTACTACTATTATTTACAATGTCTTAAGTGCACCACACAAACCCCCACCGACTCCCAAAGTCCAGGCTTCCAGCAGCCACTTTCTTCTCTCTCTTCCAACACAACACTCAGGGCCTCTCCTGCCGCCTCCTCTGACCTCGTCCGCCTCCTCACCCGACTCCAGCCTTGATTGTAGGGCAGCGGCTCCTTATATAGGCGGCTGATTGAGGGCCGCACCCAGCCACCTGCCACAATATTTTTATTTTAGCCTTGTTTATACTCTCTTTCTAAGCTTTTATGTAAAAAGTTAATTATATTTGGATATGTTTAAAGTTTGCATAGCAAGGTAGTGAATTAGTAATATCTGCTCCCTCATAGTTCAGAATTTATATGTTCTCCCCATTTCTATGTATGTTTTCTCCTGTACTCCTTTAGAGAATGGATGTATATGGAAATGTATCCTGTGATGGACTTGGTTCCTTATTTACTCTCATCATTGTCAGCTAGATTCTGGCTAATTGTAAAGTTCCTATGGAATAAGTGGATATTGAAAATCAACGACTATATTTAGAAAGAAAAATGACTGCTGAGAATGCCTACAAGTTGTTTGCATTTATTACAATATTAGTATTTCAATAATCTGTGCATTTTCTGTTATAGCTTTAAAATCTTTGAACATTTGTGTTTTTAGCTACTAAATTTCTATCAACTCTGAGTGGCATTCCTAACAAAACATTCCATTAATTTAGTAATTATCACAAATTTTTGGGTTAAAACCATTATGTTTATGTCTTTGACCATTTGGACAATGTCATCCATTGTTTTATGCCCTGGGTGTTTGTTATTGATTAAGTACAAACAAAATCTGTTGCTGATTTCACGGTTTACACAAGATTTTATTCAGCCTTCTTGAAATGGAATAAATCTTGCGCGTTTATTATAAGCAAAAATTTGCTTTTCAAGAAGAGAAAAATATAACAAAGCCTGGCTGCTAGTCTTTGGATATAAAGCATTTGGATGCAAAGACCGGTCATGCAATAAACCAAACAATTTTATTTGTTTACTTCTCTTCTGTAATTCTTGCATTTCTTCCACATAAATGACAATTATTCCATTATTATATCATCTTCGATATAAACATACTTCTTTTGTTTTGACATTTTAAATTCTACTGTTTACCGTTGAATTAAGGATTTATTTTTCCACTTATTTTCATCAGTCAATTTCTTTTGAAGAGTGCATGATGCTGCTAAACATTATAAAATTTATTTGCCTTTAAATAATCCGTAGAATCATTTAATGCACTGCTATTTCTGTAGTAAAGTTCTCTTAATTCTTATGAAAGTTATTTTTATTCAACTTACAATATGAACATCTTGTTTCACAATTTTAAACAAATCCAGTGTGTGGTCACAGTCATCTCTCTGTACAAGTTTAAATATATATATTTTTTTAGTTTAGTGTAGCTTTGGTTATGTAACTGAATTATGTACATTCTAATTTTACCTTTAAAGTAAACTTTTTTTTTGTATGCTATCAATTCACATAGCCGTTTAAAGCCTCCAAAATCTTTGGAATAAACTGCAGACCCACATTTAGTCCTTCCTTTAATTTGCATTTCAGGGCACCTGGATGTACCTGGAAGCCCCTTGTATTCTATCAGCAACACCTAATATACAGTGGTCACCTGGGGCCTCATTTATAAAAGTTCAAGGCTTTCAAAACTCCTAGTTTTATTATTTGTTTCTTCTCTGTTTTCTATTTTTTTTTTTAACTTTTAGAGTCTTCATGCTACTTGACCATTGGAAATTTGCACTTCCATTGTGTGACAACAAATGTTGCTGGATTTATACATATTATTATGAATGAGTGCATAATAAATGGTAAAAGGGTGTAAGGCCTCCCAAAAGATCCATAAACTAGGCCAGGGACTTTCCCAGCCTGCTCAGATAAAGATCTACGTCCAGGGATCCTGACCCCAAGCTCTACTTGGTTGGTTTTAGCCTAAAAAGGGATTTGGTTTCAAAAGTTCGAAATATATCATCAATGTCCCAGAAACATGACACCTACACATTTGAACACATGTAACTGTCTTATCTGCACTGGCCTTTTCTGTATGTTAAAGTGTAACAGATAGAGTTCTGGTTTCCAGCACAAGCCTACATTAAGTGTTTCTTGATTTTCCAGTGGATGCAGCACAGTAAGATGACTAAATCTAGGGTTTGAAGCTTCCACAGGATATGCTTTTAGGTCCAGTGCAAGCTCTTTGCTAACCATGAATACAGATATGACAGCATGTTGTCTTAAGACAGGTACATTACTTTTCAATTAATGTTTCTGATACCAAAATTGTGTTTTTACTACTTAAATAATAGTCTGAAAAATACTTTAGTTATTGCAATCTTTGTCTTCTTGTTTACATTCCTAATAAACAACATGAAAACATTTACTGGTTAACGGTAAATATAAATTAAACATTTTAGTTACATTGTACTCCCATTAAAGTAGCAGTGAAAGAATTGGCCATTTATTTCCTTTGAGTTTTGTTTCTTCTCGTCCACAAATGCCTTTTTCTACACAGCTATAGTGGGGTCAGGTCCCATCCTGGATGTCCCACAACCGCCAAATTGGCTTAATGGGGCAGTACCAGTAGGCTTGATAATGATCCTTTCACAGGTTCATCTGAGGAAACCTTTTACTTCCTGTAAATAGTTAGTTTTAATTGTCTTCTTGGCACTCCATCAGAGACTGTGAGCAACCGCAGCAGGGCCAATCTGAGGACTTTAGTAAGCAATCCAATTGGTAGTAGCTATAAGTGGTGTGTAAAAAGTGCAGATACTAATTAGTGTAGCTTATGGCCTGCAGTAATTGGGAATTCCTCATTTATGGGCAACAATTGCAAACCCTGATCCCCATCACGAATGAGGTTCAGCGGCTTATCCGCACCTAATTCACTTGCAGCCACGGACATCTTAAGGGTATCACAGACCTATTATTGCTCAATCTTATGTGTCTCTGCTGTGCAATCGGCCTCTTAGATTTTTTTTTTAATGGTGCATGGCAGTGAATAGGTGTGCAAATTGGGTGTCACAAAATGGGTTACACATGTCAAGATTAGATTAGATTAGATAGATAGATTAGATAAATACTTTATTAATCCCAAGGGGAAATTCACATACTCCAGCAGCTGCATACTGATAAAGAACAATATTAAATTAAAGAGTGATAACAATGCCGATAACAATGCAGGTATACAGACAGACAATAACTTTGTATAATTTTAACGTTTACCCCCCTGGGTAGAATTAAAGAGTCGCATAATGTGGGGGAGGAACGATCTCCTCAGTCTGTCAAACGATCTCCTCAGTCTGTCAGTGGAGCAGGACATTGACAGCAGTCTGTCGCTAAAGCTGCTCCTCTGTCTGGAGATGATACTGTTTAGTGGATGCAGTGGATTCTCCATTATGGACAGGAGCCAGCTCAGTGCCCGTCACTCTGCCACGGATGTCAAACTGTCCAGCTCCGTGCCTACAATAAATTTAAATAAATAATAATAATAATAATTTAAAATAAATTATTAAGAATCCGCAGGAACAGAATCCAAAACATTGCAAGTTTTTACTATATATAGTTAGACAGTAACTTAACACTAGAATCCCTGAAGCCCATGAAAAAAGTCATAATGCCGGGCTACCTTAAATTCCTTTGCACATCTTCATCAGCGCCTTTGTTTTGCAAATGTGAATCAGCATAAGCAGCCTGCAATCCCATCCACCACTGAGGCGGTAAGATGCAAAATTGTCAGAGTCTGTTTATTTTATAGGGTAAATAATATATTGTTATTTGGAATACATACATTTCATGTATGTTATGTGTCTACAACAATCCTGGTAAATGTAGGATGACAGGAAATGCGAGGCAAGAAATGTTGAGCACATAACTAAAACAGAAACTTTTTTCATGTTACAATAACAATGACAAAATGATGACGTGAAGTGTATAATGTGCCAAGACTAAAGTCCAAATAACAAATAAACACTTCCACAAAAGGTATAACAAAACAAGTGCACTTTTATTCAAGAATATAAGCAAAGAACAAAAATCATTCCATTTACATGTTTCTGTCAATGTGTAAAAACCAAAGCCCAAATATCAATCGACAGACAGTCGAACATGTCTGCTTGGATGGTACAGAGGTAAGTATTGCTGCCTCGTAATCAAAACTTTGTGTGTTTGAGCCCGGGTTCTCCTGGTTTTGAGTAGTGAGCTGCTATTATTATTACTATTATATAATAAAAACATACATTTACCCAGATTGTTATAGACAGAGAAGACACATGAAATTTTTGTATTCCAAATAATGATATATTATTTACCCTATACAATTCCATACACCTCACACCCAGATAAACAGACTTCAGCTCTGAGAATTTAGCGTCTGACATCAGCTATGTCGGTGGGAGATGGGATAGCAGACTGATTGCTGCCTTTGCTGATTGACACATTTGCAAAACAAAGATGCTTATGAAGAGGTGTGAAGGAATTTAAGGAGGCCCGTCATTATGACTTTTTTCATTGGCTCCAGGGATTTTAGTGTTAAAACTTGATTAACTCTGAGGATATTTACTGTTGTGATACTTCTAACTTACACTATTAATTAATCTCACTGCTACCTCTAATATTATTAACCACATCCTCCTCCTGAAATATCTAAAAAACTATGCCGGACTAATTTGAACCTGTTATTCACGAATATCATCTCATCACATCTTTATCCAGATACATGCAGCCAATTGGCTTAAATGGTCAATTCACCTACTGGTACGACTCAAAGTTCTGTATTTAGTCCACATTTAAACATCCACCTACTGCCACTGACAACACACAACTAAGTTTGAAAAACCTCCTAACTGGATTTTCATGGATATGATAGCCTGCTTCTGCAACTTGATTGTTGTGGAAATAAATCTTCCTCCAATTCAACATACACAATCCTAAATGACTTTTCTTAGCATCATGTGAACCGTCTCTTTTCATTGATGTTTGATTCTTTCAAAATTATCACATCTTTCTCAGTGTGGTAGATAATCTAATTTATTTCTCCTTAAAGAATTAGTGAAGTTCAAAATCCTTGATAATGCCTTCTGGAAAGAGTAACTAGTCAGACTGACCTATGCAGGTGTCATCATTGCACTTTTACTTTGTGGATATAATTTTTTTGCAAAAATAAGAGCTAGGGGCAGCACGGTGGCGCAGTGGGTAGCACTGCTGCCTCACAGTTCGGAGACCTAGGTTCGCTTCCCAGGTCCTCCCTGCATGGAGTTTGCATGTTCTCCCTGTGTCTGTGTGGGTTTCCTCCGGGTACTCCGGTTTCCTCCCACAGTCCAAAGACATGCAGGTTAGGTTCATTGTCGATTCTAAATTGTCCCTAGTGCGTGCTTGGTGTGTGTGTGTGTGTGTGTGTGTGCGCATGCCCTGCGGTGGTCTGGCGCCCTATCCAGGGTTTGTTTCCTGCCTTGCACCCTGTGTTGGCTGGGATTGGCTCCAGCAGACCCCCGTGACCCTGTAGTTAGGATATAGCGGGTTGGATAATGGGTGGATGGAAGTAAGAGCTAGCTCGTAGAGTTCCTTAACGTTCTAGAAAACATTGTTTACCCCAGAGTATATATTCTTTTTGGGCAGCCCCACAGTCACTTTTGATGTATCCATAATGCATTCTCGAAGAGGATAAGGCCAATTCAACCTTTATCCGCATTTTCATAGCACACATGTTTTTATATAACTGCCAGGTTTGAAATTCTTAATGCGACTTGAGATTAACAATGGCATTGCATAGACATTGTGTTGTCATAATTCATTATACCACGATGTTGACATTTAATGTCCACAAGGGGCACATCACTTCATTGAGTAACATTCCCTTAATAAATTTAACATACCACATGTGACAGATGACTACCAAGTTTAAATAACATTAAAAAAAATAACTATAATAACAAAATTGCATTCTTAGCCTTCAAACAATGTTGCTATAAGCCATAATACAGTAGACTGCGTTTGAAGGTTATTTTATTGTTTATGCAAATGTCTCACACACAGAACAGATGTTATTATGCATATTTGTACAGATTAATCAGAAAAAATATTGTCCCTGTATGCATAAATACATTTTTTAACAGAGCAATTACTCAGTGGTATTATATAGCTTTGCTATGTATGATCCTTTCATTTTAATAGAAAAATTGTAGATTATCCAATAGAACACACTTTTACAAAATTTAATGTTATAGTTCCACACTCTTCTCCACTCCTTAAAGTATTTTCTTAGATTTATTTTATATTCTATAATTTCCTTAAGAAGATTTTCTTCTTTCTTTTGCTTGCCATTTGGCAGATTTTCTTCTTTGAGCTCTTAAAGTTTATTTTAATGGTTCATGTTTATAGCTTTATTCCATGTCTTCTCTGTTGGAGATGTCCTCCCTGCACATCTGGCATTGCTTGTTTATTCTTCAGTGGAGGTTCTGGGCATAGACAACATTCAGATAGAAAAACTTAGATAAAAAGCAAGTTCTGGCGATATTACTGAGAATTTTTCCAAAACCACAGAGAATACTCTTTAATTTAAGCTCTTTTATACTGTCATCCTAATGCCAGGGTTAATTATCAAGGAGTTTAGACTCTTAGACTTGGATTATCATAGTGTGTGAACTGAATGGTGTTACACTTTGATTTGACAGAAATGGTGAATATGGTATCAAGCAAATATTTTTTTTCCCCTCCACCTACATAAACTTCACCTCCTCATTTTGATAAAGGGCATAAATTAATTAAATTAAATAGATTGTTTGGCAAATTGTGGCATTTTCTTAAATGATAATTCAAATTATGCATTTGTGATAAAATATAGCATAGTAAATATTTGTCATGCAGGCTTCAAATTGTAAAACATATGAGTATAACAATGCCTATATGAACAATACAAAACAGGAAATTACTTGAGGTGAACAAGTATTTTTTGGACTTATACATAAATAGAAACAAGGCCATAACTTTATGAAAGATTATCCTTGTATAGATATGTGATTGATATCGTACACTCTTTCAACACTTGGCTGGGTGGTGTGTTCTCCTAATAAACAAGGTGTTAACAATGCAATACTGTATTCATTTGGCTGCAGGCACGTTATGTGCATTTATAAAGTAAAATAACACCAAGTATAGCCAGGCTATCAAAGCACTCATTGTAAATTTGTTTTAGATTGGGAATACACACTGGTTAATTCAACTGAAGTCAACAACACATAAGAAGAAGCTTCAGTTACAATAATATTAAATCTTAACAAAAGAAATATTTGCTAAATGAATAGCTACAGTAGGTGTTGCAATTAGAAATGTAAAGTATGCAAGCATATTTTTATTAAATTGGAATAAAAATGTTTAAATTACATTACAGTAAATGCTGCTGATCAGTGTTGACCGATCTTGTAAAGTCCTGAAGATCCCATGTGGCATGGCTGCTTTTGCAACCAGTTCCACAAATTTAAACAAATTAACTATTTTAACAATAAACATAATATTGCTTCACTTTTTCCATTTTCCACCCATTTGAGAATTTTCTAAGCCAGCTTTTTCCATTACAGTGAGTCAAAGTGGCAGTTTTGACTACTAAGAAGGAACCAAATTTGTGCATTGGGGGTGTATTTGCTCAAAAAAAGAAGTCTGACTCCATTCTCGCACCATTGCCTGTGTACCGAAGTGTCAGCATCCATCCATCCATCCATCCATCCATCCATCCATCCATCCATCCATCCATCCATCCATCCATCCATCCATCCATCCATCCATCCATCCATCCATTCTCTTCCACTTATCTGAGGTCGGGTCGCGGGGGCAGCAGCTTGAGCAGAGATGCCCAGACTTCTCTCTCCCCGGCCACTTCTTCTAGCTCTTCTGGGAGAATCCCAAGGCGTTCCCAGGCCAGCCGAGAGATATAGTCCCTCCAATGTGTCCTGGGTCTTCCCCGGGGCCTCCTCCCGGTTAGACGTGCCCGGAACACCTCACCAGGGAGGCGTCCAGGAGGCATCCTGATGAGATGCCCGAGCCACCTCATCTGACTCCTCTCGATGCGGAGGAGCAGCGGCTCCGCTCTGAGCCCCTCCCGGATGACTGAGCTTCTCACCCTATCTTTAAGGGAAAGCCCAGACACCCTGCGGAGGAAACTCATTTCAGCCGCTTGTATTCGCGATCTCGTTCTTTCAGTCACTACCCATAGCTCATGACCATAAGTGGGGGTAGGAACATAGATCGACCAGTAAATTGAGAGCTTCACCTTGTGGCTCAGCTCCTTTTTCACCACGACAGACCGATGCAGAGCCCGTATTACTGCAGAAGCCGCACTGATCCGCCTGTCGATCTCACTCTCCATTCTTCCCTCACTCGTGAACAAGACCCTGAGATAGTTGAACTCCACCACTTGGGGCAGGATCTCGCTACCAACCCTGAGAGTACACTCCACCCTTTTCCGGCTGAGGACCATGGTCTCGGATTTGGAGGTGCTGATTCTCATCCCAGCCGCTTCACACTCGGCTGCCAACCGATCCAGAGAGAACTGAAGATCACGGCCTGATGAAGCAAACAGGACAACATCATCTGCAAAAAGCAGTGACCCAATCCTGAGTTCACCAAACCGGACACCCTCAATGCCCTGGCTGCGCCTAGAAATTCTGTCCATAAAAGTTATGAACAGAATCAGTGACAAAGGGCAGCCCTGGCGGAGTCCAACTCTCACTGGAAACGGGTTCGACTTACGGCCGGCAATGCGGACCAAGCTCTGGCACCGATCGTACAGGGACCGAACAGCCCTTATCAGGGGGTCCGGTACTCCATACTCTCGGAGTACCCCCCACAGGATTCCCCAAGGGACACGGTCGAATGCCTTTTCCAAGTCCATAAAACACATGTAGACTGGTTGGGCAAACTCCCATGCACACTCCAGGACCCTGCTAAGGGAACAGAGCTGGTCCACTGTTCCGCGACCAGGACGAAAATCACACTGTTCCTCCTGAATCCGAGGCTCGACTATCCGATGGACCCTCCTCTCCAGGACCCCTAAATAGACTTTTCCAGGGAGGCTGAGGAGTGTGATCCCTCTGTAGTTGGAACACCCCCCCCCCGGTCCCCTTTCTTAAAGAGGTGGACCACCACCCCAGTCTGCCAATCCAGAGGCACTGTCCCTGATGTCCATGAGATGTTGCAGAGGCGTGTCAACCAAGACAGTCTTACAACGTCCAGAGCCTTGAGGAACTCCGGGCGTATCTCATCCACCCCCGGGGCCCTGCCACCAAGGAGTTTTTTGACCACCTCGGTGACCTCAGTCCCAGAGATGGGGGAGCCCACCTCTGAGTCCCCAGGCTGTGCTTCCTCATTGGAAGGCATGTTAGTGGAATTGAGGAGGTCTTCGAAGTACTCCCCCCACCGACCCACAACGTCCCAAGTCGAGGTCAGCAGCGCACTGCTTCCCCTTCCTGAGACACCGGATGGTGGACCAGAATCTCCTCGAAGCCGTCCGAAAGTCGTTCTCCATGGCCTCCCCAAACTCCTCCCACGCCCGAGTTTTTGCCTCAGCAACCACCAAAGCCGCATTCCGCTTGGCCTGCCGGTACCTATCAGCTGCCTCCAGAGTCCCACAGGACAAAAGGGACTGGTAGGACTCCTTCAGCTTGACAGCATCCCTCACCGCTGGTGTCCACCAACGGGTTCGGGGATTGCCACCACGACAGGCACCGACCACCTTACGGCCACAGCTCCGGTCAGCTGCCTCAACAATAGAGGCACGGAACATGGCCCATTCGGACTCAATGTCCCCCACCTCCCTCGTGATGTGGTCGAAGTTCTGCCGGAGGTGGGAGTTGAAGCTACTTCTGACAGGGGGCTCTGCCAGACATTCCCAGCAGACCCTCACAACACGTTTGGGCCTACCAGGCCTAACCGGCATCCTCCCCCATCATCGAAGCCAACTCACCACCAGATGGTGGTCAGTTGACAGCTCCGCCCCTCTCTTCACCCGAGTGTCCAAGACATGTGGCCGCAAGTCCGACGACACGACCACAAAGTCGATCATCGAACTGAGGCCTAGGGTGTCCTGGTGCCAAGTGCACATATGAACACCCCTATGCTTGAACATGGTGTTTGTTATGGACAATCCGTGACGAGCACAGAAGTCCAATAACAAAACACCGCTCGGGTTCAGATTGGGGGGGCCATTCCTCCCAATCATGCCCTTCCAGGTCTCACTGTCATTGCCCACGTAAGCATTGAAGTCTCCCAGCAGAACGAGGGAGTCCCCAGAAGGTATGCCCTCTAGCACCCCCTCTAGGGACTCCAAAAAGGGTGGGTACTCCGAACTGCTGTAATGTCATCATGGCACTGCCAAATCTAAACACTAGCATGGAGAGCTGCTTGCGTACTGAAGAGTCTATAGCTGCAGGTGGAAGCTGCCACCCCACTTTTCGTGGCATTACACATATACTTTGTCAGCATGCCCGTGTCAATCAAACATAGGAAGCTCTGCAGTCTACTTGTGAATTTACGCTGTAGGAAGATAAGTGAATAAATCAAGGTAAACAGGTAAATAATATTTGATGTGGTTGTTACATAAGTAACATATAAATGTTTTTTTTATATAAAGACCACCACAAAACATAACCACAAACTGAACTTTTCATGATGCCTTAGTGAGCTTGGCATGCCTTTGTTATCCTCATCTTAATTCACCTCTGTTATAGCATCTTTATTTGAAAACAGCAGTGTCAGATTGGGGGGAGCGTGAACGAAACTGAGAGAATTAAACTGCATAATAAAAAAAAAAGCGTTAACCTTTACCATAAATTTACACTGGCTGTTACAGACTCAAATCAAATATATGTTTTAATTCTATAATAGTAACAATAAGAGCAGCTCACTACTCAAAACTTTAATTCTGGGAAGCGGCCAGGTTCAAACCCGCAACCTCTTTATTATGAGTCCACAGTTCTTGCCTTTTTTACCACCAAAGCGGTCATATCAGCTTCGTACCCTAACCCAATTTCTTTTCCTTCGGTTATACTCTTGAATTAAAGCGTGCTTGTTTTGTTATACGTGTACCTTTTGTGAAAGTGTTTATTTGACATTCGGACTTCAATCTTCACACATTATACACTTCATGTCAACATTTTGTCTTTATTACTAAAACATGAAAAAAGTTTGTGTTTTAGGTATGTGTTCAACATTTCTTGCATTTCTCGCATTTCCTGTCATCCTACATTTACATAGATTGTTGTGGACATGGAACAAACATGAAATGCATGTGTTCCAAATAACAATATATTATTTACCCTTTACAACTCCAGGCACCTCACACGAGACAAACAAGGCTTGAACTGGGAGAACTTTTTTCCTGAGTTGAGCTCCGTTGGTAGCAGGGATGGGACAGCAGTCTACTTGCTGCTAGTGCTGATCAACACATTTACAAAACAAAAGACGCTGATGGAGAGGTGCGAAGGAATTTTAGGTGGGCCGGGATTACGAGTTTTTTCGTAGGCTTCAGGGATGCTAGTGTTAATCTTCTTTTTACAAGAAGATCATACAA
Organism: Erpetoichthys calabaricus; assembly: GCF_900747795.2. Classification (NCBI taxonomy): domain Eukaryota; kingdom Metazoa; phylum Chordata; class Cladistia; order Polypteriformes; family Polypteridae; genus Erpetoichthys; species Erpetoichthys calabaricus. The sequence continues at coordinate 147,473,502 of NC_041399.2, read as the reverse complement.
ATACAAGAGAGATTTTAGAGGAGCAAATTTAAGATTTATTTCAGGGCTGATGAAGATTGATTATGATGAATCATTAGTTGAGTTCAATGTTTATAGCAGATGAATTATAATGATGAATATGTTTAAAATTTGGAAATAGCAAATTAATTTTGAAGCTTTGCTATAAAATTAATTCAGCAAAGCCATGAAAGCAAAAATTTAAGTTAATTAATGTAAATTTTCTCCCCTGTACAGCTGTATTATTGAGGCATTTGTGAGACTTAGCAAGTTTGTTACTTGGATGGTCTACTCTCGCATATTAAAATTAACACACACATTCAGACATCCTATTCACACAAGTACATATGCATGATACCTAATTGTCAGTCACTCCGTAATATACCACATAGGATCCCATCCACATAATTACGTATGAGTGATGACTTATGCCTGTCTCTCCTCTGTACTCCAATTAGGGACTCATTATCACTGGCACTAACAAGAATATGGATGTTCCTAAGACACACAAAAGGCTCAACACCTTATAATTATATGTCACTTACCAACCAATGGGGCATTACTTCTAACACACTTGTTTTTTACTTTGAAGTATGACCTTTGAGAAACTCTATAGCGATAAGCAAAATGGCAATCTCCCCTGCACCACTGGCCCTAATTTTTACTTTATTACTTCAGTCATTCTAGATATAAAGACAAATTATAGATATGTAAAAGAAATGTGGTACTTATTAAAGTATAATAATACCAATAGTAGAAACTATAAAGAAAATACAATAGATTGCAAAGTCTGGATACAAATAGTCTTAGAAAAAGCTTATTGAAAATCAGCAATGTCAAAGGTGGATATTGTCCTGGACGGCTTTTTAATTCTGCAATTGCTACATACATTAATATTTTTCAACATCCAAATGAAATGGTCAGTCACTGTCTTTCTGTCTTTGTCTCCAACATCACTTCCTATGTCATTCCTGTCAGTCCTTTAGAGGGCCATTATTTATATTAAAGTCACATGTGGGATTCCCAGAACATGTGACATTTTTACCTGCATTTTTTATCACTCTTTAATTTAATATTGTTTCTTTATCAGTATGCTGCTACTGGAGTATGTGAATTTCCCCTTGGGATTAATGAAGTATCTATCTATCTATCTATCTATCTATCTATCTATCTATCTATCTATCTATCTATCTATCTATCTATCTATCTATCTATCTATCTATCTATCTATCTATCTATCTATCTATCTATCTATCTATCTATCTATCTATCTATCTATCTATCTATCTATCTATCTATCTATTATACGCATTTGAATGGCTAGCTGTCCTTGTGATGGATGGCTGTACTCAAAGGCTTTGATCCTGTGTGTATATATACTGTTTTCTATTACTTTTTACCATTAGGTTGTAAAGTGACTGAAACAGATGCATTACAGTTATACATTACTGGTAAGAGATGCTTTCAGTGTAAATTGCCCCTGTAGTTAAATTGCCTTAATGGTCCTGTAAATTCCTTTTTACATTAGTTCCTTTATAATGTTTCCTAGTTTGTTTGAGTAAAATTTTAAAAATGTAACATAAGCATTCTACAGTTTGGCAATTTTATACTCTAAGACAATAACAATAGAGAATAATTTAGAAAACAATTAACCTAGGCATTCACTTAATTTGGACTTCCCTTTTTTTTACCTCTTTTTCTGTTCTATTTATCAATTCCCGTGAACATGACATAAAATATTTGGATTTGGATTATTTAAAATTAAAAACTAGTAAAGTCAAGATAATTTCTCAGTACACCTATGCAAGAGTGTACAATAGAAACAGTACACTTTTTTTCTCACATGACTGATGCAATGTGTACATTTAGGTACAACCAGTATGCATACAAATAACCACAGTGAAAAAGCTACAAAGTTCCACACTGCATCAGACATGTTTTACAACATACTGTAAGGTATAACATCCATACTACAGTAGCAATAAACAATGCATTAGACCAGGGGTGGGCAATGTCGGTCCTGGAGAGCCGCAGTATGTGCAGGTTTTTGTTCCAACCCAGTTCCTTAACGAGAACTCAATTATTGCTGATGAAGCACAAATTGCTTAAGTGACATTTTGATGCTTCATTTTAGTGGTCTCGCTTGTTAAGGTTCTCCAACCTTAATTGCTTATTTCAATCTTAAACTGCTGCATTCAGTGTTTTAATTGCTCCTCATTAGCAATAAGATGTAAAAGACAAAGCAGCCAGCAGTTCTCCAGCTAGCTTTTTTCCAATTACATCTGTGTATGTTCATCATGCTCTGTTTGAGTTAATAAAACACTTAATAGAAAAATGTGACAGACTGAAAATGATCCGTTTTAGGCTTCAAATCATTTGGATGATACCCTTGGAAAGGAAAAAAATCTACGATATAAGAGCCTTACATTGCACAGACTAACAAGCCATAAAATTAAATAAGGTCTGAGATTGGCAATGATTGGTTTCTAAATAAGCAATTGGGTTGGAATGAAAACCTGTAGCCACTGCGGCTCACCAGGACCGACATTGCCTACCCCTGCATTAGACAGCAAGTGCAGACAGGAATATTACCATGAGCTAATGTTCCTGAAATAAAGTCAATTAGTAAGGTCTAGAAATAAAGCACGTGTTATAAATATAAACTATCATGAAGTTTTTAATGTGCATGGGCATGCTTTGATCCAATTGATGTATATATATATCTGGCAGAAAGAAGAGTATGTAAGTTTAGGATACTGATAGCTTAGTGGAAGAAACTGTTGCTCTGATGGAGTCTGTAAAATTTCATTATTTTTTACTGCTTATAATATCTATTTTTATCATTTGTACATGTTTATTATTTATTTTCCTAATCATTTCTTAACTTTGACATAATGTTTTTGATATATTTGCATCACCATTTTTGGAGTGTTTTTTTTTTAATCATGTGCAAGGCTACCATTTTAGAATTTCAGCAAGTAGTTAGTGGGTGATGAGGCAACATTGCATGGATGGTAGGGATTACCTCCCAGGAGGCTTCATAATTCACACAGTGAAGACTTGCTTATAAATTACACCACAACAACATTAGTGCTTTGTCTGCGATTACGAATTTGAACTGTGAACAAATGTTGATTTAGTGCTTGTGATTTTCTGCTAATGAGTCAAAGCTTTGCATGTCTTGATTTGATTCTCAGTCTTAGCGGTTTTGCTCTAGTTGAGTTGTTGTACTCTTGTTAATGACTCTTGGCAATTCTTGTTTGATTATGATAATAGTTACACTCTCTAGTTTTTTATATTAATTCAGTTTGATTCTTGATTCTTGGTTTCAACTTCTAGCTTGCTTAACGATTACAACATTAGAACAATCTAGACAAGAATAGGCTCTTCAGCCCAACAAAGCTCACCAGTCCTATGAACTTAATTCTTCTAAAACAATATCAAGTCTAGTTTTGAAAGTCCTTAAAGTCTTATGTCTACCATAATACTTGGTAGCTTATTCCAAGTGTCTATGGTATCTGTGTAAAAAAAATGTTTGTGTGAAATTTCCCCTTAACAAGTTTCTATCTGTGCCCCTATGTTCTTGATGAACTCACTTTAAAATAACAGTCTCTGTCCACTGTACTAATTCCCTTCATAATTTTAAACACTTCAATCATGTCACCGCTTAATCTTTTTTTGCTTAAACAGAACAGGCTCAGCTCTTTTAATCTTCCTTCATAATTCATTCCCTGTAGCCCTGAAATGAGCCTAGTCACTCTTCTGTGGACCTTTTCTAGCGCTACTATATCCTTTTTGTAGCCTGGAGACAAAAAGTGCACACAGTACTCAAGATGAGGCCTCACCAGTGCATTATAAAGGTTGAGCATAACCTCCATGGACTTGTACTCCACACATTGTGCTATATAACCTAACATTCTGTTTGCCTTGTTAATGGCTTCTGAATACTGTCTGGAAGTTGATAGTATAGAGTCCGCTATGACTCCTAAATCCTTCTCATAAGGTGTACTCTCGATTTTCAGACCTCCCATTTTGCATTCAAATCTAACATTTTTACTCCCTATGTGTAATACTTTATATTTACTGACATTAAATTTCATCTGCCACAAATCTTTCACACAAAGTGTTGATGGTGTCGATGGGGTTGAACACCGGAAACTGCTGGATCGAGAGACCAGGTATGCGGCGGAGGAAAGGGAAGCCCTGGTGATTAAATGGGCGATTACACAGTTGAGATACTACCTCTTGGGCCGACAGTTCACAGTAAATGAATTCGAAATTATCTGCCAATCCACCTATCTTGGTATCATCTGCATACCTAACCAGCTTATTACATATATTCCTATCTAAATCATTTATATATATTAAGAACAGCAGCAGCCCTAGCACTGACCCCTGTGGAACACCACTCTTAAAATCAGCCAATTTTGATAGGGTTCTTTGCTCCATAACCCTGCTTTCTGTGTCTGTGCCAATTCTGCACCCATCTTTAAACATCACCCTGAACTCCCACTTCTTTTAATTTGATGCCCAACCTCTTATATGGCACCTTATCAAATGCTTTCTTAAAGTAAAGATAAATAAAGTAAAGTAAAGATAAATATCATATGCTGATCATATCCTTTTTTGCTTCCTCATAGTATTCCAGCATGTTAGTAAAACACAACCTCCCTCTTCTGAACCCATGGTGACTATTCAGAAAAATTCCTGTATTTGCCATATATTGCTTAATCTTTTCCTTAATAATTCCTTCCATTAATTTTCCTGTGATGCACGTTAATCTTACTGGCCTATAGTTGCTTGGATCTGCCAGGTCACCCTTTTTATATAAAGGAATAATATTTTGCATATTCCAGTCCTTCGGAATCTCCCCAGTGTGCAGTGACTTCCTAAACTTATGTGTCAATGGTTTATATATGAACTCATTAGACTCCTTAAGAACTCAAGGGTAAATATTATCTGGTTCTTGTGATTTGTTTGATTTCAGCCTATTTAATCTGAACAGTACTTCTCCCTCTACAATTTTTAAATCATTTAGAACCTCTTTAGTAGTCCCATTTACTGCTCAGAGGTTATCCACTTCCTCACTTGTGAAGACCTCAGAAAAATGCAATTTTAGAGCATCGACTTTTTCACTGAGTGTATTTTTTAATTCCACTTTACTATTCCTACTGCACTTCACCTCCTCTTTGGCTGTTCTTTTACTACTAAAATATTGAATCTATTTGGGTCATCTTTCGCCATATGTACTATATTCCTCTCCAACTGTCTTTTAGCCTTCCTTATATCCTTATTAATGGTTGCCCTCATGTTCTCATATGCCTTACGATTCACTTTGAAGTTATTAGTCTTATACACTTCATAGAGCTGTTTTTTTAACTCTTTATTAACCCACTGCAGTTTTTTAAAATTTCTTATTAATTCCAGATTTGAGTATGTACCTGTCCTGCAGGTAAATTAAATTATTTTTAAACCTTGTCACACACGTGCGAGTATTAGGCAGCTGAAAGGCTTAAGTAATGGTAATACCACGTCTGACCAGGAGGCGGCGGAGTGCACTAACTGTCTTTCTCAGTTCTCTGCAGACCTTTCCCGAGAAATCTTGCCAGGTTCCAATACCTCAGAAGACATCACTTCCGGGTCCTGCCCCCTCAATGGCATCACTTCCGGGTCCAGCTCCCTCGATGACATCACTTCCGGGTTCTGCCCCTTCGATGACAAGAAAATCAGTTCTGTTTTGGACTCAGTATTGCAAACATCTCTGTCAATTTAAAAACCTTTTGCAGCCAGGGATATTATACGGGTGGCTGCCCCAAACCTTTTTATGATGTCTGGTCTGTGTTTTTATCACAACCTGTTCCACTGCTCCTCACCTGTCTCCACCTTTAAAAGGTTGTCCCAGTCTATCCTCCTTAGACTTTGCCACATCTGCTGAAAATTTGCCCTACCAAAGTTAAACTTAACAATTTTAGTCTTTGCATCCACACTCTTACAAAACACTGAGAATTGTATTATATTATGGTCACTTGACCCTAATGGTTTAATCACCTCTACACCCTCAATTCTATCCTGATTATTACAAAATTCTTAATCCAGACAGACTTCACCCCATGTTGGTGCTTTAATATACTGTGTTAAAAAGCAGTCACTGATTAATTCTAAAAGCTGCTCTTGTGCTTCTCCATTTGCAAGGTTATGCAGGGTTGCAAGGTTATCCTAGTTACTATTTGGATAATTAAAGACCCCCATGACTATAATATCCCCCTGTAAACTTGTCTTTCTAATATTACTAAAAGGATGTGTGTTAAAATTGCTGTCTGCATTGAGTGGTCTATACCAGGGGTCCCCAACCACCGGTCCGCGACCCACTACCGGGCCGCAGCCGTCTGATAGCCAGGCCGCGAGAGAACTGCCGGCAACGGAGACTCACTCAGACTTTTCAGAACGCTTGGCGGGCGGGGCTTTGCAGCTGCACAGAGAGAGGAGAGAGACCGAGGTGAGAGAGTATTACAACAAAGTATTCTTATGGTCCTGACAGTTTCTCCATATGACACGAGACTATAGAAATCGCGTTAGTACGAAGTACATTCAGCAGATGCTTTCATTACAATGAAGTGACCTTGAAATGCTTGAATGAATCATCCACAGAGCAGTTAGATCTGTGGTCGCAGCTCAGTTGTACACATTCACACAACGATCCCCAAACAGAAACATTGTAAAAAAAATTCTTTCTTCGAACTTTCCTCATACTGTTTTTTTTTTTTTTTTTTTTTTTGCTGTTTTTGTTTTCTGTGGTTTTCAGTGATACCTTTTGCTTATTGCTTGTCAACATTTGAAAAACATCCATTGGAATTTAACTCATCGTCACCCTATTATAGAAACGGCAGACACGAAAAAAACGATAACAGTGTTAATGTTTGTGATGTGCAATCTGTTGGAATGGCAAATGCAAAGCATATGTCTTTGTTATATGCAAAAAAAGAAGAAAAATCTCGGGTTGCAAACGTATGCGAACTGCTTAATAACTTAATAATAATAGAAATGTTATGTAAATTGTATATAAAACTAATAACCCCCCCCCCCCCCCAGACTGGTCCGTGTAAAAATTTGCATCTAATAAAGTGGTCCTTGCTGTCAAGAAGGTTGGGGACTACTGGTCTATACCATACTCCTAAAATAAGGCCTCTTTCCCTAATGCTTTCCAGGCAAAGCCACATGTCCTCCCTAAGATGGGGCTCATCGTTCAACTGAAGAGGACTTGCATTTAAATTCCTCACCTTCCCAGCAGGGTTATTATTTAATGAAAATAAAATATCAAACCTGAAACTATTAGTAAAAAAGTTTCATAAACCAAAATAAAATAATTAACAAAACCGAAATGAAAAACTAAAACTAAACAAAACTATTAAAATAGCTGAAAAGATAACTGAAATAAAATAATTATTATCAAGAAATATTTTTAGCTTTCATAACAACCGGACTTATCTAAGGGGTAAATTGAGCTTAACCAGAAATTAATCAAAATATATTTATAAGAATTTTATATTTGGTTTTTGAATAAATATTCCTGCCGCTAGTCTAACCCTTGTAACTTTTAACTCTAAAACAGAAAGTCATCCACCAAGAACTGCTCGCATATATACATCCAGTGAATGATGGCTGGTGATGGAGGGTGGCTGTTCACACAGCATTTGCTGTGACAGTGCAAGCTGAATACGGGTGTGTAAAGAGTGTGACAAAGAAAGCAATTTACTGTGTAATAATAATGACAGTTCTTCAGGAGCTGATAGTGACAACATGATAAATTCTGATCAAGTGTTAGTGAAGCATACCAAGGTGATGATTTTGTTTTGAAAGTGCTCAGCAACTTTCAAAGCTGTCATTCACTGCATCTCCAGGGCTAAAGAGAGGTGTCTTAGATACAGATAATCCCTTGTGGAATTTCAGTCTGTTCATAAATGATGGCATGTTAGCCTCAGTAATTCTGACTGAGTCCAAAAGACATTACATGTACACAGCAGTAAATTCAGCAGCACAGCAGAACACAGTAAACTAAATTCCAGGCTGCATGTGTTGGATGTCTGTTATGATGAGCTGCCACATTTCTTGTCGGAATGTGCTGGTCAACAAAATCTTTACCGTATGGGCAGAAAAATCATGAGTGTGTAATGTTTCAGTTTATTTCTCAGTTGTCTGCAATTTGTTGACAATAATTCACCTACCACTTCGCACAGGAGAAATCCTTTTTGAAAATAAAATGGCACTAATATATATTCAAACCCGTTAAGTGTACAGTTCTGTCTGATTGTGACACAAAACTAAACTCCATAGTAGCTCTTTAACCATAACATACCGTATTTTTCACACCATAAGACTCACTTTTTTTTCCCCAAAAGAAGGTTGGAAATGTCTGTGCGTCTTATGGAGCGAATATTGTGTCACAGACCATGATGTGTAGTACCTGACAAAAGTCGACATCCAGGGGTAGAGGGCGACAAAACTCACTGTTACGTTACAGGCATTCCCTCTCTGCTTGGAGGAATGTTAGACTCATTGACTCGGCATCTAATCCTTGCATGTGCGTGAGTTGCGAAATGTAAGCAAAGGCAAGATGGCATCGATATCTCACGAGGGAGCGAAGCGAGTGCAGAAAACAAAATACTCAGCAGACGATGTCCAACAGACGCTGGACTACTTCAGGCTGTTCTTTCCTGAAGCTGCCTTTCAGCTACTGTCAGACGAGACAAACAGGTATGCAGAGCAATTTTTTGAATCGAGGACTGTGCTTGCACCGCATTCTTGTTTTTCAAACTGGAAACCCACAACAAAACACGAGATGAAGGGCTTTGTGGCATTACAAATATAGATGGGACTAGACTGGCGATATAACTTCAGGGAGCATTGGTCCAAACGTGCTTTGTGCCCTGGTGGCTTTGGACAGGTTATGCCGCGTGATGATAGGTACGTGCTCCTGCAAAGTGATTGTGAGCAATTGAGCTTCATAAATTCTGACACTAGCGATGAGGACTTCTTGGGGTTTCCATAAAACTAGAAGAGTGCTTGAACCTTAAAGTCTCTCCTTATTTGTTAATGACAGTGATGACGTTTCTTAATACCGCTGTTGAATTTACATGGTTGAAATATTATTCTGCTATATTTTATTAAACATATTAGTACACCATTTGGTTCAGAATATTTTTTTTCTTGTTTTCCTCCTCTTAACCTAGGTGCGTCTAATGGTCAGGTGCGTCTTATGGTGCAAAAAATACAGTAATTACTAAAACTAAAACTGAAATTAATATATATAAAAGTAAAATAGAAATGTCTTTGTGAAATAAAAACTAAATTAAAACTAAAAGTACAGTGAAGGAAAAACTAAAACTAAACTGAATTTCTAAGTAAGATCAGAAGTAATATAGAAATAAAAACTAATATAAAAAGGTAAAACTATAATAACCTTGTTTCCCAGTTTACTCAACAAGTATGCACAGCATCTCTGTGAAACTTGATTATTCACATAGGGTGTAACGATATCCGCAACCGGAAGTCTGAAATTTAAAACATGATTTTAACAAGCTTTTTAGCTTTGTCCAATCCTGTAGTAAAACATTTTTTATCTCTGGTCCAATTCCACCCCATGGAAAAAGATCTGGATGTTTTAGTCACACTCCGAGCCTGCATAATTGGCCCCAGGTGACTTGCCCTTCATTAAATTTAGTCTGTATTGACAATTTTTAATCTTTTCCGGAATTGTCCTTCATTTTTCAGGAATGACGGAATTTACCAGAGTTTCTTAGGAGCTCGAGTTTAGCATAATTATATTATTCCTTTGTTGACATACCTTAATTGTTAAATAACTGATGCTGTTTTATTTTAATTTCTGTTTTATTTGCTTATTTTATATCATGTTTCATGTATTGTTTTAATTTGTCCACTGTATTGGGACCATGCTGCATGGTGATTTTGTACTTTAAATAAAGATGATTGATTGATTGTGTCACACACGTGCGCATGGGAAGCAGCTGAAGGGCCTAGACACTTGTAATTCTACGCCTGGCCAGGGGGCGACGGAGTGTGCTGACTATCTCTCTCAGTCCCTTGCAGACCTGTCCCGGGAAATCCCGCCTCTGGACGGCCCCAAGGATGACGTCACTTCCGAACACCAGGATACCACTCCCACTTCCTGCAACGAAGACGTCATTTCCCTTCTGGGCCTTTAAAACTGCCATCTTGCCTCAGAACAGGCGGTTCTGTTTTGGACTCCGAACGATTCACTTCGTGTACTTAAAAAAGAGCAATTGCAGCCAAGCATAATATACGGGTGGCTGCCCCAAACCTTTGTGATGTCTTCGACTCATTCTTGTTACAGTGGCGTAGTCGGCAGGATGCAGCTTTCCCAGAAGAAACTGGGAAGGAACCCTAAAAGTACTCAGGTAGGAGAGTACCGGGGTCGTGTTTCCGGGTGGGTGGCGTGCTCAGCGGTCCGGAGTGGCACGGTGCAGGCTCCGCTCCCACCAAGGGAAAATGAGCCCCTAATCCTACACAGGGAGAATGTGGAGGAGACCCACCGACGTGGGCTGGTCCCTGGGGGGAAAACGAAAAGGGCTTACTATGTTCTCTCAGAGGAGAGGACTGGGCCGCCCGTCGGGACCAAGGTCCTAAAGACACATGGGCTGTCCCCAGACCAGCAGGTAAAAATACTACAGACATGGGAATATGATCCAGAGAGATCAGCCCGGGAGCAAGCTTATGCTCTCTGGGAAACAGTGGCTCAATGGCTGAGGCCCTTTGAATTAAACACCTGGCAAATGTGCAGCAGGTATCCTGCTTTATTTTGCTATGAGGTCTTCCCAAGAACTTTGCCCAGCCGGTCTGGGGAGACTTCCATTCTATGGACGAGCTCATAGCTCAAGTAAAAATTAAACCAGCCTCACAATCTGTGAGAGCAGAACGGTCCTCTAGTGGACTCCGTAGGGATTATGTCCCACTATATAAGTCCCTTCCATATAACCCGAAGCCTGTTCCGATGTCCCTGGGGCGCGGGGTGGGCCGCTCACGTGGGAGCACGGGGGAATGCGAGTGAAAGGGGGGAGGACGGTTGTGTGCACTTACGAACCCCCTGGCTAATGGGCATACAAGGGTGGTAATACTCAATGGCTTTAAGGTTACAGCACTGTTGGATACCGGCAGCAACATGACCATTGTTGATTGTCGTTATGTACTACCGCGACAGAGAACGAGAAAAAGATTAGTATTCGGTGTATACACGGCGAAACACAGTCATATAAAATCGCCCTGTGTGTCATCAGCTTTGAACAAGCAGTGAGAAAGATCCCCGTAGCGGTTCACCCTTACCCACCTTTTCCAGTGATACTAGGGCGAGACTGGTGTGACAATAAATGCGGTGTACTAATATCCACTCCTCGTAACTCTGTAGGCCTAGTAATAGAAGGAACGAATCCCTCTCAGGCTGTTTCCACGCCGTGTATCTTGCCGGGGGAAAGAGATACGGAAGACTCCGAGGAGGACGGGGAGCTTCCTGGGCCGTCGCACATAGATACGTCATCAACCAGGGCCTCGACGAGCCGGGACGACTCCCCGCCCCTTGAGGTCAGACCGGACCCTCTCTCCGATTTACACTTCCAATTTAATAAAACGCCGGCATCTTTCAGGAGAAAGCAATGGAATGACGACTCCCTGAAGTTTGCTAAAAATGCAGTCGTGATAGCCAATGGCCAACGCACTCATCTGCCCATACCTCGCGGCCCTCACTTCGTACTTGACAACGATCTGTTATATCGAATAGCTGATCATGAGGGCGGGGTGCGAAAGCTGTTGCTAATCCCGCGAACCTACCGGCAGCAGGTTTGTGAGTTGGCACACGCCCACCTCCTGGGTGGCCATCTAGGCACCGAAAAACTCTGGAGCGGATTAAGCTCAGATTTTATTGGGCGGGAATAAATGAGGAGGTTCGCCGTTTTTGTATTTCTTGCCCAGAATGTCAATTGCGGCAAATTCCTAGGAGGGACTGCGCTCCTCTCGTTCCCCTTCCCCTGATTGATGTCCCATTTGAGCATATTGGGGTCGGTATAGTAGGACCTCTGGAGCCTTCAGCCCAAGGATTTAAATATATATTAGTCCTCGTGGATTACGCTACACGATATCCAGAGGCAGTTCCGTTGCGTTCTGCCACTACAAAAGCTATCGCTCGGGAACTAGTGGGTGTATTTGCGCGTGTCGGGATCCCTAGAGAAATCCTCATGGATCAAGGGACGCCCTTTCCCTCGGAGACGTTCAAGGAGACGGCCAAGTTACTCAAAATAAAGCACTTAGGGACCGCTGTGTATCATCCTCAAACCGACGGTCTTGTCGAGAGGTTCAATCAAACTCTCAAGCAAATGCTGCGCAAGGTGGTCAGCGCGGACAGGAGGAACTGGGATCAGCTCCTCCCCCTCGTGCTCTTTGCTTATCGGGAAGTCCCACAAGCCTCTACGGGGTTCTCACCCTTTGAATTGTTGTATGGACGACAACCCCGAGGGTTATTGGATCTATTAAAAGAAGGATGGGAAGGAGAGGCACTTCCTTCTGTCAATGTATTAGAATACACCGCGCAGTTACGCGATCGTTCCGGAAAAATTCGGCCTATTTTAAAAAGTCACATGGAGGAAGCACAAGCAGCACAGGCCCACTATTATGATTGTGGCACGGTCCTCCGGGAGTTCCAACCGGGAGACCGCGTCATGGTGTTGGTCCCTACCTCGCATTCAAAGTTGCTTGCCCATTGGCAAGGGCCGTACGAAGTTAAGGAGAGGAAAGGGCTCGTCGACTATTTGGTGAAACAGCCCAATCGTCGACCGAGCGAGCGGGTGTATCATGTCAACTTGCTGAAGCCGTGGAAGGAAAGGGACTCGGACCCCTCCTCCGCTCAGCCCCACTCTTTCTTTGCTCAAGGTACCAGTCTTAACTTCGGTCCTGACTTGAATGCTAAACAGAGACAGGAGCTTGAGACAGCGATCTTGTCCGTTCCAGAGGTAGTTAGTGAGCAACCTGGTAGGACCTCTCTGATTGCGCACGACATCGTGACAGAACCCGGAGTTGTCGTACGAGAACGCCCATATCGTCTTCCCGAAGCAAAGAAGGCAGAAGAGGAGCTTGAGATCAAGCACATGCTGGAACTAGGTGTGATTGAGGAAAGTTATAGTCCCTGGTCCAGTCTGATTGTCTTGGTCAGTAAGCCAGACGGAAGTTGGAGGTTTTGCAATGACTTCCGTCGACTGAATCAAGTCTCCCAATTTGACGCCTACCCAATGCCTCGCGTGGACGACCTCCTCGAGAGACTTGGACAAACAAAGTTTTTGACCACACTTGACATGACAAAGGGGTACCGGCAGGTTCCTTTAACGGACTCCGCGAAGGCTAAGACCGCGTTTAGCACCCCTAGTGGGCACTGGCAGTACACGGTCCTCCCATTCGGGTTACATGGGGCACCGGCAACGTTTCAGCGTCTGGTGGACAGAGTGCTCCGGCCCCATAACGCATTTAGTGCTGCCTATTTGGATGATGTAGTCATTCATTCCTGCACATGGAAGGATCATGTGCAGCAGGTGGAAACAGTGCTGCGAACACTGGCGGAAGCCGGGCTTCGAATTAACCCAAGGAAATGTTTCTTTGGATTAAGAGAGGATAAATATTTGGGCTACCTGGTGGGTCGTGGTACCGTCAAACCACAGTGTTCCAAAGTTGATGCCATATTAAACTGGCCCCGTCCAAATACCAAGAGACAGGTAGAGGCTTTTGTCGGGTTAGCTGGGTACTACCGCCGGTTTGTACCCCGGTTCTCCGAAAGAGCAGCACCCTTGACAGACCTTACGAAGAAGAAGGCCCCAATCCACGTGGTATGGACAGATAAGACTGCCGCTGCATTTTGTGACCTGAAACAGGCCCTTACGTCAGCACCCATATTTAAAGCACCAAACTTTACACTACCTTTTATACTCCAGACGGACGCTTCAGACACAGGCCTGGGGGCCGTGCTGAGCCAAAGCGTCAATGGTGTTGAACACCACACCATGTACCTGAGCCGGAAACTGCTGGATCGGGAGACTAGGTATGCCGCAGTGGAACGGGAGGCTCTTGCAATAAAATGGGCGATTACGCAGTTGAGGTACTACCTATTGGGCCGTGAATTTACTCTGGTGACGGACCATGCACCCCTCCAGTGGATGGCCCTTCACAAGGAGTCGAATCCCCGGGTCACTAGGTGGTTTCTTGACCTCCAACCATATAAGTTCTCGCTTGTTCATCGAAAGGGTACTCTCCATGCCAATGCGGATGCCCTCTCTCGAGTCCACGACCTCTCGGACAGGTCCGCCCGACCCGATGGGTCTGGGCTAAGGGGGGGGGGCCTTGTCACACACGTGCGCATGGGAAGCAGCTGAAGGGCCTAGACTCTTGTAATTCTACGCCAGGCCAGGGGGCGGCGGAGTGTACTGACTATCTCTCTCAGTCCTTTGCAGACCTGTCCCGGGAAATCCTGCCTCTGGACGGCCCCAAGGATGACGTCACTTCCGAACACCAGGATACCACTCCCACTTCCTGCAACGATGACGTCATTTCCCTTCTGGGCCTTTAAAACTGCCATCTTGCCTCAGTACAGGCGGTTCTGTTTTGGACTCCGAACGATTCACTTCGTGTACTTAAAAAAGAGCAATTGCAGCCAAGCATAATATACGGGTGGCTGCCCCAAACCTTTGTGATGTCTTCGACTCATTCTTGTTACAATTGATTGTTTGACATACACAGCAACCTCACCTCCTTTTTGGTTCTGTCTTTCTTTCCTAAAAATATATATATCTCTATGTTATACTCATCCCCATGTTTTTTATTTAGCCAGATTTCCGTTATTGTTATAATATCATAATTATGCTCTGCTGCATACAACTCCAACTAACTTGCCTTATTTTTGATACTTCTAGCATTAAGGTAAGCTATTTTAATGTGTTACTCCTTCTACATTTAAATGTTGGGTTAGAGTTTACATTACTATGCATTTTTATCTCTACACTGTTTTTTGTTCCTCCATGTATAGTTCTAAACCTGGCCTGTCCTTAACTCCCTGCTGCCCGTTCCCTACTTTAAACAATCCTTGGCTAACCTACTCATACGCCTCCCCAATACATTGGTGCCCCTCTGGTTCAGACATAACCTGTTGCGGCGGAACAGGTCCCATCTGTTCCAAAAGGAGTCCCAATGCCTGATAAACCTATACCCTTCTACTCTGCACCAAGATTTAACCCACGTGTTAAAGGTCTCCCACCTGTGCACCCTGAAGGCAACAAACTATGCAAAACTCACTGTCTCTGGAGTTTCAGTCCCCCTAATAATTGAGTCCCCAACTATCACTACCTCTCTCTTTCTGGGAAGTGGTTTTGAGGTGGTCTTTTGGGGTTTCTCATTCCTGCCTACCACCTCAGAATTGTCAGAGACACCGTCCAGCTCCACAAGGACCTGAAAATGGTTTGACACTTCTAATTCTGGGGTTCCCCCGGACAGTGTGCAACCTTTAATTTATGCCTTGTGACCGTGACCCACCTTTCTGGTCTGGGATCTCCTCCTGCGCCACCTTAGGGGGGGTGCACACCATCTCTCTAAAGGACACCTGGGTTAGGTCCCCAATTCTGTACTTCAGTGCCAGCCAGCCAACTCCTCCTCCAATTCAGCAACCCTGAACTCAAGGTGCTGGAACAGCTGGCATCTTCTGCAGATGTAGCAATAATAGATGACTGGCTCATCCAAGCCATCATCTAAAAAGTCCAATATCCAACAGGACTTGCATTGCACTGGCTTCTTTATTAAAATATGATTTAGGATTACTAAAACTAAGTTTAGTTTTTCTTCATTTTTCAAATTTAAATTTAATTATTTAATTTAAATGGGGTGGAGTGGTGGCTCTGAGGCTAAGGATCCGCACTGATAATTGGAAGGTTGCTGGTTCAAATCCTACAAATGCCAAAAGTGACTCTACTTCATTGGGCCCTTGAGCAAGGCCGTTAACCTGCAATTGCTCCATCCTGGGTGTGATGTAAATCTGCATCCAGCCCTGCATGTAGGCCCTCCAACCTGCAGGGAAAAACCTGGGGATTGGTGGCAGAATTGGTACTCCAGCCACCATAAACAAATTCACACTGTTCCATTCCATCTGAACTCGTGTGGTGCTGAGGTGCCACCCATTGCATGGCTGCACTTGGGTCATAATCTGGGAGTTGGTTTGTCATGTGGTGGGTGTGGCAATGCGCTGTATCAGCACGTGCTCCTAACCTTTCTCTAATAACTTAAATGGTAAAAGTAAAAAAATGTAAGCCAAATAAATTTGATTATAAAACTACTACACCTATTTTACACCTTCTGGCCCCTTAAGCTCCAGTAATATTCTCTTTCTCAACTGCATGCTGTTTGTCCTTCTATGAGGTTAACTTTAGTCTTCTCTGTATGTTGTCCTACGTTGCGCTTCTCTTATTCCTTACGTAGTAGCTCTCCACTCGCACTAGTTGTATTCCCCATATTAATGAACCCTTATGCTGTTGCCCACTTAACTGCTGTTCCTCCGGACTGCTAAGAACTATTCAATCTACAATTAATAAATAAATAAAACTTGCTTATTGAATATTTGGTGCTTACTGTCTTATCTGCTTCTACAGCCCCTTGTGCCTGATCAGGCTTCTTAACATTGGCCGCTTACCTGCGCACTGCTGAGTGTTTCCATTTATTGCATTGAAGTCAACCTTTTTTTTAAACTAAGGAATTGCTGTTTCTGTTACTTATTAACTATTTATTGCTACGATTTCCTTACAGATGCTGATGTCAATTACTGCTGCTTTCTGCCCTGTCTCTTCGACACTAGTTCAAATACTTTCCTAGTGCCTCATGTATAAATGGTGCGTACACACAAAAATGTTGCGTACACCCGTTTCCACACTTGTTGCAAGATGTATAAAAACAAAACTTGGCCTAATGCCACACACATTTTCATGGCAGGGTCCCCCCTCGTGTACGTTCGTTTCTGCTTGGTTTGGCAAACTGGCGGCACCCAGTGTCTAAGCAGTGCTACTGTTTCTGTAGCGTGCTTTTCTTTTTTAGATTCACATCTATGATGCACGTTTTATGAAATACATCAAAATCAATTGAATATTGTTTACAAATTTAATTCACTTGATTGTTTCTACCTTTTTATCTATTTTATCTATTTAACTGATCACTCCTACCACTTTCTTTTATGTGGATCACTCTTTAATTTAATATTGTTTCCTTATCAGTATGCTGCTGCAGGAGTATGTGAATTTCCCCTTGGGATTAATAAAGTATCTATCTATCTATCTATCTATCTATCTATCTATCTATCTATCTATCTATCTATCTATCTATCTATCTATCTATCTATCTATCTATCTATCTATCTATCTATCTATCTATCTATCTATCTATCTATTTTGTAACAATATAATGGTGCACGGAATGGCCAAACTATTCCAACTACCTTGGCTGCTTTAGTGTAGTTAGAAAACATCGTAAATGGAAGAATTAGAAGAGAGCGCATTTTTACAGATGATGACGACTGGCTTCTAAGTCGATTTTGATTTCCAACAGCTATCCTCTTGGAGCTGTGTGCTGAACTGGCACTGGCTTTACAAAGGCAGACTTTGAGGAATTGTGCTGTACCTGCTCCTTTGCAAGTTCTGTCCACTCTCCGGCTTTTAGCCACAGGATCTTTTCAACTTGAACTTGCTGACCGATTGAATATTTCACAAACATCACTGAGTTTCGCCATGCCAGCTGCATATGATGGTATTATCCACTTGTCATCCAGATATATAAAATTTCCTTACACTGTGGTGGAACTGGCAAACATAAATGCACAATTTGCAACAACGTCTGGTTTTCCAAAAGTAATTGGCGCGGTCAACTGCATATACATTGCTATTGTAACGATGTTGGACAAGTTACAACAGCCAGGGATGAATCACCAAAAGAATGAGCTGCCATTTCATCATATACAAGGGGGGACCCAAAAATAATTGGAATTTTATTGTTGTTAGGTTATTTATTTATTTCCGGTTATTTTTGGGTCCCCCCTCGTATAGCTGGAAGCCTATAAAACTGGCAGTTCCACACAGTTGCATGTGCTTTTTCCAACTAGTGCAGCAAAAGGCAAGAAGTTCTTTTAAGGATAGCGAGTCACCAGAAAAGAGCCATGTAAAGAGCAGAGAATCGATCTGCATTGACGCTCCATTATAAATGCGCTTTCAGAGAATGAATCTGGTTATGCAAATAGAAAGTATTTCCACTCTATTAATGTATTGTGCTGGTCTATATTCCTCAGAAAGTGTGTTGCATTGTGCATCAGACAGCGTTACAGCTTCGTTTAAATGTAATTAGCAGAATTAAAGCTAAAAACAGATAATCAGATGCAGCCTGTATTTTTTAACCAATTCATTTAATTTGTGGTCAATATCACATAATACAACCCTTATATTCCTAAGTTAATTGGCAACATCTCTTACAGCATCCACTATTGCATTTTATGACTTCAGAACAATGTCTGTCAGCTTAAAGCCAGAAGGTCTGCGGGTGGTTTTATGAGGCAGAGGTGTCTGTGCAGCAGTACCATTACTGTGTGGATTTGAGTTGTCAGCACGGGGGTCAACTTATGTAATATTGTCTGAAACAGAATAAACTGATGGTGGGCTGCTGACTCGCTTTTAATGTTGACTTTGATATCTGACCACTTCTTTTTTATTTTGGGCACTGTGCAACTTTCTGCACTTCAACTTTCAAGTGTCTCTGCCACACTGTATCACTCCATCAATTTTCTTTTGTTGTTTATACCACTGCTTAAGCCATCAATTAGTATGTTTTTCCTTGTCTCCACTTTGCATTCGTGGAAATTCTTTTTTTCCATGTGCTTTTGTCATTGTCTTTTAACAAAGCACTGAAGAAAAGGGGCTATTTATATTGATTTGCATATTAAAATATGCAAAATTCTGGGAAGAGTCAAGGTGGGGCTATATGCACATGTATTAAATTTCACATTCATTGGGATTTCGAAAGGGGAAGTGTGTGGAAGCTGGCGTACGCAGTTTTTATGCATCTGGTTTTTTTTTTGTGTATGTACATTTCCACTTTTGCCCGTATGCCATGTTTTAGTGCGAATATTACACACCGTGTTATATATGAGGCCTCTTGTAATTTTCATTCATTTTGTTGCCTTTCCTAGTGTGAGGCATAATGCAGAGATGTGTGGGGTCCTTAATAATATTTATAGCCTACACATTGCACATCACTTCTTATCGATGTTTTGGATGGAGAGCAGTTAAATGGTAATTCTGGGAAGCGCCCAGAATCGAACCGGCAACGTCTTGATTATGAGTCAGCAGTTCTTACCCCTGTACCACCCAGGCAGTCATGTCAGCATTGTACCCTAACCTGATTTCTTTTTCTTTGGTTATATTCTTGAAATAAAGTGCACTTGTTTTGTTATACATTGTCACAATAATGAGACATACTCAGATAAAGGTTTGGGGCAGCCACCCGTATAATCTGGTATCCTGGCTGCAAAGTCGTTTTTTATTAAATAAACCGCACTGATGTGCATACAACTGAGTCCAAAACAAGACTGACAAATAGGGAAATGGGGAAGGCTTTTAAAGGGGAAGACAGGAAGTGAGGTCATAAGGATCGGGCCCATGTTCTTTAGCCATTGGTTCGAGCCCGGACGTGACATCACAGGGGCCGGAGCCGGTAAGGTCTCCTTCCATTGGCTTGGTCCCGGAAGTGACGTCAAAAGAGCCAGATGGAATCTCCCGGGAATGGTCTACAGGAAAGAGAGAAAAAGAGTCAGTGCGCTCTGCCACATCCCAGCATGCCTCATAGCTGCCGTCACTCAAGCTGTTTAGCTGCCTCCCATGCGCACGTGTGTAATAACATGTACCTTTTGTGAAAATGTTTATTTGATATTTGGACTTCAGTCTTGACAAATCATACACTTCATGTCAAAATCTGTCATTAGTACTATACCATGAAAAAGTTTCTGTTTTAGGTGTGTGTTCAATATGTCTTTCCCCACATTTCCTGTCATCCTACTGTACATTTACCCAGAACGTTGTAGACATGGAACACACATGAAATGCATGTGTTCCAAATAACTATATATTATTTACCCAATACAACTCCAGGCACCTCACATCAAGATAAACAGACTTGAGCTGGGAGAACTTTTTGCCTAGGTTGAGCTGCAGCTATGGGGGAATAAGATAACAGTCTGCTTGCTGCTTGTGCTTATTGACACATTTGCAAAACAAAAGATGGTTATGGAGAGGTCGAAGAAATTTAAGGTGGCCTAGGTTTTTTTGTAGGCTTCAGGGATTCTATCATTAAAGATCAATTACTGTACATTATGGACTTTTTTGCTACAACAAACAATCAGTGTTTTTGTTGGTATAAGCAGTGTTTAAAGCATACATATATTCTGAGTCTCATAATCTGTCACTTTCTGTGCCACTCGTGTCAGTCAGTCATTTTCCAACCCGCTATATCCTAACACAGGGTCATTGGGGTCTGCTGGAGCCAATCCCAGCCAGCACAGGGCGCAAGGCAGGAACAAACCCCGGGCAGGGCACACACACACACACACCCACACACCAAGAACACACTAGGGACAATTTAGGATCGCCAATGCACCTAACCTGCATGTCTTTGGACTGTGGGAGGAAACCGGAGCATCTGGAGGAAACTCCTGCAGACAGGGGAAGAACACGTAAACTCCACTCAGGGAGGACCCGGGAAGCGAACCCAGGTCCCCTTACTGCGAGGCAGCAGCACTACCACTGCGCCACCGTGCCGCCTGCAACTCATGTCTCTACTTCAAAATACTAGCTGATTAGTTTCCTCTATTACTTTCTGCTGTATTGGTTAGGTAAAATATTGTACCTATGAAAATCACACATCAAGGTGAAGTTTTTAGTATATGAAATGGATATTTTAGATACTGTGCAGTTGTGTAAACTACTGGTTGTGTAAAGTTGTGTAAATCTTCACTAGTGGTAAATAAACTGCTTCATATGCCTTGTTAACCCTCATCTTAGTCACAAAGTTAAAAAAATAGTGTAAATGTTTAAATACTAGAATGATTTCTTTGATGATACTGACTTGTGTCTTATTAAGTTTATAAGCTTTTATTTAAACCTCAGGAATAGTTTAATTTGAAACAGTTACATTTCTAGTGGGTGTTTTCTGTTAGTTAGCACAGAGTAGATTTTCCACGTTTAATTACCAAGTAGTTGTAAAACAAAAGTATTGCATACTGCACTGTGTATTTTATACATGGTAACCAGTTTTAATATAGAGCTGTGGGATATATTACAAAGCATTTTCTGTAAATTATAAACATTTATTTGGCTGATAACTTTTTCATTCATATGGGATGCATGTTGTAGGTTCTATGTATTTTGCATAGTCTTTGGAAAGCCATAACAACATAACAAACTACCCCCCTTCAAAAAAAAAAAAAAAAATGGTTGATGCACGTGGCCTTACATAGTCAAATAGTCATTTAAGTTTTTAATGTTGGTCACCAATAAATACTGTTTTGATGAATTCAGTGAAGCTATTGTGTGCTAAAAGAACATATACTATACGTGTGCAGTCCAAGAGGTTCATTCTTTAATAAATAAAAAAAAAATATTAGACTATGACTAATTTAGCTACTTCATTTGTTGCATTTTCTTTTGTAGTCAATGCCTAGTCTGGTTTCAGTTTGCACTTTACAGAAATCAACCCAAGCTGAGACACCAGTGTTTTTGAGACCACAAACAAAATTATCCATAAAAAACACATTCAAAAATGCAGTTTTGGATTGTCAACTTCTACTATTACTAATAATAATCATTTTTATGTATATAACGCCTTTATCAAACTCAAGAACACTTTACAAAATATTACAAACATAAGAAGCCAGAAACAAGTAGCAGTACTAAAGTATAACAAACAATATTGTCACAATGTAGTTACATTCTACAAGGGTTAAAAATCTAAGGTTGGAAACTAAATATTCATTAAACAGAAAAGTTTTCAATTCAATTTTAAAGAAGAAAATGAAAAGCAGTCTTGCAAATGCTGAGGTAAGTTTTCCAGATGCAGGGACAAGTATGACTCTTAAATGATCTGTCACCCCAGAAAGAATGTTTGCTCTGTGGTACCATTAGGAGTCCAGTACCAGAGCACCTAAGGGCATATGAAGGATTACATCTGTGAATGAGGTGGACAAGATACAGTATGTAGGAGCAGGAACAGGCAAAACCTGAAAAGTAATGAGTTCTTCTTCTTCTTCTACTTCTTCCTCTTCCTCCTCTTCTTCTTTTTCTTCTTCTTCATCATCATGTCGCATATGGGGTCGAATGTACTTGATCAACCATCTCCAAACAACTTGGTCCTGTACCTCCTCACAATTCAAGTCCTTTTCCTTCAGTCCTTTTTTTATTTTATCTATCCAACCTCCATTTTGGCCTCCCTCACTTTCTCTTACCCTGTACTTCCATTACCATTATTCTTTTGCCTACATATTCATTATCTTTCCTCATCACATGTCCATACCACTTCATCCTAATTTCCTGTACTTTCTCAGATATCTCTCCGACATTTGTTGTACCTCTAAATTGTCTCATTTCTTATTTTGAAAAATAATGAGTGCCAGTATATCCTTATCATACAAATAAATAGGCAGCCAGTGAAAATGGTAAAGGAAAGGAGTAATGTGGTCTTTTCACTCGGTGTATATGTGGACTCTAGCAGTTCTGGATATACAGTGCATCCGGAAAGTATTCACAGCGTATCACTTTTTCCACATTTTGTTATGTTACAGCCTTATTCCAAAATGGATTAAATTGCAGTAAAGTAAAAAATGAGTAAAGTAAACAATGCCTAGAATGGCATCAACATCTGATGAGAGAGCAAAGCAAATGCGCAAAGCAAAATACTCAGTGGATAATGTTTTACGTATATTTTATTATTTTGAATTGGACTCTGACTTGTCGGACTCCAGTTTTGGCTCAGGTTATCTGGAGATCTAAAACAAAAGTGAGGTACAGGCATCAGCTGTGCTGATTGGTCCATACCTGATCTGCCGATGCCACCCCCATGCAGCTGCTGTAACTGTTGCAGCAACCAGAGATGGCTAACATGCTGAAATAAGGCACTGCATACAGCAACAGACATTTTACATTGATGTATGTGAAAAACTATTGCTTTGTATACATTTCAGAAAATTGAGCTTTTTGGAAAAATATTCAGCCCTGGGAGGAAAAGAAAAAAAATCAGCCCTAAAACAGTTAAGAATAGGTGTAAGAGCAGAGGTTCTAAGAGAAGAAGGAACATAAGAAGAAGCTAGAGATGTAATAATTAGGTGAGAAATGGAACCTACAATAACTGAGGTGCAAAACTTAAGATAATAAGTAGGCACAAGATTGGACTGTGAAGAGAAGGATTTTAATTCTGAAATTAATTCAGGGATACAGAAATGGTCTGTAGTGACAAAATCAGTCCATGATGACTTACAAACTTCAGGGAGGTTGTCTTTGGAAGTTGAAAAGGAGTTAATTGTTGAGAACGTCTAATAGATATTACTGCCTTTAATCCTATAAATGTCTAAACACTCTTGACAGAAGCAGGAGCAAATGATGTAAGAGGCTGTGTAAGACTGCTATTCTAGAAAATAGATTCTTTGGATTGTTGCTGCCCTCATGTTTATTGGAGAAATAATAAGAGGAACAACTTTTATTTAAAGCTTCCCTATTCTTAGGTAGAGGCAGAGTGGTGGCTCTGAGGCTAGGGATCAACACTGGCAATCGGAAGGTTGCTGGTTCTAATCCCGTCAATGCCAGAAGTGACTCTACTCAGTTGGGCTTTTGAGCAAGGCCCTTAACCTGCAATTGCTTTGTCCTGGGTGTGACGTTAATCTACATCCAGCCCTGCAAGCATGTCCTCCTGGGAAAACTTGGGGGTTGGTGACAGGATTGGCATTCCAGACGCCATAAAAATCCTCACACTGGTTCCAGTGTGGTGCTGAGCTATCACCCACTGCACAATCCAGGGTGGTTCATCTTGTGGTGGGTGCAGCAGCACATGCTCCCAACCACTCTCTCTCTATTCTTAGACATACTGTATGTTCATTGTAAGCCTTAGAATAGATAGTAAGACCCATTTTGTTGTAACCTGTGTTCAAGATGACAACCAGTTGTTTTCAGCACGCTAAGCTTTGAAGCATACCATGGGGAAGAAAGAGCAGCAGGAACTTGTGTGTTTCTTAGAGGGACAAAATAATTATGTAAGTGTATTAGAACATATACAGATTTACTGAGAAACCATGGGAGACTAAGTCCAGTTTAGTATCATGGGAAGCCAAATCATAAAGCAGCAGCATGAGATGAAAGGCAGAGTGATTTTTAAGACTCCATTTTTATTTATCATAATTATGTTATCATAATTCCACTTTTCCATTTGTACATTTGCATAAATCTAGTGAATAATTTCAACTACAAGCTATAGGGAACAGAGAGTGATTTATGTTCTTGGTCTCTATATTAAATAAGAAGGTAAGCACAGGACTGTTGTCAAATGAAAGAGAAGAAGAAGAATACTTTCAATTTTCATTCATTATTCTGACTTTCTGCAAATATTTATTTAACAATATTTTAGCAAAAAATGTGTGCATTTTGCACATTGTGAGCATATGACTGAATAACTGAAATGTGGGTTAAGTGACACAAGTAACAAGATTTTTTTCATGGATGTTTTATCAGTGCTTGCTGTTGTTCAGTATTGCCTTGCTCTGTCCCCCCATTGAAGCCTATTATTTCATGACCTCTATTCTCTATTTTTCCCAGCCATCACTAAAAACAGCACAGTGTTAGCAACAGATAAATATGATCATTTTTAGTTGGAATATAATTTTAAGGTCAGTATTACCTCCAGATTTTGACTGTTATATCTGGAACAGGGAAACCTGGGTGTTCTGAGATGTAACTGTATATACAGTCATTAGATAGAAATGTAGCTTGTGTCTTCAATAAAGAAAAGCCTTGCATCTGTTTTGTGCTGTTGTGAATAGCAAGCTTTATTTCAATATTTTTAAGACAAAAGAGTGTATTTTTTTGATTTTTTAAGGCTTATTTCAGTGAACTCCAGTAACCTGTCTCATAAACAAAAAATGGAATTAATTAAATGCTTGATAATGCATTCTTCAAAGAAAACTCATCCAGAGTGACACATACAGGCTACACTGTTACTCTTATTTGCTTCACACATAGTGGATACTGTTATATAGCATATGTTTCTTAGATAGTATAGTTAGATTGGGTAATTTTCAGAGGCAGAAAATATTTAATGCATTTTAATACATTTAATATAAAACATGTACTAGATTGTTGCAATAGTGCCTCCGTAGTAGATCAGAACAGTATAACACTAATCATACATGTGTGGTTGTGTTACAAGGCTGAAAACTCTGTACATTTATTTTTTTTCCATTTATTTTGTAATCTTATGGCATTTACAAGAATCTGTTTTTTTTCCTAATGCAACATGGCCTGAAGTAAAAGCTGTTTACAACTTTTATTATGATACCATATTGTTCACATAGCAGAGAAGCAATAAGTGCCCTGTCAAAAAAAGAAAAAAATTGAAGAATGAATAAAAAAAATATAAGATATTTTTAAAGTGCAACAAGTTCTTTTTATTCAGGAATCTTATTCTGGTTGTACTAAGTTATACATGTTTTTAAAAGGGGCACTAAGCTATGCAATTTTTTGATTGCTTGGAAGAAACTTATCTGATTATACAGAGCAAGTGGTAGACTGGACTGCTACAATAGTAATAATTTCTAAAGCAACACTTTTTTGACTTTTTTTGTACAACAAAGAAGATATTGCCATTATTCTGAAAATTTTCCAACCAAGACACTGCAGTATCAAATATACTGTATTTATGGTAAAATGGGATTTGAGATTTGTAACAAAACATTCCTAAGCTTACATAATTCTATTCAGGGTCACAATGGGTAGAAGTCTATCCTAGCAGCATGAAGCTCAAGGCAAGGAATGAGCCCTGGATACAGCACCTGTCCATCTCAGGGACCGCCATTACACACTTATCTGCGTTCACACTAGGTTCAATTTAAAATCACAGATTAAGTTAACTTGCATGTTTTTATCAATTTGGGAGGAAGAGTGGAGAGTCCTAGGGAAAGCTCTTGCAGACACAGAGAGTACCTGCAGACTGCACATGGATAAAACCCAGGACAGAATTTTAACCTAGGCTGCTGGATCTGCGAGGCAGCAGTGGTACCCACTGTGCCACCATGTTGCCATTTATGATTTGTTATTTATTAAATAAAATAGCAGGCAAGGCTAAATTGTAAGCAATTCAAACTGATTTGTTTAATTGTGTTAGTAAAGTTATAGCATTAATTCATTTTTAACAATATAAACTGACGCAGTCAGACGATAGGAATCATTTCATTCATTCTGTAAAAAAATGTAGAAGCTATACTAATATGCCATTTTAAAAACGTAAACAGTTTGTAACATCTGTATACTACTGCACCGCCATGCTACTATTTGTGATGTTATTTTTTATTACAACTAAAGCTTGTGAATATCTATTAAATTAAAGTGAATTATTTGTTTAATCATGACATTTAATTTTTAGCATTAATTCAGAGATTATTACATTTAACATGATAAACTCCATTTAATCCATTTTATATGAAATCCTATAGGCTTCAATGAAGCAGAATTCTAAAAATGTGAACCATTTATAACATATGTATTCTTTGCGTGAGTGGACCTCCACCACAATCACTGCATAGAATATTAACCAAACTAATTAGTGTTTAATCACAACTTATGTACTATATATGTAATTAAGTGTCACTAATTTAAAGTTTTATTTTACTGTAGATGTCTATAATCAATTAATTTTGTATTCTATAGAAAAATCTAATTTTAATTGTTAATTGTTAATTGTTAAATTGTTAGTGTTGTTTTACTTTCCAAAATGATCATTAAATCATGTGTGATGCATATGTTTGATGTAAAAAAATCTCTGACAGCTGAAAAACATATAAGTGATCGCAGCTGTTCTTGCTTTGGTGGACAAATAAGATAAACTCAAAATATGCTTCTGTATTTTTGTTAGGTAGCAGTTCAGTTGTGAGAATTATAGGCAGAAGGTGTTTATAGCAATACTCAGAGCAAATTTAAAACCACATCATTTATCTTTGGGGGAAGAGTGTAGTTTGATTTTTTTTAACTTCTTGATTTCTACAATTTCTGTGAATTTTCAGATAGTCTCTTTTTTAACATTTCAGAGTTTGTTGGAAGGAGTGTATAATTTCCTCATGTTAGATAACAATTTGTGGAAACTTTATGAAATAAAAAAGTGGTGCCTCTTTTTTTGTAGTGCAATATACTGTTGATATGACTGTAATGGTAAATGATTTAAAGTTAAACTGCTTGTAAGCTTAGGTGGAACAATCACTACTGTAGTCACTTGGTCACTTGGCTTCAGTACTCAGTCCAGTGAATTTACATCTTTTTTCATGTTTGAGTGAGTTATCAGTGGGTATTCTGGTTTTATTCCACATGCCAAGTAAGTCTGAGTTTGATTGGTGGCTCTAAATTGTCCTAATATGAGTGAATATGAATGTTTCCTGAACGTACACTGTAATTCCAGGCAAGGGTGCTTCCTCCCTTACACCTATAAAGGAAAAGTGGGTTTGAAAATCAATGACTCCCACATATTTTATATAAATATGTTTGTGTTCTAAATGTTATGATATTTATCTAATTGATGAATATGTTTTCATCAAGGCTTTCATACAATTACAGTGTTTTTATACCCTTTCTTCTACAATTCAGTTCACATATGCACTGGTACGTACTTTTCTATTACAAAAATTTCTTACAGCAATCTTATACACTGAATTATTTACGTGTGTTAGAAGCGCTCAATTTGCTTTATTTGAAAGACAAAAGAATAAAAAGTATACACAGCTTAAATGTAAGATGTGTTTGTCTAAAAATGACAAAACTCACAAGAAGAAAATCAGGCTTAAATGCCTCTTCTGTCCAATTCTAAGTTCTCTTGTCTGTGTGAAATGCCAGGGTTTTTAATCACCCTTGGTTATAGATAGATAGATAGATAGATAGATAGATAGATAGATAGATAGATAGATAGATAGATAGATAGATAGATAGATAGATAGATAGATAGATAGATAGATAGATAGATAGATACTTTATTAATCCCAAGGGGAAATTCACAAAAGAATTTCACAAAAAAATTCATAAAATAAAAGTGGCAGCCAGGTGACTGTAATTGTGACCTCGTGCCTGATGCAATTCTATGTTCATGGAAATGAAAGAAGACTTAAAGATAGTGTTGATTTGTAAAACATTTTCACCCAATAGTTTGAATTGTATGTGAATAAACCCATGTTTTATTCTGAGGATTCAACCATTTGTACATTATTATCTTACAACAAAGCACGTGCTTGCATCCACTTTTACTTATTTATTTGTTTTAATCTTTAAAAATTTTGCAGAAAACAGTGTAGAAGTTACTCAGATTTGTAAACATTTTATGAAAGTGACAAGTATAAAAAATTAGAAAATTAGGTATCTCTTACTGAATTTACGGTCTTACTTGAATGGTTACTTGATGTCACATTCATTCTGTTAGGGTGAGCACTATGCATGTCACTTCCAGAGATTTTTTTTTCTTATTTTATTTTTCTTATTTAATCATCTGATGCTATTGGTTGAGTTGCTGGTACATAAAATTTGAATAAGTGGATTAAGAAAACAATATAATTAAGTGGCTCAAGTGAGCAGTGAAGCAGTGAAAGGTTGAAATGGTGTGCTACAAGTAAATACCTAGGTTTAAAACCCATTCAAGACTCAGAGACAATCTTTTCTTACATTACAGAATTTAAGTTGAATACTGTTAGACTTTTATAGGTTTTATATTCATATTATTCTGTTGTGTGCTAACATACTGTAATGTGTATTTTTCAGCCTGACATTCATACAGTGAATTTTTTTTGTGGAAGATAAAAACTTTGATAGTAATACATACTGAATTCCAAGCAAATTGATTATTTCCTTGAGACAAATGCATCCTCAGAGGTCTCAGCAGGTATGAACGCATCTTTTAAAAGGATAGATTATTTCATACCTTTATCACAAAAATAAACTGGAAACCAAGAAGGCACCTGAGTTAATCAGCAAAATTACCAGAATAGATGTAGAATACGCAAGGTCTCCAAATGAGGCACTCTATAGGAAAAGATAGGTTTTGCAATCACAATTTAATCTCTTGAATAATATTTGTAATACAATAACAGCAATTAACAACACAGACGTAGATAAAATTATTGATCATAAAAATATAACTTACACATTTAGAGAGTACTGTAAGTCCTTATATTTTGCTCATTTTAAAGAAGATAAGACACTCTCCAATGAGTTTCTTGATTCATTAGAGATACTACAGCTAGATAGTCTTAGTTCTGCAGAACTGGATAAACCTCTGACACTTTCAGAATTACTAGATGCTATAAATGTTTATGGAAGCTAAAGACAAAAAATTCTACCTCAAACGTTTTGCCAAGCATTAATTGCCATCTTTCCTAAGAAGAACAAGGACCTACTACAATGTGCATCATACAGACCAATCTCTCTTCTGAATAGCAATGTTAAGATACTCTCCAAACTTCTAGCCAGAAGGATTGAGAAAATGCTTCCTTCTGTAATATCACGAGACCAAACAGGATTTATTAAAGGCAGACACTCAATTTCTAACCTTCAATGTTTGTTTAATATACTATATTCACCCATTATATCTCACACCCCAGAAATCCTATTATCTTTAGATACAGAAAAAAGCATTTGATATGGTTGAATGGGATTACCTATTCACCACATCACAAAAATTTGGGTTAGGCCCAAACATGTATGCATGGATCAAACTACTTTATACTAGTCCACAAACCTCAGTTCTTATGAACAACATTATTTCAGATAACTTCAAGCTAGCACATGGTACTTGACAAGGATGTCCCTTATCATCTTTGCTCTTTGCAATCGCTATTGAACCATTCCCTGTATACTTTCAAAACACATCAGAGATAAAGGGGATTCTCAGAAAAAATAAAAAATAAAATATCACTATCTGCAGATAATATGGTACTATATGTATCAGACCTACACATTTCTGTGCCAGTAGTCCTAAAAGCATTAGCAGATTTTGAAAAGATACCTGTCCAGAAGCCTCAGTTTGTATTAGCAACATTATTTCAGACTACTTCAAACTAGAATGTGGTAACTGACAAGGTTTCCCCCTACCACCATTGATCTTTGCTATCACCATTGAGCCATTAACTGTTTATTTTTGAAATGCATCAGAGATAAAGGGGATTACCAGAGAAGGACTTGAACAGAAAACATCACTATAGGCAGACAACATGGTACTGTATATATCAGACCCATTAAATTCCATGCCAGCAGTCCTAAAAGCACTAGCAAAATTTCAAAAGATCTCAGTACTCAAAATCAATTTGAATAAAAGCATGCTTTTTTCCAGTGAATTCTCTAGCGCATAATATCAGATTGGACACCTTGCCATTTATCTTAGCAGATCAGTTTACATATCTAGGGATAAATATTACAAGTAAATATAAAGCTCTTTTTCTACAAATGTTTGCAGTCTGCATGGAGAAAATTAAGCAACACATGACTAGATGGTCTACCTTCCATATTACATTAGCAGGGAGAATCAACATTGTTAAGATGGCCATCCTTCCCAAGCTGCTCTTCCTAGTTCAAAGCATCCCCATATACATTAACAAATCATTTTTTAAGAGATTAGACTCAATCATAACTTCATTTATTTGGAATTCGAAACATCCATGCATCCAAAGGGCAACTCTACAACAACCTGAAACAGAAGGGGGCATGGCACTACCCAACTTTCAATTTTATTAATGGGCGGCAAATATACAGGCTATAAAGACCAGTTACAGGCTATAAAGACCAGGGGCCTCATGTATAATGCCGTGTGTAGAATTCACACTATAACATGGCGTACGGACAAAAGCAGAAATGTGCTTACGCACAAAAAAATCCAGATGCATAAATCTGTGGGTACGTCAACTTCCACGTTCTTCCTCTACATAAATCCTGGTCAGCGTGAAAAGTAACGCACATGCACGCACCTGCTGTCCCGCCCCAACTCCTCCCAGAATTACACCTCTTTCAATATGCAAATCAATATAAATAGCCCTTAAAAGAAAAGACAATGGCAAATGCACGGGGAAAAATAGAAGAATTTCAGCGAATACCAATTGGAGGCAAGGAAAAACTTACTTTTTGTTGGTTTAAACAGTGGTATAAACAACAAAAGAAAGTTGATCAAGTGACTTAGCGTGTCGGAGAAACTCGAAAGCTCAAGTTCACAAAGTCGCACAGTGCCCGAAATAAAAAAAAAGAATTTGTCACATATCAAAGTCACAGTGAAAAGGCTAGTCATAGCCCACCGTCTGAGTGTCATATGAAAGCTTATTAGGGTACAGAGAAAAAAAATAGGCACACAGTGGGGAAAAAAGCACGAAATGTCAACTTTAATCTCAAAATTTCCACTTTAATCATGTAGTTTATTTTGTCATTAAAGTAAAACCTCATAAATTTCATCTTAAAATCGTTTCATTTACTAGTTTCTCAAATCCCATCGTAACTAAAGTAGCACATTAAATGCTTTGTTTTGTATTTGATATTCTATGTGTGCGAATCACTGTGTGCTTCCGGGCTTTCTCTTCTTCCAACAGGACACAGAATCCATTACATTCCTAATATTACAGCTCTCTGAATAATTAAAATACTGAGATGTATATGTGATATCATTTTCATGATGACAGGAGTTAACACTAGAATTACCAGAGCCTACGAAAAAACTCGTAAATCCGTCCCACCTTAAATCGCGTCTTAAATCCGTTTGCACATCTCCGCCAGAGTCTTTTGTCATCTAAATGTGCTGATAAACAAAAGCTACTAGCAGCCAGCTCTTCCATCTCCCCACCGACTTAGAATGAACTTTGCCTAGCTCATGCCTTGCCTTGATTTGATTATCTGGGATTGAAGTGGAGTTTTAGAGTGGAAATAATTCTAGCGTTATTTGGAATACACGCATTTCATGTGTGTTCCGTTTCTATAGTAGTCTGTGCAAACACATTTTTAAAACAGAAACGTTTTTCATATTCTAATAGTAAATGACAAAATGTAGGCATAAACTATATAACGTATGAAGCCTGAAGTCCATATATCAAAGAAACACTTTCACAAAAGGTACAAATAAGAGAACACGTGCGCTTTTATTCAAAAATATAACTGCACAAAAAAAAAAAAGCCGCGTTAGCATGCCATATTGACACTCTTACTACAACCGGCGCGGTGGCGTAATGGTATCAGTTCCTGACTGGGAATCAGAGGGTGGCGAGTTCGATCCCGCACGGCTCCACTTCGAGAAGTGAACTGCTGTTATTCTTACAATTTTAGAATAACAACATAAATTTGATTTCAGTCTGTAACAGCCGGTGTAACTTATGATACTGGTAAAGGTTAGCTTTTTTTTTTTTTAATTCACTTTTCATTCTCGCAGTCGCATTCAGAATCAATCCTTAACCTTGTATGGGCTCTGCCAGTATGCCAACAATTTAGAGTGGGAGGTAGGAACTAACACCATGACACAGTCACTGGGTTTGAATTCCTGTAATGACGTCCCACGGTTATAACACCTGCTTGAGCCTTTTCCATATTCTCTTTTAAAATGGGTCGAATCTTTGCAAATCTTTCTCGTAATTAGGCAATATACTGTAGAATGTTTGTAGATGTGAGGGCCTCCCATCCTTATTTTAGGATGTCCAATAACCCACAGGGTTGATGGCTGTTTAATAACTCAAAAGGGGAAAACCCCGTTGAGGCTTGTGGGACCTCCCAATAAGCAAAAAAATGAGGATAACTGGTCCCAATTCCTCCAATCCACACTAACCACATTGCATAGCATTTGTTTGAGGGTCTGATTAAACCTCTCCACAAGACCGTCAATTTGAGGATGGTATACTGCGGTCTTTAGATGCTTAATCTGAAGTAACTTGGTAACCTCCTGAAAATGAAAGGCATCCCTTGATCTTTTAAGATTTCCTTAGGGATGCCTATTCAATCAAAGACCCCTACAAGTTCCTGTGTGATAGCCTTAGAGTAAGGTATTTTTAAAGGGACAGGAAGTGAGTACCGTAATCTATGAGGACTAACCAAGGGATCGAGGGGTCCCACAATGTTGATCCCTATTCGTTCAAATGGGATGTTGATAAGGGAAATGGGGATTAGATGAGCACAGTCTTTTCTAGGAATCAGCTGTAACTGACATTCCAGAGAGGAAGTACAGAAACAACAAACCCCCTCATTAATCCCCGGGCAATAGAATCAGAGCTTAATTCTCTCCAAGTTTTTGTCGGCTCCCAAATGGGCGTCTAGAAGGTGGGTGTGTGCTAGTTTGTAGATCTGCCACCGAAAGGTCTAGCAACAATGACCTCACCTCCACCTCGGGTTCAGCTACTCTGTACAATAAATCATTATTAATGACGAAGTCGGGTCCATTAGGTATGGAAAGGTTTGTGCATTGGCCAGCCACGGAGACTGCTGCTTTTCTGGCAAACTTAAGATTATCATTCCATTGCTCCCATTTAAAGGAGGCAGGCATTTTTCTAAACTGAAAAGATAAAGAGGAAAGAGGATCGTGGTTGACCTCAATGGGCGGTGTTTCCGACCAGGACAGCCTGTCGCCGGTAGATGATGCTCCCGGCTGTGTTGTCTCAGCTCACACTCCGTCACACTGAATCCCCACATGATCCCTTACTGCTGCCTAATTACACGGCGTGGAGGCAGTTTGGAGAGGAACATCTCCATCCATAGCTAGACCAAAAGAGTGAGTAGGAGTGGTGTGTGTGGGACCGATTTTATTATTAGACCAGTCTCGTCCAAGTATCATGGGGAAAGGTGGATTTCGGTGGACCATCACCCGCATTATTCTTACGGAGCCCTCATAACTGATTATGCAGGTGGCAGACTTATACCACTGAGTCTCTGAGTGAATACAGGTTAGACTACTCATTTCAGTAAGCCATTGTTGTGGTAACACATATCGCTGAATGACAATGTTAATGTTGCTACCAGAGTCAAATAATGCTGTTACTTTAAACCCATTCACCACCACCACTCCTGTACAAGGGCACAACAAGGGGTTAACAACTGCACAATACATTCCTCCTCTCACCCTGCTGCAATCCACGTATTCTGTGTTCAAGGGCAGTTCAGGAGTGTGTGCCCCAATTCATATTTGAAACAACACGGGACCCAGGCTCATTTTTTTTAGGTTTGGTAACAGGCTCCTTCTTGCAGTGGAAGGGCTCTGGCTGGACCACACGCCCCATCTATGATTGAACAGCGAGCCATTCTGTATTCTCAGATTTGCAAGCCACATGGTGACGCTCTACGGTTTCGGCCAGTTTGTCCATGTAGTTATAGGGCTGGCGGTGGACCAGCTGGGCAAATAAATTGGGCAAGGCATTTATTAATAGATCACAAGCAACATGCTCCACAACCTCATTTAAATGTGGCCGTAGCCAGCGTCTGGCCATGCCCCAGTGTTTTTGGAACTATACATTAATTTTTTTTCTTTACTGTGTTTTCAAATTTGTGTATACAGGTTCAAGTGCACACATGAATTCTATTCTGCATTTAACTAGATTTGCTGTAAAGAAACAGAAACAATATTTTTATGTAACATCTGCTACAGTTTTATTATTTTGATTATATCACTAAAGAGCAAATAGAATGACTACATCTTTCCATAGTGGAATTTGGCTACTGGTGCTGGATCAGCAAAGAAGTATCTGTGCCTAAATGCTGTGTTAATGTTTCAGATCAATGACACTTTCATGTTACTTGGCACGTTTTGTAGAAATTAAAAGAAGAGTTTGAAAGGCCAAGATTCCCACATGCTTCAGTCTGTAGACTCTTAAGAATTTGTGGTGCTTGACAGGAAGGGTAGTGTGTGATAAGGCTGGACTGTGGAGGGTCTCACAATAATTGTAGAATGTGACTTTCTGCTATAGTATATTTTTATTAACTTGCCTTGTGTCTTTTGTTTTATTGCTGTAGTGCATTGGTGTTCCTAATTAATGATGAAAGAGTGGCTAAGAGGAAAAATATAGTAATGGACACACAGTAATTGCAATCAGGATGCTCTGTACTCTATAACACTGGCATAAGTAATTAATTTTTTAAAGTGCAGACCAAATTGAATAATGTAGTCAATTAGTTTCCTCATTTACTCCCAAGAGATCCCAAAGATCTTGCATATCATTCAGATACATCATCCCAAAGTTAAATTTCCTATGCAGAATGGCTGGGTGGCCTAGAAGTAACTGTTGTAAGATGAAGAACGTCCGGGGTAGGGAAGGGCCATATGTAGTTTTATTAGTACATATTTTGACCGTTGGGTTAGAAACTACAGATATTCCTGAAATTATTAATAAGGGGCCTCTGAAGAAAAACAAACAATTCAGAACAAAAAAATTATATTTAAGTTAAAACGAAAATCTGAAGTTTACAAATATAAAAGATGAAGTTTGCCAGAACCTTTGGGTGATGGCCATATAGCCTGAGTACATTTTAAATAATTTTACATTACAATACAGCTCAGATTATAACTTGGAGAATAAATAAATACATGCATAAATAAATAAACAATAATCATACTTTATATTTATAATCTTATTTGATAACCACAGTTTTGTTTTGTGCAGCTATCAAAAGAATAAATAATAATTTCCATTTGTCTGGCATACAAGTGTTCCTCATTTATTAATTATGAAATTTTATAATGCTGTATAGCATCTTTTAAACGGTGCATGCTAACATAAAAGATGGAAATGATTTGTTTCATTATCCAATTTTATATTTTGTGCCCATCTCTGGACACATAAACACCCACATGCCCTCAAACTGTAACAATTCATTGTTGGCAAATAGTCTAACCTACTGTACATGTGTTTAGAATTTTAATGACACACAGCATCTTATATCATGGCACATGAAAAAGTCCACATGTCTGTTATCCATTTGTATATTCAAAACTTGAGACATAAATGCACTTTTTGCTAGGATATTATAAAAATTAATTATTATTATTATTAAATGTATTAATACATCGAGAAAACTTGGTGTACAAGTTAAATGATTAAAAACTCATTCCCATAATACTATGCATTTAAATTGAAGATTTCATTTTTGGGTGAAGTATTCCTTTAACTGGTAATGCTTGCCTGGTTGTTGTCTGTCTGACGGCTGTTAATATTAACTCAAAGTGATTTTTCACAGGGTGCTTGCATAGCTAAAGCAAGCTGTCCAGGCAGCATACATTGACTTGGCATTAGCTGCACAATCACAAGACACTTTATGTCTGTTTATAATGAAATTGATGTCCAAGGAGATATAGTGCTTAATGTATTGTAGCAAACCATTGAATGCAACACCATGCACATTGCAATGACTAAATTGTCTTCTACATTGATTAATTTATCATGGTCAAAATATGGAACATGTAAAGAATTTTAAGCATTATTTGATGCACCCAAATTTGGACTGATATACGTTGGATTCTGCCAGTAAATATATCTGATTCCCTTATCCATAATTTATGAGAGGTACATGATGAGAGATGGATATGTAATTGCACAAATGGGGATCTAACAATAACATAAAGAACTAATGCTTACACATACTCGAAAAACATGGAGTCATGGAAGAACAAAAGCAATGAAAATGCTTTTTTATTACCTTTACATTCAGCAGAATTTGGCACCAGTCCATCACAGCACACATGCAAAATCTATTGTCACCAATAAACCTATAAATTTCATACCTATTTTCAAGTAATAATCCAGTATGTAAGTGTGTATAAGTGTTGTGTTGACTATTGTTTAGCAATAGGCATGTATCATTTACTAAAAGAGCTGTTATTATGGGTAGGAAGAAGCACAGAAGACAACAGGTGCCATTTCAGAATCCTTTCTACAAACTCTTGACATTGCCTAAGCAGAAAAAAAATCCCTATTTTTCACTTCTGGGTTATTTAAGTACATATTTACAGTTTAGATTAAAAAAATGATGGATTTATTTTGCAAATAAGGATTTTGAAAATCTGCATTAGGTCTAAATGAAGTCTCGTTGCTCAAGACTAATGAATTTGACTGGTCTTGCCCTGTTGCAGAGGATATGCCCTTTAGTCTCAGATATATAACTGGGATTTCTCTGTACAGTAGAATAAGGTCAGCAGAATTACACTCGAGGCTCTGGATGTGGACATTATAGACTTTGAGCATAACTTCCATTTAAGCTTTAATATTACTCTTCAGTTTTGAATGATTTCAGATGCCTTTTAGAAGCAATCTCTTCTGCTTTTTCACAAAAATGTAAATTTGTTGGCAATTAATGCAGCTAAGTCCTTTAGAGTAATTCTTTAATATACACATAAGCATATCATATTTATATATAAGATAATTATACAGCATTTTAGTGGCGGACCGTGCATTTCACACCTAGGCCTTCAGTAGTGCTTCATCTGAATCAACCCGCCCCACAAAAACTAATTTATGGTTATAAAAACCATCTTAATATGCAGAAATACAGTATAAAGAGCCATTGCATCGCAGATAGATAACTCCTGTAGCCACAATAAATGCCTTTATTGAATAGACAAACCAGGGGTGAACAAGTTCCTTTCTACTGCAGCTACAGCCAGCGACACACAAAAAAAATCAATAATAACTCATAAACTTGCAATATTATTTAGGAAAATTGCAACATTTTACTCACCAAAAATTCGGATTATTTGTAAACAAAATCCATCCTCCTCTCTTTCCTCAAAAACAGTTCAATTACTCTGTCGTACAGATTATCCGTTCGCTTCAGTTCCATCACGAAGTCCCTTTCTATTGCCATCGAAGCTAATGCTGAAAGTCGAACCTGCCCTGTCGTATTTCTGGCATAAGTTTTAATTCGCTTTAGGGCTGAAAATGTCCGCTCGACAGAAGCAGTGGACATGGAATGGTCACCGCCAAACATACCAATGTGTATAGCTGCCCCATGATGCTTTCATCAGATTTTTCTATTACACCATCCTATCCAATCAACGGGTCTGAATACGGTGACGTTGCCGTATGCCTGCTAGAGGGCCCTAGTGAAACCAACTCAAAATCTGATTGGTTGAAGCAACAGTTTAATTGACATTTATTTTGTGTTAGAGGGCCTGCAGAATGGATTGTGAAGGCCTCCGGGCAGACTTCTTTGACTTTGACCCTGCCTGGCAACAAATGATGGCTGAAATGTGATTGGTTAAATGCTTTAATACGAAAATACATGTCTGGAAGCAGGCGCAGCACAACCATCAGAAAAGCTATGAAAGGAAGCGGACAGACTATTTGGAATTATTTAATAAGCATTCATGAACAAAATATAATTAACATCAGTTTGTGATTCAGATATTTTTTTAGGCAAGCAGAGAAGGCCTTGCAGGCCCTGACGGCCCGCCACTGGTTAAACCATAATAAGTAACTAAGCATTTGTAACAGCCTTTTGCAGTTTTTAAAGGTAGTTTTTCAGTTTGCCCTTTTATAAATAATGAATAAAATTCCAAATATGTCTATCAGATATAAGACAACTACACCTATAGAGGTGTGTAAATCTGTGAAATTGGTTTCAGCAGTAGGAAAGTAAAGTGCCTTCCATTCAAGACCATCTGTTCATTGGAGTCTTAAGTGGGGTGAAGACATG
This sequence comes from Erpetoichthys calabaricus, assembly GCF_900747795.2. Classification (NCBI taxonomy): domain Eukaryota; kingdom Metazoa; phylum Chordata; class Cladistia; order Polypteriformes; family Polypteridae; genus Erpetoichthys; species Erpetoichthys calabaricus. The sequence continues at coordinate 147,434,509 of NC_041399.2, read as the reverse complement.
GATGAGCAAGAGATGACTTCAGGGACATTTACAGGCAAGCATTAAAAAAAAATTAACAAAAACAGAGTCAACAAACCCTAAACAGTAAGCAGTTAAAGCAAGAGAGAACTCAGATTAATGCATTTGCAAGGCACATGCACAATGCTAAAGTAGATCACTCTTTATTTCCCTTGTCTCTCTTATCATGTGACTGCAGTGTTATTAATGCTGCTAAATAACAGATTTGTTAGGAGAAATCGGAGAAAACTGCATATAAAAGAGAGGTTAGACTTGAAACCTAAACTCCATTGTGATTTTTTACTAAAATAAGTTTATAAACCCTTATACAAATGTGTGTACATATTTATACACTAGCTGTGCTACCCATCTAAGATTGGTTGAAATCTAAATAATCAACATAGACCTCAGCGTTAACATTTCCAGTGTACCATGCAATGTACACTCTCTGTTTTATGCTATTTGTTATGGGATTTTCAAAAGCAGTGTGATTGTTTGTGATGCACTATATATTGGAATGAAAAATGCAATGCATGTTATTACTAAAATGTTTGTGATGTGTTATCTTTTGGAATGACAGAGACATAGCAACCGGACACACAGAGACTTATCCTTCTCTTAAGATGTATATATTTTGGCAAATATGACAGCAGTATTTCTAAGCAAATAATATTCATAAGGACTGTGTATGAGAAAAACTAAATGGGCCATTTTAATTTCAATTTACAAAGAATTTGTCAGTACATTTTCCTTATATCTCACATTATCCATCCATCCATCCATCCATCCATTATTATAAGTAAATTTTTGGGAAGAAGGAACTACTGTGCCATAAACATTTGACTCGCTGTGTGCCTCTGTAAGCATAAAATGGTATAATGGTATATACACTAGTGCACATGCACACCTTACAGGGAACATTATTCAGGCATCTTTTAAAGAAAGTTCCAGGTGAGATTATTATCAATGTTAGCTTCTGAGGCTGTCACTGTAGTGGTTGAATATTCAAGTCCCCTACTGGTCTGATAACCTTATTGTGGTTTAAAGGCGTTCACTTTAACAATTTATAATTACATTGGAACTGAGGCCTTCTTCATTTCCATCTAAAAGAGCACAAACAACATATATAATTCCCTTTTAACATGAGTGCAAACAATTAATGTTTCAGTGTCTGTTAGCTCACAACAAGATCAAGAGGGATAATATAATTAAAATTTAAGAAAAGAGAAGAAAAGGGAAATACTTCGTAAAAATAATTGTCACTATTTTTTTAAAGAGCAGTATGAATTGTCGTAGCAGCAGTTTTTCCACTAGACTAAAACAGCTTGATCTTCAACTCTTAAATGGGACATCTTGAACTCTGAAATAAATAATTTTCAGGAAAAAAGTTGTGAACTCATTATATTTATTTGATTACCGTTGTGGATGGCTCCTAAAAAGTTATCTGATAGTCATCTAAAAAATAATAATAAACAGAAATATAAATATAAAACTAAATACTGTAAATATATTCACATTCATATTTTCTTTTTTTTTTTTTTTATTTTTATTTTATTAATTTTCATTGTAATCATTCCATCCCACATGAGGCTAGATCCCACTTCGCGATGTCCCGGTCCTCTGACATATGAAGAGACAGAGCACGTCCAAAACAAAACAAACCCCACCCTGCAGCGGCGTTAGAGAATTAAAACAGAGATATCTTTTGCAGCTTAATTCTTAATACTATCTGCCGAAAATATTATCATTAACAGTCTTTAAGCTTGAAATAATCTTCAGCGCTTTTAAGTTATTAAAATATTAAGATAAAAAAAAAAAAAAAAAATCAACCCTGGGAATGATTTTAAAAACTAGTCTAGGATAAACCTGGTAATTCCTACTGTAATAGTATAATGGTAATAGTATAAATAGTAGAAAAAGCAATAAACCAAGGGTATGATGTTAAACAGTCTTCTTTAAGGTATAGTAGAATAAATAAAAAAAAAAAAAAAAAAACAAATCCTACTTTAATTACTTCCACACTTTCACACTTTCACACTCACGTCTATAACTCTATAACTCTAATTAAAACATAAACATATAAAGTCCAGATAAAGAAAAGGATGTATAATTATAATACCAGTCTCTTTAAACATGGATCCAGAGAGCAGATCATAGGTCCTTCCCATGCCTTGATAGAATACGGCTCCTTATTAACTTTCAAAAAAGTGTTGGAAACAGCTTCTTTAATTCCTTTTCAGCTTCTTCTTTGCTTAAGAAAATATAATATTGATCTTGAACTTCCACTTTCAGTTTGGCGGGATACAAGAGGCTGTATTTGATATCGGCTTTCCATAACAACTTTTTAATGTCAATGTAGGCTGCACGTTTTGCAGTTGTTGATGGTGAGAAGTTGGGGAAAATACGAATAAGATTATTTTCAAATATAATCTCTTGCTTGTGTCTGAGAAGTGCCATCACATCAAGCTTACATTGTAGTCGCTCGAAGCGGACAATAAAAGACCTAGGTTTAAAGGTGCTTGGTCTGTTTGTGCGATAAGCCGTTGCTATCTCAATGTCGAGTTTAAAGTCATCTCCAATTATTTTAGACAGTAATTCTACTGCAAATTTCACTGGGCTTGAGCTTTCTCGTTACTCAGGTATACCCTCAATTCTTATATTGTTTCTTCTGCACCCATCCTCCAGGACTGCAAGTCTGTCTCCAAGTTTTTTGCATTCGGAATTCGCAGCTGTGGCTTTTTCATCGGCGTTAGACGCCAGTTGTTCCGCTGTTTCAACTCGAGCCGTGAATGCCTGCTTAACGTCTTCCAGCTGATCTGTAACGTCATTAATCTGGTCGGCAAGCATTTTCAGTTTGGATTTAGTTTCTTCGATGTGTTCCACTAATTTCTCCAACATGCCTTTAAAGTTCATGTCAAAACGTTTAAATCGACGCATTTCCTTATCTTTGTTATCCTTCTTAAGCTCGTTCTTAAGCTCAATGGTCACCTTCTTAAGATCATTCTTGTTATCTTTCTTAAGCTCATTTATGGCCGTAACCATGGCAGTGGCCAGTGTAGCGATCATCTCTTTCAGTTCAGACAGTTCGCTTCGGCTTTCGTGCTCTGCGAGTGGAAATGCAGCTCCTGTTACAGCAGGTGCTGTGGGCTCACGATGAGTAGATGAGAGCACATCCTGCAGGGCCTTTTCTAGTCTCGAATGATCCTCAGAAATCAGCCATCCATCGCGATCTGTAGCACTTGCACCTTCGCTCCCATTTTCACTCTCGACTGGAGACGATACAATGGAGCGGGGTCCCAGGAAATCTGCGCATTCGTCTGCCTGTTCTAGGTCAGTCTCCGAGAGGCCATACCTTGCATTCGGGCCGAATGTCTGTCCAGACTTTGATGCAGCTTTAAGTTTCTTTTCCGGTTCTTTCTGACTTTTCTTCTTGTTACTCATGCTTGTATATTGTAGTGGAAGTTCCTTGGTCGGGTTAAATACAGGATACCTCTAAATAATATGAAATACGTGAGAAAATAAAGCTGCTGCTAGCGGAGCTCTGCTTCAGACGTCCATCTCCTATAAACAGACGAGACCATATGCACATTCATATTTTCTAACCTGCATAAACCATATAATATATACAACATTCTACTTTATTATGTATTTTTCATCATAATCTTTAAATATTCAAGATCAACACTGAAAACGAATCTGCATGTCTAGGAGAGAACAGATATTACTCTGGTGTTCCAATCAGTGACATAATATTTAGGCATCAACATTTAGGAGACAACCTATGGCACAGTGGCTAAAGCAGAAGTGTACTAGAATTTAGAATGCCTAAGTACAAATTCTGCCCTTGAATTAAAAGAATTGATACTATAAAAAAAAAATAGACCAAAGTTCTTTTTTTACACTGTGCATTTGGTTGACTATTACTAAAAGAGTTTCTGCCAGATACAAAATCTAAATCTATCTATATGTAAAAGCTCACATACGTTTTCCTTTAACTTTAATATTTAAAATGTATTGTTTTGAATTTGTTCTTTTTAAGCACACTACCGCATAAGATGTCTGTATGCTACACAACAATTTACTAAAAAACATTTAACAAAGTTGCAAAATATAAAGTTGAAACATAAACTGAGAAACATCATTGCAATATATACAAAGAAATACACAGCTATATGAGTTGATTTTTTTGTTCTTTTTTTGTCTATTTCTGAAAATTTTCAAACATTTAAAAAAAGACAAAAAACAAAAGAACTTTTTTATGACATTGTATTATCGTAGTATTTCCCTCTACTTACCCTTTACCTGTTTTCTCAAGGGTAAATGTTCTCGTCAAGTTCGTTATTGGGTTGGTCTACAGTTGTACTTTAAAATGAACACACACACACATAGATAAACACACACACACAGACCCTAACCACAACAGTGTCCCATGAATGACACACACATGCTGATTAACCCTTAGCACTTTAAACCACACATCAGCCTGTCACTCAGCACTTCAAGAGACTTACTTATTATCGGCACGAACAACATACGATGTTTTAGTGATATCTCAGTTCTAAATATTACTTTTGGTCTACAAGAATACATTTAAACATACAAAGACTCAGCACTCTTGACTATAGGCGATTTATCAACCAAGAATACCTTCTTTTTATCGTACTGTCCCTTCTATTGAGTGGCGCCCTCACTCTTAGCCTTATAAACCTCGCAGCACAGAAGTAATGGCAAAAAAATCTGGCTGTCACCAGGTGCTCAAAGAAATCTAACTTATTAATTCAATCACTCTAGACATTAAAACAAAGCATAGAAAGTTAAAAGCAGCATGGTATTTATTACAAGAATAATAATAATACCACTGGAACAAAGAATAATAGAAAATAGGTACTGATAGGAAAGTCTGAATATATATTTACTGTAGTCTTTAGGAATAGCTTACGAAAAACTTACAGATGACAAGGATGAATGTCCCAGGGAGGCGTTTGATTTAGCAATCGATGTTCATGATGCCTTTCTGACGACCAGTGCCGTCTTCGTCTGTTCCTCTTCTTCTCCTTCTTCTCTTTCTTCTCCTCCTCCTTTTGCTCCTTTTCTTCCTCTTTCAAAGCAAGGCATATTTATTATGAAATGTCATGCCTTGGTTTCACAACACATGCACCTGATTGGCTGGCTGTCAATGTGATTGATGAATTTTGCTCAAACTCTTTCCCAGATAATAAAGTTCTTTGATATTGCCTCAGTCTCCCTTTCCCAGGCCATAAACCCAATTGTTGTCCCAGATGTCCATCCATAAAGTAATCAATAGCCTGAGGTATCAGCTCAGGCTTCCTTTCCCAGGTTATAAAGTAATTGAGCCACCAGAAATGTCTTCCTTTCAATGTTGGAAACAGCTGTTTTAAAAGTGAGGTGTAAGAAAACCTGCTTTGATTTGTCTTTAATTTAGTTCATCTGTTGTTTTATCTTGACCAGAATATAATGGAAAATTAAACCAAAATGCACAGATTTTATACACCATAACAGACTTTACCAATGAATAGTAAAAAAAAAAGTCACTGCTATGATTTTTTTAGGTTTTTATAGATACTTTTTTCATGATTTGTAATTTGCCTTTCATTTTGTATTCGTAATTATTACTGTTATATTTTTGAATTGCCTTTCTGTATTTTGATTTAATCTTACAGGTGCCATTCATTTATTTCTTTGCTGCTATTTAAGATGACTGTGCACTACTAATGCCATCTATGTTTCTTGATTCTCAACACAAATTTCTTGTGTTGTAGACTAGTGGAAATATCTTTTAGGGAGTCCAGGTTTTCACATTTTTCTACCATGATTTGAATAGGTTTTGGTGTTTTTAGTACTTGTTCTTTATGGTTTTGATCTCATCACATTTCTCATGACTATTCTTAGTTTTGCCCTTTTCAGACAGTAAATCTAAGATGTAGACTGGACACAGAAAAATAAAGTAATATAGATAAAAAAAAATCAAATGCAGTTTTTGAAGATGCACCCTGAATATAGAAAACTTAAAAGAAGCCTATTTACTACATTTCACTAAACCATCCAAAACACTTTGTCCTATTTTCTTAATAAAATGTAAATAGGGCACATCCAGTATATATTATGTATTACCTGTTAAAATATATTATTAAATACACTAAAGGAAAAACTTCTGCAAGCAAATAATTTAGTGATTGTCCTAAACAGGCATGTTAAATTAAAATATTATTATAAACAAAATATGCCTCAGTGTTACAAAAGATTTGAACAGTGACAGGAATTAACATACTTAAGAAAACAACACACAGGGTTAAAATACCATCTTTCTTTTCTTTCTCAGTTTTTCAAAAGTGTCAATTATGATTGTTAGTCCTTTAAGGGTTTACTTTTGCATATCTATCCTTATGTTGTTCCAGTCTTAAAGTAACTACCTGATAAACTGCAAACAACAACCACAATGGAATTGAAAAAATATCTGCTCAAAAACCAAGAAGAAAAATATATTTGAAACATTCAAGAGCAAATCAAAAAATGCCTTTAAAATTTCAGGTTATTTTAAAAATCATGGTATTAGTATATTCTTGTTGTTATTCTGCAATTTATTTATTATCATGGTAATACCTCCATGACAACATTTTGGTATTTTCTTGCAGGTGCAACCATTTTGTATATTATTTTCAATGACAACTGCTGTTGCCACCTCGTGACTGCGAGTAGTTTAGTGATATCAGTTTGCTGACGCTACTTAAAATGTCACTGTGTTTACAGATACATGCAAGATTTTGGATTCAAGAAAACAATGTGTAATAATTAGCCATTTAATCTAGTTATTGAGACAGGACTATTACCTGGTTATTTCTTGTCCTTCTATCTATTTGATTTCAGCTCATTTTCAATTTTGATTCATCCCTTTCATCTCCTGGCCAAGCACCTTCTTGGCTTTTCGGTTGAGGAAGAACAGATTAAATAAAAAAATTAAGACTCTGGAAAATCGTCAAAGATAAGAAGAGATACCAGTTTTACCTGTTTCCCAAACCTTATTTTGGCAAAATGGTGACTATGACATCATATGCCAATATGAGATTATTCCCACAATGTGACAGCACAATGTTACTGTGATCATGGAAAAAATTAAAATAAATGAGAAAATGCAGAAAGTGAAAGTGTGGCTAACTTACTGTTAAATATTTCTGTAGTTCATACAGTATGACTTACCAATCACCTAGTAAATATTTAGCAGGAAGGGGACAATTTGAAAGATCTTGAGAATGATCACCCTATAACTGCTGGAATCCCAACAAGAACGCTCAGACTTTTAACCAAATTATATTGCAGTACTGCTGTCATACCAGTGCCACATCTGCCAATGATACATACTTGCCAAGATAAAGCTTTTTTATGGTTTAGGCAAGAAAAAGCAAGGCATGCCAGTCTTACTGTGGGATGGCACTAAGTGAAACCTCTTCAAATGCCAAGTCAAAACTTTGTGTTACTTTGTTTTCAATTAATTTATATTTCATGAGGCTGAGAAGTGGTTTACAGCAACAGAGAAACGTCTTTCTGCTGCTATGTTAGTAACTTATTCATCTAGATCGGATGGATTCACCCTCAGTAGTTCTCAGAAGCAAAATTTAATTATTGTGGAGCCATTTTAATGAGTAAAATATTTACATCTGTAAATTAGTTATTTTCAATGTTTTTAGTTTATATTTCTAGTTATTATCAAAATCCATTTTATACTGACTTAGCCCCAGATACTTTTGCCACAGATTATTTTTACACACGACTGCTTCACATTTTAACTTCTCTGAGGTTTCTTTTGCATTTCTTTAAATATCAAGAGAAAATAAATCTCCACCAAAGATCTCCACAAAAATATATCATAACAGTTGTTGATGTGAACAGATGCTTGTACCATTATAGTTGAGTAGTAGGCTAGTTTTTCTTAAAGGTACTCTAGAGGAGGTTTCTGAGAGTCAACTGCTAGCATGATAGGTGCCTTATAGGACAACAGCCTCAAGCACAGCTTAACAGCTGTTCAGTATCATTATCTCCACTTATTTATTTGTTCAATGTTTAAATTTCAGAGTATATTGAGACTGGCAGTGGTTCCTGGCTCAGGCAATCTTATTTTTCTTATTTTATAATTTTAGCAAAAGCTTTCTTACTGCCACATAACCTGTCAATTCTATAGTTGAATGTGACACTTGCTTACTTCAGCTACTGTCCTGTGAACCGCCTACTATGCAAGCTGTTGCCTCTCAATAACTTGTCTTCTGGTTCTGTTGTGGCTTTAAAATTGCCAGATACATTCCTGTTAGAGTTTCCTCTCAATTTCAAAGTTCCATTTGATGGTGTAGGACAGCGTTTCTCAAACCTTAAGTATTTGCGACCCGAGTTTTCATAACAGTTTTAATCGCGCTACCCTAACATTTTTTTTTGAAAGGAGCCCACTAATACCAATTTGTTCTTTTTAAATTAATGATATATTATAGATGCATATTTTATTATACCTACTTAACTTTTATTTACATTTATCTAACTCTATATTTATTTTTCTAGTATCAGAGTGTAGTTTAAGTTAATTTGTTTTGGTCTCAATAGATGTATTTTTCATATTTTCGATTCTTGTTTTCTTTTTTCACATCTTTGCACCCCCCTTTTTGTTACTTCGCGCCCCCCTAGGGGGGCCCGCCCCACAGTTTGAGAACCAATGGTGTAGGAAACCATATTTATTGACATGTTGACTTTCCTTGCAATTTCTCTGAAGGAACGACCTACAATTTTAAGGGTTATAATGGTCCATCTGCCTTCCTTAGTTAATTACCTTTTTCTCACCATTATAATAGCAATATACTGTACAGTGCAATATTGTCAAAATAATGCTTCAGAGGGTTAAGCAACGCTGTTTGTTCCCAAACTGTTTTTTATACAGACAGAAGTGAGTAAGTGATCAACAAAGGTAGAGACACCTGTAGGAAATGTTTGCATCAACTTGCAATTCTTTAATTAACTTCCATTGCTGCAGAAAAGCAGTGAGTTGTTAACCCATTAGTTGCTCCCTGAAAAGGAATTTTTGTATAACTGTAATAATCACATTAGTTTTCCTTTTCTTTACCTGTAGTAGTTTATTCCGTACCTTTGTACCATTTCATGTCATTCACTGGACTTGAACTGCTTAAATTTCAATAAAAATGGAAAGAATTGGGCTGTTATAAAACTTTTGACTGGTGGTGCACATGCACTGCTACTATTCCCTGACATTACAGTGAGCACTTTACTTTTAAAATTAACTAAGATGACTAATTACTGTATATATCCTTTAATTGAAAGATTGGTTTCTGCATTTAATTAGTGATTTAAAAAGGTATTGCTTTATGTATATATTGCATCTCTAAGACAATGGTGGTAGTAATGTGTTATTCTGACTCTTTATTGAAGTGTAATTTATAGATTTTTGAAACTACATAAAAGAGTTGCCTGATCAGTGAAAGGTTTTCAGGAGTGCAAGATGGACCATTGTGGCAGAGGAAAACACTGGAGAATTTCATCATGGATTGAAGAGACTGGAAATGTCAACTGGCAATGTGCATGTCAGTATAGTGAGAAGGGCAGAGCAAGCACAGCAAAGCAAGTGTACTGTTTGTCCCAGAAATGGTTAATTTGAGGACACCAGTGTGACAGTAAGAGAGAGAGAGAGAGAGAGGTAATGGGGCCTAGCAAAAGCGCAGAAGAAATCCAGGCTGATAGATGTCAGACACTAAAACTGGAGCTGTGTTGCTCTTTCAAACGTGAATCAGGCAGACAAGATTACCAGAACGTCTTCCCCAACCCATGAGGTGGCCGCACATATTCCTAGAATGAGTAGAGTGGTATCTTATGCCTCATTTAAAACATGCAGCCCAAAATTCTTTGCTCCAAGAGGCACAATTAAGGGAATGCTAGCATGATTTCTTTTTACCTAAACGAAATTAAGCCGGAGCTTGAATGGTAGTTAACCCAGCAAGGTATTTAAAGCCATGCCAGGTCTAATATTCAATGAATTTAGTGTCAGGAGGAGAGATTACACTAAGATTCACTGATGGGAAAAATTAAGACTAGGGTTAAAAGAAAGATGGAGAGAGAGAGAGACAAGGGCTGAGAAGAAGACTGCTTTGATGTACTGTAATAGTAGGAGGAAATGAAATGTGCAAGCTACTCTATCATGATTGATAGAGTTCAAACCTATAAGCGAAAGATGTTTTGTACTCATACTTGTTTGAATGAGAGACACCATAAAATCAATCTTTTATCTTCCAATTTTGACCTTGTATTGATTAATCAATTAAATGTATATGTTTATTGAAGTTTTTAATCTATTATTATGTCTGACTGATGTCTGTAAACACAGATTTGCTGTAGCTGCATGTTTATGCTAAATTATAATGAAAATTTCTGAATCTCACTTTGTTTAACTTAGAGCAGAAGATATGTTTAATAATTAATATTTTACCTTAGAATTAACTGTATATGAAACAATTTTTTGTTTGGAATTTTTTTTCTTGTGTGTAAAATGAGAAGTCTGATCTTTCAGCAGATTACTTAGTCAATCTTTTACATAGCTCCTTTTCTTCTGAGTTACAGCGTAAATTAGGCTATTGCAGTGCAAGATGTATTCCGCACGAGTTATGAATTCTCAAATAAAATATATAAAAATATGTAACATATAAAAAAATAAGAACTCACTTAAAATAAACAGCTAAATTCTAGTATAATTTACCCATAATACTTTGGTATCTCTTAAATTATTCCAGCTATCTAATAATCTGAACATGCTTTTCAGCCAGCTTCTTTTATCTCTTGCAAATAATAATAAAATAAAATGTAAGCATGTTTTTACCTTCTGAAATTTAAAATATTTACCAATTTATAAGTGAAAGGTTTGATTAGAATGCAATGCTACAATACCATTGAATTACATTTTTTTTGGCAGAAGAAAAAATGTGACGTTCAGAGACTGAACAGTGAAATTAGCACTTTTGCCTTTTTGAGACACATTTTAAAAAAAAATCATTCAATAATTATATTTCTGATGTTGTTGCAAAACTGCAAGGGTCACTATAAGGTAATTAAAACTGATCTATTCTAACTGGGAATCCAAGACTGATTTCCACACAAACTTATGCTACTTTGATTTGTTGGTTAGTTATAGGATATGATTCAAGTGCAGGGTGCCATATTTTTATTTAGCTTTTCATAATATATTATCGGAGATAAATATGGATGAACTGCCATACAAGCAGTTTTTAATTGAAGCAGTTCATGTGGGTATGGCATAGATGCAGTTAAATCTCAATTGATCTGATGCTAATGCCAAACTTATCTTTTAGTTAATTGTTGACATCTGTTTGTTTATGTAATTTCTAGCCTATGCTTCAACCTTTCGATTTTCAAATGCGTATCAAAACACTTGATTCATTCATAAAATAAGATTAATGCTGACGAAGGATAAATGTCAGCAGTGTCATGAGAAAAAATGTACATCTGGCAGCCTACTTCAGAGCTGAAGTACAGCATAGTGAACTAATAAAAACTGTGTAGAAGACTAATTTGACTCATATGTTTTATATATTTGAGGTAAGCACTGAAACCTTAAATGAGCTTTACCGTTATAAAAAAATCCATTTCTAAAATCTTATATGTTTCTGGAAACTCTTATCATAGGTTGAATATAAAAGGAGGAAATTGTGTTAAGACATGAAATAAATAAAAAAACAAAAAATCTAGTACTCCAAAAGATAGATAGTTGGTATTGATACTTATTATTCTAATTACAACATAGCTGGGTAATGTTTTAAATTTATCACAAATCATTTTTGTTTATTAAACAAAAGGAAAACATATCAAATGAGTCTGTAAAACATTTTATAAAAAAAAAGTACTATTTACCGTATATCTTTAATATAGTTCTTAAATATCCACTTTTAGCACTTGTACGTCAATGTTTGTATGTAAAGGGTGTGGACCACCAGGGGGAACACCAGCCTCCCCAACTCCAACACAGACAGACATGGGACATAAGTGCAAACACATGCTTTTATTTTTTTTTTTCTTTCCCACGTGAGTAATGTCTTCCCGCATTTCTCACCTGTAAAGCACAGTTCAGGCTTGAGCACAGTACATCAAACACAGTTCTCTTTTTCATTTTCTTCCTCTCTCTTTCTTTGCCTCCACTTCTCCTCCAGAAAGCTTCGTCCTCTCCCACCCGACTCTGGCTCCCGGAGTATTGGCTGCTGGCCCCTTTTATAAGGCACCCAGGAGTGCTCCAGGTACTTTAACCATCTTCTGCCAGCACTTCTGGGTGTGCTGGAAGTGCTGCAACCCAGGGCTCTGCAGCAGCTGCAGCACGCCCTAGCCGCACCCACGGACCCCAACAGGGCTGCATCAAACTCCAACTCCCATGGAGCCCTTCAGGCATCCAAGGCACCGCTGCAACTCAGGGGATCTGCCACCTAGCACTCCAGAGAAGGTGATGCTCTGGATACATTCCCTCCCCTGGTCCTTCCAGAGTAGAAGCTGTACACCAATAGGGCCAATCACTGAAATGTTGAACTTCTTTTATTATTTTATTTTTCCCCTTTGTTCAATTAGTTAGTAACACTCAGTGCATTTCAAGAATTATTTAAGAAGTTTGTGAAGGTATGCAACTTTTACATCCAGTAACCTGCTGATCACATAACACAGCTCCCAACTACTGTATGTGTTTATTCAAAAAGTGAAATGCTCTGCATACATATATATATATACATGTTTAAATATTAATTTAATTCATCTCTGGATCATGCATTCAGAGCTTATTAAAATAAAGTTAGCCTACAGTATATGCTACCAGCAGCCTGCTTTTCTGCAATGAATGCTATACAATTTCTAATTTAACAAAAATGCACATTTGGAGCATATTTTACCAATAGTTTAAAATTATTGATAATGTCAGTGACATCACGTTCTACCTCGTGTTACTCAAATTTTATATACTGTATTATATTTTCCCATTAATATGTATCTTATAATCCTATAATGTAGTCATAATATGTAATTGATGTTTTGTTAAGTTATATGGCTGGACCTTTTATTTACCAATTGGCTTTTATTTCCCCTTATTTTTCATGAAGACATTGCGCGGTGAAACTGAACCCTATTACTTGAAGTTGGAAAAGGACATGCTGAACTAATGTGCCATTATTCTACCTTTGTCTTATCAGCACATTATGAAGAAACAGTTTTAAAAATTGTGTTATTTATTATATATGGTTCAATTGATGACTATCAGTACATTATATAAGCATTCATTATATAATTTAATATTCTTATAAGTGGAGGTGTTCTACAAAAAGGTTAACAAAAGATTGTTTCTTCATTAACAAAAAATAAATATGGGGAGAACAAGAAATAGAAGTAAACAAATACAAAATAACAATTGTACAGCCTTCTTGGGCCTGTGTGGCCTGTCAAGTATTCACAGTTCCAGTAACAAAATGCACTCCTTTCGTCACTCAGATAGATAGATAGATAGATAGATAGATAGATAGATAGATAGATAGATAGATAGATAGATAGATAGATAGATAGATAGATAGATAGATAGATAGATAGATAGATAGATAGATAGATAGATAATAGATAGATTAGATAGATAGAAATTTTATTAATCCCAAGGGAAAATTCACATACTCGAGCAGCAGCATACTGGTAAAGACAATATTAAATTAAAGAGTGATAATAATGCAGGTATACAGACAATCAATAACTTTGAATAATGTTAAAGTTTACCCCCCCGGGTGGAATTGAAGAGTCGCATAGTGTGGGGGAGGAACGATCTCCTCAGTCTGTCAGTGGAGCAGGAAAGTGACAGCAGTCTGTCGCTGAGGCTGCTCCTCTGTCTGGAGATGATACTGTTCAGTGGATGCAGTGGATTCTCCACGAATGACAGGAGCCTGCTCAGTGCCGTCACTCTGCCACGGATGTCAAACTGTCCAGACCCGTGCCTACAATAGAGCCTGTCTTCCTCACCAGTTTGTCCAGGCGTGAGGCATCTCTCTTCTTTATGCTGCCTCCCCAGCGCACCACCGCGTTGAAGAGTGCACTCGCCACAACTGTCTGATAGAACATCTGCAGCATCTTATTGCAGATGTTGAAGGACGCCAGCCTTCGAAGGAAGTATAGTCGGCTCTGTCCTTTCTTACACAGAGCATCAGTATTGGTAGTCTAGTCCAATTTATCATCCAGCTGCACTCCCAGGTATTTTTAGGTCTGCACCCTCTGCACACAGTCACCTCTGATGATCACGGGGTCCATGAGGGGCCTGGGCCTCCTAAAATCCACCACCAGCTCCTTGGTTTTGCTGGTGTTCAGGTGTAGGTGGTTTGAGTCGCACCATTTAGGTGGTTTGAGTCGCACCATTTAAGAAAGTCCTTGATTAGGTCCCTATACTCCTCCTCCTGCCCACTCCTGATGCACCCCATGATAGCAGTGTCGTCAGCAAACTTTTGCTCATGGCAGGACTCCGAGTTGTATTGGAAGTCTGATGTATATAGGCGGAACAGGACCGGAGAAAGTACAGTCCCCTGTGGCGCTCCTCTGTTGCTGACCACAATGTCAGACCTGCAGTTCCCAAGATGCACATACTGAGGTCTGTCTGTAAGATAGTCCACGATCCATGCCACCAGGTATGAATCTACTCCCATCTCTGTCAGCTTGTCCCTGAGGAGCAGAGGTTGGATGGTGTTGAAGGTGCTGGAGAAGTCTAGAAACATAATTCTTACAGCACCACTGCCTCTGTCCAAGTGGGAGAGGGATCGGTGTAGCATATAGATGATGGCATCCTCTGTTCCCACTTTCTCCTGGTATGTGAACTGCAGAGGGTCGAGGGTGTGATGGACCTGTAGCCTCAGGTGGTGAAGCAGCAGCCGCTCCATGGTCTTCATCACATGTGACGTCAGGACGACAGGCCGGAAGTCATTCAGCTCGCTAGGATGTGATACCTTTGGGACTGGGGTGATACAAGATGTTTTCCAAAGCCTCGGGACTCTCCCCTGTTCCAAGCTCAGGTTGAAGATGCGCTGTAGAGGACTCCCCAGCTCCAATGCACATGCCTTCAGCAGTTGTGGCAATACTCCATCTGGAGCCGCTGCTTTGCTAGCACAAAGTCTCCTCAGCTCTCTGCTTACCTGGGCTGCTGTAATTGTGGGTTGGGGTAAACTCTCACCTATGCTGGTATCAGCATAAGGATGGGCGGAGGGTGCAGTACTCTGAGGTGAGAGTGGGTTAGGGTGGTCAAACCTGTTAAAAAAGTTTTAAGTTATTGTTATAAGTTATTGCCAGGCAGATTAGTTTTGTCTGACTCTTCACTCGATTGATTTCTGTCTGGGAAGCAGCTTTAAATTCCATCCTGGAGTCACTTCTAGACTAGCCCTGGAATAATTTTCAGGGATAGGAGCAGCTATTCTTTTACTCCAAGGACTCCAGGCTAGAAGTCCCCCTAATGGCTCTTGGTATCCATGCAGCCTTTAGTTACAATTGAGTTTAAGGTCCCCAAGGCAACTCTCTGGTTGCTTGCATTATCTGAAAAACAGTATAGTCTCTGTGTTCACCTATGGGACTTTGTGATCTCTTTTGGCCATAAAGTGTTGTCAGCTTTGAGCTTGCCTTCCTGGTCTCACTGTGTGTTTTGAAAGAGGGGTCGACAACCCTGTCAATTAGTGGGTTCCCTGCACTGTAGTTTTCTGGGAGAACGTTACATATGTGCTTCTATGCTGCTTCTCTCTCCAGTATATGATGTGACCCCCACTAACCTGTTGTTTTGTAGGGTAATACACACATCTGGGCTTAATGCCTCCCTTAATAGCCACTGTGTTCCCACACTGTATTAGACAGGACCAATGCTTTTCATAATGCAGATTATTGGCAAGCCCATGAATGAATTACTTTGTTGGATTAAATTATCTTCTTAAGGACTAGTACATTTTTAATGAGAAAAATACACATTTCATAAATATTTATTCTAGGTTATTTTCATATGTCTATTTTACATGGTTAATAACAAAGCAAAAAAATCACTAACATGTCCTTCCTGATGTCTATTTGTTTTGTCCCAATGATTTTTTAATAGAGCAAAGTTTGTAGTTTGAATGTACGTATTTTTAATCAGAAACATTAAGGTTTTCAAGAAATCCCAAAGGATTAACCCACAGACTTCTGCCATAGACTTCTTTTTTAAATGTCATGTTATGACATGCTTTGAAAATACAGAGAAGCACACTGTAAATATTAGAGCCATTGTTCTTTCCAATGCTGTTACAATTAAAATGTCTCTCTTTGTTGCAGTTGTGAAGAAGTCACATTCATTTATTGCCATTTAAAATATTTGAATTTTTTTTTTTATTTTTTATTAATTTTATTGTAATCATTCCATACAAACAGATCAATTTATAACAAAAAAAAAAGAAAAATTGAAAACAAATCAAACCCCACCCCTGAGAAGGAGAGCTTAGCCAAAGGAGAATTGCTTAGGGCTTTTTAATAAGGCAACAATAAACAACAAGAAGAAGAAATAAATATAGGTATATAAAAAATGGAGAAGGAAAATAAATGCGGTAATAGTTATTTCTCTTATTCTAAAATAATATTGATTAGATCCTGCCAGGTTTTGAAAAAGTTCTGTACAGATCCTCTAACTGAGAATTTGATTTTTTCCAATTTCAAATAATATAAAACAGAGAGTTAGGATTCTTCCAATTTAACAAAATAAGTCTGCGTGCCAAAAGTTTAGTGAATGCAATAACCGTTTGCTTGTCCTTCTCCACTTCAAGTCCGTCTGGAAGAACACCGAACACAGCTGTTAATGGGTTAGGAGGGATTGTGACCCCAAGGCTGTCTGAAAGGCACTTAAAAATTTTGGTCCAAAATGATGTTAGTTTGGTGCAGGCCCAAAACATGTGACCCAGTGAGGCAGGAGCTTGGTTGCAACATTCGCAGGTTGGATCTTGCCCTGGAAACATTTTGGACAGTTTTAAACGAGACAGATGCGCTCGATATGTAATTTTTAGTTGAATACAGTAATCCCTCCTCGATCGCGGGGGTTGCGTTCCAGAACCTCCCGCGAAAGGTGAAAATCCACAAAGTAGAACCATATGTTTATATGGTTATTTTTATATTGTCATGCTTGGGTCACAGATTTGCACAGAAACATAGGAGGTTGTAGAGAGACAGGAACTTTATTCAAACACTGCAAACAAACATTTGTCTCTTTTTCAAAAGTTTAAACTGTGCTCCATGACAAGACAGAGATGACAGTTCCGTCTCACAATTAAAAGAATGCAAACATATCTTCCTCTTCAAAGGAGTGCGCGTCAGGAGCAGAGAATGTCAGAGAGATAGAGAAAAGCAAACAAATCAATAGGGCTGTTTGGCTTTTAAGTATGCGAAGCACCGCCGGACAAAACAGCTGCCAGGATGTACAATGTAAAGGTAGTCTTTCAGCATTTTTTAGAGGAGCGTCCGTATCCTCTAGGCCAGTGTGTGAACAGCCCCTCTGCTTACACCCCCTCCGTCAGGAGCAGAGAATGTCAGAGAGAGAGAGAGACAGAGAAAAACAAACAATCAAAAATCAATACGTGCCCTTCGAGCTTTTAAGTATGCGAAGCACCGTGCAGGAAGCATGTCACTTGACAAAGCAGCTGCACAGAATGGAGCAACTTGAAGGTAATCTTTCAGCATTTTTAGACTAGCGTCCGTATCATCTAGGGGTGCGAACAGCCCCCCTGCTCACACCCCCTCCGTCAGGAGCAGAGAATGTCAGAGCGAGAGAGAGAGAAAAGCAAACAATCAAAAATCAATACGTGCTGTTTGATCTTTTAAGTATGCAAAGCACAGTGCAGGAAGCATATCGCTTGACAAAGCAGCCATATGTAAGCCCAGCAAGGAAGAGAGCAATGTGAAGGTAATCTTTCAGCGTTTTTTGAGGAGCGGCTGTATCCTCTAGGGGTGCGAACAGCCCCCATGCTCACAATATATTTGAGGAGTTTTATTTAATACGTAATACGCGCTGTGGTTGGGTAGCTTCTCAGCCATCTGCCAATAGCGTCCCTTGTATGAAATCAATTGGGCAAACCAACTGAGGAAGCATGAACCAGAAATTAAAAGACCCATTGTCCGCAGAAATCCGTGAACCAGCAAAAAATCAGCGATATATATTTAAATATGCTTACATATAAAATCCGCAATAGAGTGAAGCCGCGAAAGTCGAAGCGCGATATAGCGAGGGATTACTATAATTCTATGCTTTGCGCATATGGAGCTCGAGTGAATTCTCTGCTTTGCTACCTTCCATTCCTTTTCTGATATATTGATTAAGAGATCTTCTTTCCAATGTCCTCTTGGGTCTTTGAAAGGTAGGGACTCTTAATAAGATTTTATATAATGCAGAAATGGTGTTTAATTCCTCGAAATTGAGCAGTATTTTTTCCAGCATGGTGGAGGGTATCAGGTGAGGAAAATCGGGCAGTTTCTGTTTAACAAAATTTCTAATTTGAAGATAGTGAAAGAAATATGTAGCTGGGAGGTTGAATTTGGAACGTAATTGTTCAAAAGATGCAAATATGTTGTCTATATATAGATCTCTGAGCATTTTAATCCCAAAACTTTTCCAGGTATTAAAAACTGGATATGTTTGTGAGGGTTGAAAGAGGTGGTTCTCTTGCAGAGGTGCCGCGGATAAAAGATTTTTCATCTTAAAATGCTTTCTAAGTTGGTTCCATATTCTGAGTGAGTAAAGCACAATTGGGTTATTAGTATATTTGCGATAACTTGCATTTATTGGAGCACAGAGCAGGGAGTATAAAGAAGTACTACAGGATTTTACTTCTATTGCGAGCTGTGTATGTTCATTTTTTTGTGTCCAGGTTTTTATGGCTTGTATGTTTGCTGCCCAGTAATAAAACTGAAAATTAGGTAAAGCCATGCCACCTTCTGCCTGAGGTCTTTGTAGGGTCGATCTTCGGATACGTGGGTGTTTTGAGTTCCAAATGAATGAGGTTATTGTTGAGTCTAATTGCTTAAAAAATGATTTATTGATATATATATTGGAATGTTTTGAAATAAAAAAAGAAGTTTAGGAAGGATATTCATCTTAACAACGTTAATTTTTCCGGCTAGTGTGAGATGAAGGGTTGACCATCTATGCAAGTCTTGCTTAATTTTTTCCATACAGACGGCAAAATTTTGTTGATAAAGAGCCTTATGTTTAGGTGTGATATTTACCCCTAGGTATTTAAACTGATCTGCTATGGTAAAAGGTAGGGTGTCCAATCTAATATTATATGCTTGTGAATTCACTGGAAAGAGTATACTTTTTTTCAGATTAATTCTGAGACAGGATATCTTTTGAAATTCTGTTAGTGCTGTTAGAACTGCAGGCACAGTGTTTTCTGGGTCTGATACATATAAAACCATATCATCTGCATATAGAGAAATTTTCTGTTCCAGTCCTTCTCTGATAATCCCCTTTATCTGATAAGAATTTCGACAGTGAACCGCCAGTGGTTCAATGGCGATTGCAAACAGCAGTGGTGACAAGGGACATCCTTGTCTGGTACCACGTTCTAGCTTAAAGTAGTCTGAGCAAATGTTGTTAATACAAACTGAAGCTTCTGGATTGGTATACAGTAGTTTGATCCATGCACAAATATTCGGGCCAAGCCCAAATTTCTCCAATGCAGTGAAAAGGTAGTTCCATTCAATCATATCAAATGCTTTTTCTGCGTCCAATGATAGTAATATCTCTGGGGTGTTTGATTTTGCTGGTGAGTATATAACATTAAACAAGCGTCGGAGATTGGAAGATAGGTGTCGGCCTTTAATAAATCCAGTTTGATCCTGTGATATTACCGAAGGCAGCACTTTCTCCATCCTTCTAGCTAGAATTTTTGAGAGTATCTTAACATCATTATTCAGGAGTGAAATTGGTCTGTATGATGCACATTGTAACAAGTCCTTATTTTGTTTCGGAAAGACAGTAATTAATGCTTGACAAAATGTTTGAGGTAGTATTTGGTTGTCTCTAGCTTCTGTAAATGTTGCCAATAAGAGGGGACCTAGCTGAGTGGAGAATTTCTTATAAAATTCTACGGGGTAACCATCAGAGCCTGCTGATTTTCCGCTTTGAAGTGAGTTTATAGCATCTAGTATTTCTGTTAGCGTCAGAGGTTTATCCAGTTCCTCAGCACTTAAAGCATCCATTTGTGGTGTCTGTAATGTATCCAGAAATGCATTAGATTGTGTGTTGTCTTCTTTGAACTCAGTAGAATATAAGGATTTATAATAATCTCTAAATGTGTGCATTATATTTTTATGGTCAATGATTTCTTCTCCATTCGTGTTGGTGATTACTGGTATTGCATTGCGAACTTCTTGTTTGTGAATTTGTTGAGCTAAAAGCTTATTAGCTTTTTCTCTGTGTTCATAGTACTGATGTCTTGACTTATAAATAAGTTGTTCAGTTTCTTTAGTTGTTAAGATGTTAAGTTCTGTATGCAGGGCCTGCCTTTTCCTGTGAAGAGCTTCACTTGGACGCCTGGCTTGTTCTTCATCTATTCTAGCAATTTCGCTTCTTAGCTCTGACACTTTCTTGGTTTCTAATTTATTTCTGTGGGAAAGATATGAAATGATCTGTCCTCTTAAGAAGGCCTTTAGAGTTTCCCAGAGTGTTCCTGCAGAAACCTCTATGGGCGTGTTTGTCTCTAGGAAGAAGCTGATTTGTTTGGATATAAATTCTGTGTAGTTCTCGTCTGCCAATAGAAGAGGGTTAAGACGCCATCTGCGAGGTGAGTGTGAGGGGCTTAATGATTTTAGCTCCAAGACTAGAGAGGCATGGTCAGAGATAACAATTGTGTCATATTTGCACGATTTAATCATAGGCAGGAAATTATTATCTATAAAAAAATAATCAATTTTTGAGTAGCTATAATGCACTGGTGAGTAGAACGAATATGTTCTTGAGTTTAGGTTAAGAAACCTCCAGGGGTCTGATAAGTTGTGGTCATTTAAAAACTGTGTAATTGTCTTTGCAGTGTTAGATGTCGTCCCCCCTGTCACAGGAGTCCTATCTAAGAGTGGATTTAAAACACAATTAAAGTCCCCAGCCATTATAATTTTATGAGTGTTCACATTGGGAATGGATGCAAATAGATTTTGCATGAATTCCTTATCATCGACATAGGGTGCATAAACATTTATCAAAATCATTTTACTGTATATTTGAATTTGTTGGTGACAACCACACTTAAGTCAGTAAGTGAAAGTTCTTTGAGTGTCTCTACTTTAGAGATGAGAACCTCCGTATCACACTTTTCAAAGTTTCACTTTTTGCCTCTCTTCTCCTCTCACCACTGTGTCACCTTACAGGTTAATCTGTTCATTTACCTGTATATATATATATGGATCCAGAGCACTATTGAGCCCCAAACACAAAGCCCTAATACAGTCCCAGGTTCAAATCAAAGTGTGTTTATTAAACACAATACCTCTCAAAAGTTGACAAAAGCACAAACACAAAGCACAGGTTTTCTGTATTCAACAATTACTCTTTGCTCTCACCACCGCACTGACCTCCTCCAGTTGAGCATTGCCTCCCTTCCTCCCAGCTCCGACTCATCTAGATAAGGGAGTGCAGCCCCTATTATTGCAGACCCAGGAGAACTTCCGGTGTCAGAGCTGCTTCCTGGTGGAAGCACTTCAGGGTCAAGGTAAGTCTAACATAGCAGGGAGCACATTTCCCTGTAGCACCCTCTTGTGGCGTGCAGGGACTGCAGCAAGGCTACTCTGCTTGGCTACATCTCTGTAGCTACATGCCCTGCTAGTTTTTCGACTGAGTACTGAAATCCAGAGTCACTGCCATTTAGCATCCTGGGGAATAAAGAGTCCCCAGCGACATCACCTGTGTCTTGTGGGCTGTCCGTCCTTCCACTCTGGCTATTTCTTCCAAGGTATGTAACCTTTCTCTCCCCTGGCTTGGATGCTTTTCTGCCTGCTTGGAGCCTCCTGTCTGTGTAAGGAACCATCCCCTCTTCTGGTCAGGATGCCCATCCAAGCCATGTGGCACTTACAATATATATATTTATTTTTTGACTTTTTCCTTAAGTAATATTTTACATAGGCATTTTAATACTGAGCTGTCATTTCTTGGTTGAAAACTCTTAATATGCATTACTAATGCTAAGCAACAGCTTTCTTTTTTTATTTGGATTATAATACATCCATTTCCCAATCCATTTTTTGTTACTGGTCTTTTCTACAAGGAGTCAATGATAAGCAAAATGTGCAAGTAACCATATAAGTAGACCTTATAAGGACACCAGTACAGTACAGCACAACAATAATTCATTTAATTTCAACATATTTTACACATTAATGTTGAAAATTCTGCAATTAATGATTTTTAGGAGTTGGTTCTTACCTTTCATCCAATGCTGACCAATAGACTCCCATCCCTACATCCCTGAACTGGATAAGTAGATATACAGAACAGAGTAACGTATCATTTACAATAAGTTGAAACAGGGCTTTGCATTTCTATTTTTATCTCTTTGCTATGAATGCTATTGTGGTTTTGTGTTTAATTTTTAAATTAGTTTGGATTACTTTCGCAATAATCAGTTTTCACAAAGTAAAAATTTAATAGCAAAACCACGTTGTCTTGTCTGTCTTCCAGGGCATGCTTGCTCTCTGCACTGGCAATACTGCCAAGCACGTAAAGCAGGCAGTCATAAGTAAAACAATGCAAGATGTTCCTGTACATAAGCAAATTGTTATCAAGCATTGAAGTCCACAAATATTGAACACTTTTATGTGTGACTAATGCGACTCTAAAGACATTAGTTTACAGGGGTAAATAACATACAATTTTAATCACAAAGCATTAAGAAGAACTCAATTTAGGTAATAACTTACTGAATTTCTGACCTAATTTGTGCCATGACATTGGTTATCTCGATTGTAGATCATCTGTATTATATGAACTTTCTATGTTGACATTTGTGTTATCATATGTGACTATAAAATGGTACTTTTCCTTAATGTTCAGCTAACATTTAAGCCTTGAAAATGTTTCCATGAGCTTCTTTACAGTGTAGTGCTTCCTGTAGATTTGTTTGGAAAGGATGAATAGCATTTAAATAAAAATGCTGAAAGATTTTGAGAAGAAACACTTCACATTGTGGTTTAAATGCAAGCCCTGTTATTGAGATTTATACCACTTTTCAAAGGAAGCATTAAATTTGCAGTAAAAGAACCTTTTTAATAATTTGCTCGCCTAAGGATTTAGTCTTTGATACAAGCTGTTTTACAATTGTTTGTCCCTGATATTTTAGTAAAGATTCAGAACTTCATTTAAAACAATTATAGGTTGTCAAAATTTCAAATGTTAAAAGAATTGAGTGGTAAGGGTCTTTGTCTTTTTCCATGTTATAGCATGAAGAAATATTATTTTGTAAATTAAAGAACAGGGCTGCTAAAACCCTGTTAAGATAATTCATTTCACTCTTTCAAACTGAATAAACACAAAAGATGAAAACATCAGATATTTTGTGAACTAATTACTGCTGTTATAAAAACTAACACAACAATATGTTGATCACCAACATTCAAACAGTTAGCAGAAGTAGATGACATGAGAATCAACACCTCCAAATCTGAGGTGATTTCCACTCCCAGAAAAGAAAGGGTTGTCCTTTTCAGGTAATGGGTAAGCAGCTGAACCATAAGGTGATGTTCAAATATTTTGAAGTCTCATTCAAAAGGGAGGAAAGAGGTGACAACAAGATTGACCAGTGAATTGGTGCAGTGGCAGCAGTTTTGCAGGCTTTGGTGTGGTGTTAAGCCTATGTCTCCATTGTCACCTATGGTATTGAACTCACAGTGGTAACCAATAGAATGAGCAGATGAAATGAGGTTCCTACATATAGTTACAGAGTTCACTCTTTATTATATTAAGATGAACTCAGTTATACAGGAGGATCTTAGAGTTGAATCAATTGTCTGAATTGAGGGAAACCTGTTGATGTTGTTTGGGTATTCAGTAATAATGTCTCCTTGACACATCACATTAGAGATGAACAAAGCATGGCTTACTGGGAAAACAACCAGGGCAGACCCAGGACACACTAAAAGGATAATACTGCTCATGTGCCGCAGTCTCTGGGGTTAAGGTGGCCTCTTAATCCCAGTTCTCTGAGTTATTACTGTAAAACTCATCAGGATAAGATAAGTAAAAATGTTGATAGTGCTATTACTTCAATAAGTATAGATTGCTTTAAAATAAATAAAACAGCAGTTTGGCATGTTAGTTTTTTTTTTTTTTTTTGAGAGACTCTGTTTCTTTAATGTGGGTAGTGATGTCCTTCACATCTTCTACAATTCTGTGACGGCCAGTTCGTTTTTCTGCACTGTTCTGTGCTGGGCTGGAAACATCACTTCAAGAGTGGCTCACCAAATCAACAAGCTAAATAATGGGAATGCACAATTATGGGACATACTCTGGACCCCTTGGAGCTGTCAAAAGAGAGCATTAAAACAAAAGTGCCATTATGAACAATGCTGCACATCCTGTCTCTGACATACTAACACTAAGTACTTTCAACCAACAGGTTATGCAGGAGAAGTGTGTCAATAAACTCTCCTTTATACCAACAGCAATACATCTTTATAGTCCCTCACTGTGACTGTAACTACCAAGTCAGAAGTTTTCTTTCTTTTTAATTTTCATCCTTTTCAGTCATTCTAGTGTGCGTTCCAACCATTGTGTGTGTACATTTATTTATTTATCTATATATTTATCTGTATGTAGAAAGCCAAATTTACACCTGGAGACAAATAATGTTTGATCTGTCTGTCTGTCTGTCTCTATCTATCTATCTATCTATCTATCTATCTATCTATCTATCTATCTATCTATCTATCTATCTATCTATCTATCTATCTATCTATCTATCTATCTATCTATCTATCTATCTACTTTTGGATGTAGAATAAATAACATGCATGGCTATTAGTGATTGTTATTACTCGCTAGACCAACAGAAAGGCATGCCATTATGTTGCTCAAGCTCTGAAGTACAAATATCAAAAATAATAATACAAAATACATCCTCCATCTAGCCCATCAATCATCTGCATCTAGCATAGTGATTTTCATGGTCTATGCTATTTAAAAGTGATGATACAAAGGACATACCAAATATTATTTATAATGCAACATATTCGCAAGCACGTTCAAGCATGCTTAAGCAAGTTGAGGGTTGTGGGTTGACAAAGCCAACTAAACTAGATGCTCTGCAGGCACTGCAAACCTGGAATTTGCAGGCATAATATGTATGCTTGGTGTAAATACTACAAATGGTCCAACAAATTCATAATGCATTACATTCATAGGTTTCTGCAAGTCATCAGCTATAATGAAAGATGATGGCTGTAAAATAACAGATTATAGCAGTGTAGTATAGTAAATAGCTCAGGAAAATGATTTGTTTAATATTGTAATGGCACTAACAAGTTTCATCAGCCAGGGGATGACTCGTCCACATTATGAGCTGTCATTCTATCATACAAATGAGCAGCTTCAAAGACAGCTGCAGGGGAGCCTATAAACATGGTAAGTCTGAAGATTTGCAAGTTAATTCCAACTAGTGCGGTAACAGCAACCTGTCCTTCCAAGGACAGTGAACTACATAAAAGAGTAACGTAAAGATTAGAGAATCCATTTCAACTCAGCACCATTGAGCACCAGTGTGGTACTGCATTGATGTCAGAAATGGGGTGAGGTGAAAACATACAGTCTAACTTATCAAAGCTCCTAATGCCGCAGAGATGCAAAATGCACTTGCTGGACTTTTCAGAGGAGTTGCTGGAGAGTCTTGAGAATCAGGATCTGAAATGTTGTTTGCAGCATCAGTACTGGAAGGAAGACAGCCAAGAGGCTGCTACCTCTGCATGTCCACTACCGCTTTTCAATCTGCAAAATTCTATTGGCCTGGGTGCACAGTTGAACCAAATGTAAATATTCTTAAAGAAGAAGAATGCTCAATGGCATATACAAGTAATGCAAATAAAAAAAAGAGTAGTCTTTGTGACCTCTTTAATGAAAATCAGCTCAGAGAAGTGGGTCGTCTTAGGACCGCCATGCTGCATGCAGTTTGGTTCTGATATGAGATGCCATTTTCTGTGGTGTCCACTCTTTTATAGTAATGTGGCCATTAGGGGTATAGTCAGTGGGTTTCTTCTTGCTGCTGTGAATGATTAAAAGAGACAACATTGTTAGCAACTGCGCCTCCTCTCACTACGGAGTTTTATCGCTTACCTCCGATAAAGCTGGAAGGTGATCCTCTGACATGCATGCATGACAAGTATTTAACACCTCTACTGCACCACAAGGCACCTGCTGATGTGACTTTGTCAATGCTCCACAACTGCAGTAGAAACAAATACCACCCTGCCATTGTCAAGGGTTTGAGTGTCGTTTCAAGAAAATGAAAGTGGCCACTGGGTACAGTAACTTTGATGAGAGGGCTATGTAACAGTGCTGACAAGTTGCAGGGGATGAGTCAATCACAGTATGAGCAGGCATTCCTTCATACAAATAAGCATCTTGTAAGCCAGTTGCAAAGCTATAGAAATGGCAAGGCTGCAAACATGCAAATTAATTCCAACTAGTGTAGGAACAGCAAGTTACCTAAAAGAGCAGAGATCTGGTTCACTGGGATGTTTGATTAAAGGCCTGGGGCCTCATGTATAAACGGTGCGTACGCACAGAAATGTTGCGTACGAATGTTTCCACGCTCAAATCGCAATGTATAAAACCTAAACTTGGCGTAAAGCCACGCACATTTCCACGGTAACTCATACCTTGGCGTACGCAATTTCTCCTCTCGGTTTTGCAGACTGGTGGCACCCAGCATCAAAGCAGTGCTACTGTTCCTGTGTGGTCTTTCTTAGATCCACATTCCTGACGTGGCTTTATAAATCCACTGAAACTAACTGCATATTGTTTATTAGTGTAATGCATCTGATAGTAATTAACCTGCAGCAATATAATGTTCCAGGGAATAGCCATAGTATTACAAATACCGTAACTGCTTTAGCGTTGTTACTCTCACTGCACTTCTTCTTTTTTCAGCTGCTCCCGTTAAGGGTTGCCACAGCAGATCATCTTTTTCCATATTACTCTCACTGCACCACTTGGAGTATTTATATCACTGTATCTGAGTGGGGAATCACAGCAGTAGGTGATCGGAAAGAGAAATATCGGTACACAGCATGAAGCAGACTTCCCAGTACGGACTTCACGGTTTAGAAAAAGTTTCATCCCAAGAACTCTAAATGCAATCAATCAGTCCATCAAGTGCTCCTTGTAGAACTGTTTACTTATAAGTACAATCACCTCACTGTAAACTTGCACTACAGTTATAATATTGCACAACCTGCGCCACTTTATAAAGCGCGTATTTACATACGTATGATGACTATATCATTTTTAAGATAGTACTAGGGTGTTGTACCATGTTAGCCATTATGAATGTAGAGAAAAGCCAAGCAAAATGACACCTTTTATTGGCTAACTAAAAAGATTACAATATGCAAGCTTTTGAGGCAACTCAGGCAGCACTACCTAGTTCACAGATAGCTCCTGCCTTGCGCTGTATTATTGCTGGTGCTGACGCGACACTGGAAGGATAGACTGATAGAATAATTAAACATGTACTACGAAGATATTTCAATGTTCTTTAAAAGTTCTGAAAATCGGCGTTCTAAGCTTACAGATGGCTTCACGTCTATTACAGAGCTGATTGTGTGGCGATTGGGTATTTGGAGAGAGAAAAATAAGGACAGGAATTGGGGGTAAGTACGTTTGAAAGAGACAGTACTTCTGTGATAAATTATTTCATTGAAGGTCGCACATGGTGCAGCAAGCCTCTTGCGTGAGATATGAACAATCACTGCGCCACCGTGTTCCCATGTTTAATAACATGCTTTCATTCCTATCATCATGAAAAAGATATCACGTATACATCTCAGTATTTCAATTATTCCGAGAGCTGTAATATCACGAATGCAATGGATTCTGTGTCCTGTCGGAGAAAGAGAAAGAACAGAAGCATGTAGTGATTCACACATATAGAGCACATAGAAGATCAAATACAGAACAAAGCATTTAACGTGCTACTTGAGAAACTAGTAAAATAAACGATTTTAAGATGAAGTTTATGATGTTCTACTTTAATGGCAAAATAAACTACGTGATTAAAGTGGAAATTTCGAGATTAAAGATGACATTTCATGCTTTTTTCCCAGTGTGTGCCTATTTTTTTCTCTGTACCCTAATAAGCTTTCATATGACACTCAGACGGTGGGCTACGACTTGCCTTTTCACGGCGACTTTGATATGTGATTTCTTTTTTATTTTGGGCACTGTGCGACTTTGTGAATTTGAGCTTTCGAGTTTCTCCGACACTATGTCACTCGATCAACTTCCTTTTGTTGATTATACCACTGTTTAAACCAACAAATAGTACGTTTTTCCTTTGCCTCCACTTGGTATTCGCTGAAATTCTTATATTTTCCCCCATGCTTTCCCCATTGTCTTTTCACAGAAGGCTATTTATATTGATTTGCATATTCAAAGAGGCGTAATTCTGGGAGGAGTTGGGGCGGGACAGAAGGCGCGTGCACGTGCGTTACTTTTCACGCTGATCGGGATTTATGTAGTGGAAGAACGTGAAAGTTTGCGTGCGCACAGATTCCTGCATCTGGATTTTTCTGTGCGCATGCACAATCCCGCTTTTGTGCTCACGCCATGTTATAGTGTGAGTTCTACGCACGGCGTTATACATGAGGCCCCTGATGATGTGAGGTTCAAAATGAGTGTAAAATTTAATCAGCTTTATTCGGTTTCACTGTGATTCTCTTTATAATTGGTATTAACTTATAAGCCCTGTCACATGAGCTGACACGTGTTTTAGTTTATTTTTTCTTTTTTTCCCTGACATTTTTCTCAGGGTCATAATTGAATTTTTGCATCGGGAGACTAACATTAATTTTTCTGATTTGTAATTTAGCATACATGTCATTATAAATCAATAATTTTATGATTTGGATATAAACATAATTTCTCGCACGTAGTTAGTTGTCCACTATGTATATAATACAGGGTATGACTGACTCTGTGTACCCATTAATATTAGTGTAGACGTTTTTAAATATAGCAGCCCTTTATTCATTGCTTAGCCACATGTGACCAATACTGTAGTCATTTTGTAAGCTAGTCAAATGATAGAGTGCAGTGAACAGAGCCATAGTCAGTTAAACTAAAGTGTGATCATCAAGGCAGTTATAAAAAATGAATACAGTGAGTGGGCAGCTAAAGTGAAAAACTCTTTTCCCATCCATTCATGGAGAATTATGCTGTGAGATCCTTTCATCCCATCAAATTACTCCTTCCATTCAAATGGTTGCAGCTCTTTGCAAGCCTATGTTTTGCCGTCAGATATTTCTGGTTAAAACTGCTTCTTTCATGGGCATCTGTACAGTATGTCTCTTGCTCAGACAAATGTAAAGTAAAACTTAAATTGACCCTTTGAAATAAAACCTAAGCAATGCCACGAAACACAGCTCGTAATTTATAATATTAAAGGAAGTAATGCTTAATTTGAAGACAATATAAGAGTGTATAGTTCAGAGATAAGGTGTCATAAAGAAAATAAACATTAATATAAACTAGGGAGGAAGCTTAATTTAGGATGGATTTGTTAAAAACAAGTCAACTTATTTGATTCTTTTCTTAAAACCTTTTATTGTAAAACTCAACTGTTCTTCAAGCATGTTGATTGGTTTATGTTTTTGACTTTTGTATCTCAAAGGTGTTTCCCGTATAATGTTTTGAATTACATTCTCTGAGAATCATGTAAAAAATGGCATTACAGCTCTAGTTTCAAAGCCTAGCCTAGTTGCTGCCCATATGTAACTTACTCATTCTCTCTGTGTCTGTAGAGGTTGTCTTTGGGCATTCCAAGTCCCAGACATGTGCAAGTTAAGCAGAATTATTGCTCTGATTTGTCTCTGTCTGAGTGAGTGTACCTTATGATGCAGTTGGGCCAAATAATTTTTTATATGTTAAGGTTTATAGGTTTTAATTCTAGTTTAACACATAATTAGCCATTTTAAAATAATACAGCAGTAATTTTAAAGATTATTTGAACTTGGTAGTTTACAGAATTTGATACTCAATCTATTATTTTGCAGATTTTTGATCTATACAAATATAAGGTATATTCAAAGTTTGATATTTTTAGAATAGCTATTCATTTTGCGTAGTTACATGAAATGAACCTTACAAATTGTGTACTTGGGAATGAAAGTTGTTGGTAGGCGTTTAGTAATAACCATCGTTTGAAGTCATTTACGCTATTCTTCTGTCTAAGTTTATTTTACCTTAGTGCTTCATTCATCCTTATGTAACGCTAGAGGCACTGTTATCAGCAGTCAAATAGGATCTTTAGCACATTATGTCAACAATGCAATTTCACAATTTGCTAGAAAGGGGACATTTCCTAAAATGCATGGTTTTCATTTAGTAATTACTAGAATTCTTATTTGGTTTAAATTAAAAAACTGACACCTCTTGTTTCATCAGCATCTCTTTCAGAATCCACGATTGTGGCCTAACATTTTTTTGAACATCTCATCTCTCTCATCTTCTAAGATTAGGCTGCATAGTTACACATGGTAGCTATTCACAGTCATTCCTCTAAATTCTATTTTATAATTTAAGATTTCTTTCAAAATAATGCAGCAGGCATTTCATAAGTGTAAAACGTAATCTGTGATTCATTATCAAAATGTAAGGTAAAGATTTAATACGTTAGCTATTGAAATAATATTCAAAATTGTTCTAATTACACTTATTTTTTATCAAAGTTCCTCAGTTCACCATTTGGAAAGTAAGCCAACATAGGTAAAACAAGAGTTGTGTACGTGCAATAGACTAACAACTCCTCCACATTTAGGTCCTGTTTTCCCCCAGTGCTACTGGATAGAATCTGGCATCAGTCCAACAATAAAGCTGTGAAAAGCTGTGTTTTGAAAAGGAAAGTTGGATTATTATTTTTATGTTGCTTTTGCTATTTAGTGATTTTATTAAATGTTATTCTTATATGTACATTTTGAAACATAATACCTTAGAAATTTTCCTTAATTTCTTAGTTTATTTCAAAAATACATTACAATAAGAACTGACATTAAAATAGTTCACTGTTTATTACAATTTGTTTTTCAGTTTGTTTTATGCTATCATTTATATACTTATTTTATTTTTTGGAAGAAAAAACTTTATATTAGAATTATTATAAGATGAGTTATTAATTTTCAAAGAGTGCCCAAAGCTGTTAAAACGATGAACAACACAAGCAACAATTTTGGCCTGAAGGGTTAATTCTGAGGTCAAGCATTCTTCAGCATAGTCCTTCTGCTTTGTTTGTAAGTTCATTATGATTGTCTTTGATGCAGTAAATTGAAGCTGATGGACTAAAGTTTGTCAAAACAAAATCTCATTAAATACTGTCTTTCAGCTTTGTTCTTAATTCTTTAGGGTATGCTGAAATACTTATGAATGCAGGCTTTGTTAACAAATTAAGTTTTGTACCATCAGTGTGCTGCTAACATTAGAAAGTATCTTCATTTGTGTCCTAGAATAGATAGTGAAATGCTCACTTCTCTTGACGGATAACAGGGAGACAAGCCTTTGATAGTTTGTGTTTTTATTGGTTGAAATACTTCACTTGCTACTGTTTCGTCAGTTATTTTCTTTGTACAGACACAGACTTAGTTAATTATTCAGAGTTGTAAAGAGAGACGACATTGCTGAATGGAGTTTAATTCCCACACATATGATGAATTAGCGGAAGCAGAAACACTAATGACCACATTTTCAAACAAAGCAGCCATCATTTGTTTCCTGGGGTTGATTTCCAGTCATTACATGACTTTTACCATGGCATTCTTTTATTTTTCTAAATTTATGTATCAGTCATTGGATTAAAATTGTGTAGTTTCACAGAATTGTCCATATGACTCACAGGATCTCTACATGTAAAAATCTTACTCTGTAGCTGACCAACAAGATAATGTGGTCATTTTCCTGTCAGACAGACACTATGGGGTAATACACTAAAAATACTGTATCCCAGCTTATGAATAAACTATGATTCTATCAATTCAATTTGAACATGTTACTTTTGGATCACTTTGAATCTGGCAATGCTTACTTAATAATAACAGCATTGATAGAGCAATAAATAAATTTATTTATTTTCATAACAAGCCACCCACATACATGAGCTGAAATTACTAGTTTGAACTTCAGAGATTATTGTTTGAACCCTCTCTATGAGGACATACTAATATCCCTATAGGGAAAAAATGTACTGTAATTGTCATTTGATAATAAACAAACACATGTCTGGAAACAGCACTTTATAGCAACTGATAAGCAACTGCAAATAAGTCTTTTTTAAGGAGGCATTTTAAGCACTGGTTTATTAAATAGATATTTTGTAATGACCTACATTGGAAGAACTACCAAAACATTCCTTTTATGGACAGGATTTCTGTATATGATTTCTGAAATCAAATAACATCTATATGGAGATGCACAATACTGTCATATCATTACACTTAAGGAAATTAACAACCTTGAATCCACACAGTTTAAGGTAAGGGGAAAAATATGTAAATGATATGTGTGTTGAAACAAAGAAGAAAGCCGTATGATCTGATTTTTGTTGTTATGTAGTCATGCCCATCAGAGTGTGTTTAATTAGAGTCAGTTCTCTGCAGACACATAAAGCTGTCAGCTGGATACCATAAAGGACTTCAAAAATGAAATCCGATAAATTAATCTATTGTTCTGGCACATTACT
Source organism: Erpetoichthys calabaricus (assembly GCF_900747795.2). Classification (NCBI taxonomy): domain Eukaryota; kingdom Metazoa; phylum Chordata; class Cladistia; order Polypteriformes; family Polypteridae; genus Erpetoichthys; species Erpetoichthys calabaricus. The sequence goes on along the minus strand of NC_041399.2, from coordinate 147,401,513 downwards.
TGAAATAGTGGAGATGGACACACTGTATATAGGAAAAAACAAGACTTAAATGAAACTAGAAGAGCAGTAATAATGTGTCCACTTCTAAATCTGCCTTTTTTGTATTAAACCAGGGGTGTCGAACATTTCCACTGAGGTCACATTGTCTGCACTTTTGCTTCTGCAAATTTTTTAATTAGAAGCCAATTATTGCTGATAATAAAATGTGATTTTGGACATCCTTAAATTGCTTAAAAGGCTTAGTAATAGTGCATCCATAAAGCCTTTATAAAGTTCTTTTGATATAGCAGTAAGTGTCTAAGAGATGCATCATGGTTAGACCCTATTCTGAACTTGCTGGTGTTTTGTAAGTCTTATTAAGATAAAAGAATTCTTTTACTGTATCTCAGTAGGAATGTTCTAAATTGTAAGATTTGCTTAATTTTGGTGCTTGTTAAGCATGACAGCTATCGCATGCTTTTTTTCCTAACCAGCTGTATTCAGAATCTTTAGAGTGTCCAGTTAACAGTGAGATCCAAATAACAACAGAAGAGCAGCACACTAATATTTGTATCTTTTTTAAAATATAAAGTTATCTGTACATCTGGGAAGAATTAAGAATTTTAAAATGTAAAGGAATGATAAGTATGAATCTACTGTGATCCACTAAACACATGCTGATGGTGTGCTCATGAAAAAAAGATATCTATGAAAGTAGAAAAGTTGATTTTTGGATAAGGAGAGCACTTGTAATAAACATAATTAAATAACATGAGTGTAGGTTGTGTGCATGAGTGTACCCAGCAATGGACTTGGCATCCTGTTCAGGGCTAGTAGAATAGCAGTAGTAGTATTATGTCATAAACATAGGATTGTTACCTGTCCAACCAACATGCAACATGTTACCACTGTCTGGTGCCATGATAAAATAGCATGTATTAAAAATACATAATTTTATTTTATAGAAAACACAAAGCTCACCTGATACAATCTTTTCCCGAGAACAGTTCCTACCTTGCTGCTTGTAAAACCAGGATAAGGCACTTTACTCTGTGCCCTTAAAATTAGATTAAGTAACTTGGAGGATGGATAAATTTATGGATGTTTCATTAACAGGAAAGATTGGCATCTAATTAAAAAACTGGTTGGAGTGAAAACTCTGCACCTACCAAGAACTGAACTTTTTTTTTGATCTTTTATTTAATTTATTAAAAACATATAACATTTCATACAATCAAGTCAAAACTTACAAAAGTAAATTCAAATCGCCCCCTACCCATGAGAAAGAGAGAGAAAGGCCAACAGTCAGAGTAAAACAAAAACAAAGTATTTTTCCCCAATAAAAATACTTATTCTAAAATATTATTGATTAGGTCCTGCCAGGTTTTAAAAAAGTTTTGAACAAATCCTCTAAGTGAGAATTTGATTTTTTCCAATTTCAAATAGAATATAACATCAGTTACCCAGTGACTTCATGTAGCTCATTTATGGTTGCTTTTGACCTTTCAGTAGTCTCCTAATAAGTTTTCAGAATTTTTCTGAATTTTGCAGTGATCTGATGGTTCCATATTTTTCTCCATTTACTAATAATCTTGGTCTTTAATGTGTTCCATATTATATGTAATGTATTTGAAATTCTTATTCAACACTAAAATCATGTAGATCTTTTGTTATGTCATTGCATATCATGATTAGCTACACATTCAAAAAAACATCAGGGAAATCCTGTAGGAACAGATGATTTTATAAAGAGATAATCAGTATCATTTAATTTGAAATCAGACAAAAGCTAATTATCTGTGTTCATGATTTTATATAATAATTGTTTAAATCTGAATGGTTATAGGTTGTATTATGCATACAGTTAAATAGCACAAAACATTTTAATATTTCATTTTGGAAAGCAGTTAATGATTACAGGATATAGGCAAAACTTACATAAAAACTTAAAATCATTTTGAAATTTATTTTCGCTCTTTCTAAATGTATATTTAAGGCTTAAGGCTTAATTTTAATAAATGCCAGTACGGCTGAGAGAATATTTGATTAATTTAAATTGTGCATGATTAAACTAGTTTATGTTGTAAATTGCATGAATGACAGAATGTTGCAGACATTTATTAGTGTGACAAACAGAAGCAGAAACTGACATATTCAATTTTCTTTTTTGGTGTGGTGATTGAATAATGCTTTGAAAATTGTCGTCTATATTAGTATTAATTGAAAGAAACTGAATTCCAGAAACACAATCAAACAGCCAAAACCACATATGTGTTCTGATACCGTCAATTTTTTTCATTTTGCTATGTTACAGCATTGTGCTAAAATCATTTAAATGCATTTTCCTCACATCTGTCAATACTCAATACCTCAGAATGACAAACCAGGATTTTAGATTTTTTTACAAATTTATTGGAAATTAAAAAAATGAAATATCACATTAACACAAGTTTTCAGTCCCTTTGCTATGACATTTGGTGTATCCCATTCTGTTACTCATCAATGAGATGTTTATACAACTTGTTTTTAGTGCATCTGTGAACAATTCAATCAATTTAGGTGTGATTAGGAAAGGGTCCTGTAATTCTTTACCTGCAGCCCTAGTAATCTGATTAAAATGTGATTTAAAGTTAAGGTTATAGTCCATAATTACACCTAAATTCTTTACCTTCATCTTGACTTTTAATTCTAAGGCATCAAGTGTATTTCTAATAACATCATTATTTCCAGTTTTGCCATCCACTAAGATTTTTGTATTTTTCTGAATTTAGCTTGAGAAATACAAGGAAGACATCAGAGAGGCCAGATCATTAGGTTCATCAAGTGCTATGGATAAGTAAAGCTGTGTGTCATTTGTATAGCTGTGGTACTTCATCTTGTGTTTTAATATAATAATGGAAGCATGTAGATTGAAAAAAAGGAGCAGGCCCAGAATACATTCTTGTGGTACACCATATAAAATATCATGGACCTCCAAACTATAATCAGCATAACTAACAAAGGATTTTATAATTGTTAAATAAGACTGAAGCCAGTTTAAGAGACTACCAGGGAGACCCAACAATGGTGTAAAGCAATTTATAAGAATACTATGTACTATGGTGTTAAATGCTGCACTCGGGTCTAACAGAACAGGAACATATATGTGACCTCTGCACATAACCTAACTGAAAATTATCAAGAATAGAATGTTTGTTTAAGTAAGAACTACTTTTTCTAGAATTTTACTTAAATAAGGCAGGTTAAAAACAGGTCTAAAGTTGTCACAAACAGAAAAGTCTAGTTTATTTTTTTATGCCGGGGTTTAACTACTGCATTCTTTAGACAATCTGGGAAAACCTCAATATCTAATGATTTGTTAACTATGTGAAGTATACTATTAATTAGCACATCAGAGACTTCATTGAAAAAGCCCCTTGGAACTGGGTCAAGGGCACAAGTGGAGAGTTTTAGTTGAGAAATTATTCTATAGAGTTCAGGTAAACCTATTTGAGTGAAGGAAATTAATTTACTAAAAAGAACATGCTGAGGTTCAACAGGGTTAACTTTGGAGGCATCTATGATATTATACCTACAGTATAATGACTAATTTTGTGTTTAAAATGCTGCAAATGTCTCACAAGTTTCAATAGATGTTTTCAGGAGGCATTCTGTTGAATTACCTGGGTTTAGAAGATTAACTCTTGAGTTTCCAGCATAACTATTTACACTTTTAGAGAAATTGGACTGCCTCACAAAGTGGACAGTTTTGTTATTTTTAGTTATATTTTTGCCTTCAGTATTTCATAGTAGACTGTTAATTCAGTCTTACTCCATTTACACTCAGCTCTGTGGCATTTTTTTCTTTAGTTTAGACATTCATTGAGTCATCCAGGGTATTTTAGTGCTGGAGGATTTCTTATTTTCAGGGGCCACTATGTCATCTGCAGCCATCACCTTAGCATTCAAATTTTCAACCTTAATGGTTGCATGGCTAGCTGTATTAGGGCAAGCACAACATTTGGACTGCTATTCAAAATATTAGCAAACATAGAAGTTTGCTGTGACATCAAAATAACATTTATCAATGCAGGTACATTTCTATTTAGTTATAGTTCCCTGTATTTCTACATCAAATAAAAGGCAGAAATTGTCTCATATACTAAAATCCATGACCTGCCTCACATAAATGTGTAGTCCTTTTGAAACTATTAAATCCAGTGTGTGTCCTTCCTTATGTGTATGCTGACTGACATGCTGGCTTAAATCAAAAGAATGCAGTAAGTACATCAGTTCCTTTTCATTAGGGTCACACTGGTTATCCATATAAAAATAATAATCATCTTTAATTAGGAACCTGTCATAGTTAGTTATTATTCCTTGATAAAAGACACTTTATAATTTGCAGGTCTATAAAGGAATACAAGAGACTGCAACACTCCTTGAATAACTATGGCAAGACATGAAAATTGCAAAACTTATATCTTTACATTTTAACTGGCACAAGAAATTACTCTGTAGGCCACTGGCAACCAGAGTGAATAAAATTATAATTCAGAGGTGCTGCTTCAATTAACACTGCTGCACCATGTTTCATTCAATTTACCTTTATTTTTCAATCACTCATAAGATCATTAATGTTAAAAGTCTTATTGGTTAATGCTCTAACATTTAGTAAAGCCACATTTAAGGTCTAGGAAGAGCACAGCTGTATCAGAGTGTTATGGCAGCTTGAAATGATAATTAAGTTACTTGTGTAAATAACTCTTTGTCTGAACTTTTTAGTTTAACAATGGTCTATTATTATAGTGCACTAATAAAGTATACGTCTATAGGTAAAACAACTGAAGAACCTAACACAGCTTTATAGTTAACACTAGAACCAAAGCTACATAATCAAGAACAACAGATTACCTTTGAGATACTGTCATAGAGGACATGAGTGGCAAACCTATTCTAATGTAGGCCATTACATCTGTAGAAACATGGTCTCAAACAGAAAAGGTCCCAGTTATCCACAAAACCAATGTTTTACCTCCCACAGAAGGCTCTGGTCCAGGGAGATGACTGTAGGTTTCATCCAGTATACGCAGCATGGGTAGTGGATCTGACACGTTTCTCACAGCCGGTGTCTTCTCCTTCATGGCCTGAATAAGGAATGCAAACTTCATTTTCATGAGTTCTTACTGTCGATGTCCAATGTCATTGATGCTGGTATGGAATGCAATTATCCCAACAGTCCTGCCATTGTGCTACTTGAGGACATCTTTAACTTGTGTGCCAGGAACACAGAACAAAAAAGTTTTACAGTTATGTAACCAAAAGTTCAGGAGGTGTACAATTTTGTCTCCCATAACAACCACATCACCAGGTTCTGCAGGCACTGCAGAAGTTTGAAGAGAGTGGCGATACCAGCTTGTGAAACAGGAGGTTAGCTGGACTTGGGCCCCCATTTGCATCATCATAGTTCTTAGATTATGCCATTGTCATCTTTATCGAAAACAAGAACCAGAGTAAAGCTGACTCAGCATGAAGTTGAAAAAAACAAATATTTTGCCTCTGTAAGAGGCAAGCTTTGTGATACCTGAGATGCTTTCATCTGGAAAGGAGCTGTTGGCTGTGTGTTTCAACATCCCAGTTTTTCCTCTACACACTGTAGCTTGTGGCCGACCATCTTGAAAGTGATGTCATAGGTAGTCAGAACTGTTGAGCAAAGAACCATCAAGCTCATTTATTTAGTTAACAGTTATGCTGTCCCAATATCTCACTAGATACGTCTAAACTAAGAAAGAACATTTTTAAATTCTGTTTTTGTATTTTGCAGTGATAGAATATACTACCCTTCCTTTTACACTGTCATGATGACATACATTGTCACTACCAATTCATGCTTCTCCATCTCTCTCTCTTTTATACACTCACCCCTTTGCCAGTTTTTGATGGTTGCAAACTTTTTTTCACCTGGTTCCCCATCACATGGGGCAAGGTGATGTGATGCAGTGTTTTAGGAGTCCATGGTGGATCTGGTTGGAGCAGGATTTTTAACAAATAGTGTGTCTCCGATTTTGTGAGTGTAGATATGTGCACGAGAAAAGCTGTGCAGCCATGGAGTGCTTAATGGCAGAACTGACTGACTGCTAATTCATATGGGTGAGTGCATTCCACACAGCCATCCCTCATTAGTTTGTAGGGAAGCATCTACATTCACAGGGTTATAAAAAGATTGGAGTAGGATTAAATTAAGGATGATCTTGGGCTCCATGGATCCTGCTGGACCAACTAAAGGAGGCAGGAAGAGTGAGCCAGGCCTCAGACTGTCCTAGTGAGTACTGAAGAAGGTGGCAGTGATAGGAGTTGGTTTATGAACAACTAGGGGGCTCCGCCCCCTGCTCGCTTCGCTCACCAACCCCTGGTGTTGGGAATGACAAAGAGCGTGATGTATGAATGAGATATAGAATAGTGTGACGGTGTAGATGATGCAAATAGAAAGCAAACAATAAAGTGTGTGGCACAGTGTAAAGGTTTATTTGAAAATTTCTTTGTACACGCCGTTTAAATGTAAAAGGTAATTCCAGCTCAGAACTTGTAAGGTCATTTAAGATGGTTATTGTTGTGATCAGAGTCAAGTTTGTCAGAGCTTAGAAAGAGTTGTGTCTTTCCAGGAAGTAATGGAATGACTTGGGTATTTATGTTTTCCACATTAATATTTTTTGGACATAATATAGTGCGTTGTGTTAAAAGGGGCATTTGGTCTAATGAGATTGCTGTTCCAAATCTCACTGTAACTAAGTCGTCGCAGATAAAGGCTTGAGGAATTGTAATAATATGTGGCTGAAGTCCATCTGTATTCGTGAGTGTACCATCTCTCAGTTGTAATAAGCAATTGTTATGATCTGGTTCTGGACATCGTATCTTTTTTACTAACTGTATCTTTTGAAAGCAATGGCAATTGTCTGCGTATTTTAAGGTGCACTGAACAATAGCTGAGTGCATGGTATCTGGAAGAATAGCTAATCACTCTCTAAAATCTCCTCCTCATAAAAGTACCTTTCCTCCAAATCGAATATTATTATTCATAAACGTTTGTTCATGCCATTGAACATTCATCAATAAACATTTTTTCAAGACGGATGTCACGTGCAGTGCCACTGTTAATGTTCATAGTGGATTCCGATTTGTAGGATCTAATGTAGTTGATAAAGATTTCACTTTCAGGTACATCGTCAGTTATAAGCTTCTGTAGATATTCAGTATATGAATGTAAAGAAGGCAATCTAATTTGACCCTTTTGACAACAACGTGTAAATGTATTACTTGTATTGCCAGTTGTTTCTTCAGGGAAGTGAACTGAATGACAATGATTGCAAATGACATTCATTAATCCGAATGAATTTTCCTGGTGTATGTTTTGCTTGTGCCGTTTGAGAGGCGCGTTGTTGCATGTGTAGTATTTGGGACGTGTTGTTTTGGAGCTGTAATCGATTTGCCTGTGCTGTGTGAGAAGCCCGTTGTAGCCTTCGCTGCCATCAACGTATGTCTGAGACGGGAGGTGTTTCGTTTTGAATCCGTGCCTGTTGCGATGCAGCACTTTGATTGATAGTTTGCGTCATGTGGATCTAGGATGTAGATTTGTGCATATTAAATGAAGTATTGTAGGATCTAATGCAGTTCATAAAGGTTTTACTTTTAGGTACATCGTTAGTTAGAAGCTTTAGTTGAGCTTTGCGTTTTTGGAGTCGAGTCATTTTTTCTTTTAGAAATATGGATAAGTAATAAGGAGTATTGCACTCACTGTTAATATGGAGCCTTTTCTGCGGTTGAACGGTTAATAGTGCCTTATTGTAATGAGATCCACCTATGCTGCATAGCCGTCTATTTTGTTGTTTCTTTCGTGTTCGTGTGTTTGTTCCTGTTATCCTTTCCTTTTCGTTTTGTACCCGTGACCGTGTATTCATGACTTGTTTCTTTCTCAGCATGCGAAATATGGATAAGTAATAAGGAGGATCGCAGTCACTGTTAATATGTTTCCTTTTCTGCAGTTGAACGGTTAATAGTGCTTTATTGTAAGGAGATCCACCTATGCTGACACCTATGCTGTCTAGTGTGAAGGTGTTGATGTTCACTTTAGAATATGTGGCTTTGGGTGTCACTTCTTATGGATGTGTGTGTGTGTGTGTGTGTGTGGGGGGGGGGGGGGGGTTGAGGATTGTTGTCGCGCGAGCGTCTTCTTTCTTTTTGTGTTCCTGTGTCTTGTTGAATGCCCCTGTTTGTGTGTGTCCCGTCCCTTGCTTGTAGGGTCTGTGGGGTGGTTTTGTGTTCTTTTTTTTGTGTTCCATGGGCTTGTTGAATCCCCCTCTTGGTGTGTGTCCCGTCCGGTGCCTGTAGGGGGGGGGGGGGGTGCCTTGCTGTTGTGCGCGAGCCTCTTTTTTTTTTTTTTGGGTCTAGTTTCGTGTGCAATGTGTTTCGTGCTTTGCCTGCGTTTCCTCATTTCTCCATTTTTCCTGTGCTCACTCCTTTTTTCTGTGGTCTTGTCCGCCTCTCGCGGCCCCTCATCCGCCTCTCTCGCCCTCTTTTGTCCGCCTTTCTCGGCTCCTCAGCCGACTCTCGCGGACTCTTTTTGCGCCTGCGCAGTACGTCTTTTTGCAGCTACGGCCCATTGCCGGATGTGCCTGCGTCCATCATCCGGTTTAGCATTCTCGGTTAGTAATATGGATGTTTGCTAGTGTCTCAGCTCTGCTGAGGAGCTTCAGGAGCAAGCAGGGGAGATGAATGAGAGAGAGAGTGTAGAGCACCTGAACAAGGTGAAGGTGAAAGGAAGCTAATTCAGACTTTAATTTTATTCCTGGTTTTAGATTTGAATGTATTTATTGGATTTTCATATTTATTATTTTAAACTTCCTCATTTATAACATGGTCACTATTGATTTTAAGGGCAAATATTTCTTGAAGATTTTGTGAAGGCACCACATTTTTTGAACACTGCTTTATTGTTTTAATAAACAACTTTTTTAACTTTTTTACCCAAAACTTGCTGTTGTGTCTTTACTTGCACTAGTCTATCCTTCGTTATTACTATTGATGTTCTGGGTAATGGAAGATGCCCATGGGCACCCAGCACACCACAGGTGTCTACAAATAAGTGGATCTGGGTAACAATCTGCATGTCAAATTACAGTTCTGAGTACATGATAATTAGATAATCTCTGCAGAATTATTATCAAAGCACATTATGCACACTAGGGTGGAAAGAATGTAAAAGGTGAAGTGTTCTGCACAGGAAAAAAAGAGGGGATCAGGGCTTGAAGGGCTTAAGCTCTAATACAATTTCCTTTAAAGTTGTGTTTTGCAATGACCTTCAACAAAAGCCAAGACCAGTCACTAGGAAAAAGCAAGAATTGATCAACAGCAGTAATGTTTTAGTTATTTGCAATTGTATGTAGCATATTCAAGAGTATGGAGCTCCAGTGAACTTAATAATATTAGCACCTGGTAAAAAAAGCTACAAATATCACATACAAAAAAGTACTGAGTTAGTTACAGTACATATTAATTCTGATACATCCTATTAACCAACAACATTATAACTGAGGCCCATTGTGTTTGGAAATTTCAACACAGGTAGTAATAACTATGAAGTTAGTCTACAATGAATAATGCCTAATGGGGCAACTTTTGTGGTCTGCCAACACCATCTGCATACTCAAAAAGGCACAGCAAAGGCTCTGTTTTCTGAGAAAGGTACAGAGATTTGAGGTGGGAACCAAAACACTAGTGAACTTTTACTGCTGCACTATTAAAAGTATCCTGACCAGATACATCACGGTGTAGTTTGATAATCTGACTTGCCAGGATCACAAACTCCTTCAAGGAACTGTTTGTAAATCTAAAATAATTGGGGCTTACCTTCCCTAGCTTTATTTACTCATCCAGATATCTAAGTTAAACTGAATCAATCACCTCTGATGACAGCCATTCAGTTCATCCCTTGTTTTTACTTGTTCCTTCTGAAGCCTCACCCCTCACTCCACCCGCTTCAGGAACAACTTCTTCCTCCAGGCCATAAGGTCTCTCAACTCCCAGAAACCTAATCCTACCTGCCCTGCACTGTGTACTGTACTTACCTGCTGGTTTATGTGTAATTGTACTGTATGTTTTTTACTCTTAATTATTTATCTTCTGCTGCTCTTATTTATTTATTTATACATCAGTGTTAGTGACAATAAAGATTTAAAATCTAATCTGACATAAAATATACATCAGAAAGTTTACAAATTAGTAATATAATTACATGTATTTCATTCTTAATTCCTACTATCTTAACTTCAAAATATGTAATGTTCTACACTTTAAGCATTATTTGGGCCACACAATTGAAAATCACTTCAATTTTGCCTCTTCAGCCTCTAATACAGGATTTGATGAGATAAGTAGCATTATCAGGAGAACCCTAAAATAAATACATATACAGTGCATCCGGAAAGTATTCACAGCACATCACTTTTTCCACATTTTGTAATGTTACAGCCTTATTCCAAAATGGATTAAATTCATTTTTTTCCACAGAATTCTACACACAACACCCCATAATGACAACATGAAAAAAGTTTACTTGAGATTTTTGCAAGTTTATTAAAAATAAAAAAATTGAGAAAGCACATGTACAGAAGTATTCACAGCCTTTGCCATGAAGCTCAAAATTGAGCTCAGGTGCATCCTGTTTCCCCTGATCATCCTTGAGATGTTTCTGCAGCTTAATTGGAGTCCACCTGTGGTAAATTCAGTTGATTGGACATGATTTGGAAAAGCACACACCTGTCTCTATAAGGTCCCACAGTTGACAGTTCATGTCAGAGCACAAACCAAGAGCACAAACCAAGCATGAAGTCAAAGGAATTGTCTCGAGGCACAAATCTGGGGAAGGTTACAGAAAAATTTCTGCTGCTTTGAATGTCCCAATGAGCACAGTGGCCTCCATCATCCGTAAGTGGAAGAAGTTGAAAACCACCAGGACTCTTTCTAGAGCTGGCCGGCCATCTAAACTGAGCGATCGGGGGAGAAGGGCCTTAGTCAGAGAGGTGACCAAGAACCCAATGGTCACTCTGTCAGAGCTCCAGAGGTCCTCTGTGGAGAGAGGAGAACCTTCCAGAAGGACAACCATCTCTGCATCAATCCACCAATCAGGCCTGTATGTTAGAGTGGCCAGACGGAAGTCACTCCTTAGTAAAAGGCAAATGGCAGCCCGCCTGGAGTTTGCCAAAAGGCACCTGAAGGACTCTCAGACCATGAGAAAGAAACTTCTCTGGTCTGATGAGACAAAGATTGAACTCTTTGGTGTGAATGCCAGGCGTCACGTTTGGAGGAAACCAGGCACCGCTCATCACCAGGCCAATACCATCCCTACAGTGAAGCATGGTGGTGGCAGCATCATGTTGTGGGGATGTTTTTCAGCAGCAGGGACTGGGAGACTAGTCAGGATAAAGAGAAAGATGACTGCAGCAATGTACAGAGACATCCTGGATGAAAACCTGCTCCAGAGCGCTCTTGACCTCAGACTGGGGCGACGGTTCATCTTTCAGCAGGACAATGACCCTAAGCACACAGCCAAGATATCAAAGGAGTGGCTTCAGGACAATTCTGTGAATGTCCTTGAGTGGCCCAGCCAGAGCCCAGACTTGAATCCGATTGAACATCTCTGGAGAGATCTTAAAATGGCTGTGCATCGACGCTTCCCATCCAACTTGATGGAGCTTGAGAGGTGCTGCAAAGAGGAATGGGCGAAACTGGCCAAGGATAGGTGTGCCAAGCTTGTGGCATCGTATTCAAAAAGACTTGAGGCTGTAATTGCTGCCAAAAGTGCATCGACAAAGTATTGAGCAAAGGCTGTGAATACTTATGTACATGTGCTTTCTCACTTTGCTAATTTCATCTTTTTCCAAGGCAATGCCTCACCCTTCAGGGCCAGGGGTTAGGATTCACCTTGGAAAGTCATTGCTAAGCTATTGGCACTGAATGTTGATGACCAGATGTGAATTGCTACCTCAATTCTGTGGGCAACTATACAATATTAACTAAAAACCATCATGCAATCGCTTATATTCTTAAATTGTAGTTTTTTGTTTAGTTCATAAAGATACTCCCTGCTGCCAATGGATTGTTAAAGTATGCATGCACTACACTGAGAGAGAATATTGAACAGGCACGAAGCCAGGACTTAAAGTAGGGCATTTTTCTATTTCAGCAGTGAAGTACCTACTGTAAATATTTGCAGCATCTCATGCTGTGACAGCAAACACATATCCCGCCTGCTCTTCGATATAATATACTTCTAACAGCACTCTCTAAAGTCCGAGAAGGATACCACACCCATTTGACTAAGAAACTGCATAAAAATTAAAACACAATATGAGGAGGACTAATCGGTGTACAAAAAAAGCAGACTACTAGCAATTATTTGCTTCCACCTGAAGCACTGCACATAGCATTTAATCAAGTAACAAAAACTGAACAGATGTTATCAGCATCCATCTCACTAATCTGGGGAAGGGTCACGATAGAGTTGGATCCAATACTGGCAATCATTGTACGGATGAAAGGCAGGAATACTACCCGGTCAGGGCACCAGTCTATGACAGTTTGAACACCTCCACACACACACACACACACATACACTGTAGTGCCAATGTAGCAGCTCTAATTCAATTGAGTTTAGGATGAAACCTATTACATTTACTACAGATGTTTTAGGCAGAGTGGACTGTTATTCCTGCCTCACAGCTGTAGGTTCTACATTGAGTCTGCATGTTGTTGTTGTCCCGGTGTATTTAAGAATTGATTGGAATCAGTGGCAGTAAATTTATTCACTCAGAAGCATTGTGCTTAGTTCTTTAATGACCATATTGTCAGGAGGACAGATTCATCTTGCATAAAAAAAAATTGATCATTGGTTTGTGGTGCTTCAATCTGTTCTATCGCACACTTTGCTTTTTTCATTTTGTGAGTTTTTTTCCCATGCACAAGACATGCCACGGGTTTGGCTCTTTCTAAAATCTAAGGAGTTTATTAAAAATACAATGCAGTATGATCAGTTCAGTTCAGATATATTGTTGTGTACAAAAACTCTAATATGCTCTTTTCGTTATTCTGCCATTTGCTGCATAGGCTAGGTAAAATAGCAACACATGATACAATGGTTTTTTGGAATTGAGTTCTCATACCTCCACCCACAATGGCTTTTGCAAGGAGACAAGTGAGCAAGAGACATATACTTACTTTGAGGAAACAGGAATAAGAATCTGTGATAAAGTAGTAATTTTTAGTTTCCTTCTGTTATCAAAGAAATCTTTGCCATTTTAAAGTGGACATATTTGGTAAGTTTTAAGGCCTTTTCTTTAGCCTTTGGACCCCATTACCCTAAAGGCCCATTGTAAACTGTAAGAACAAACAGGGTATTTTTAAAATGTATGAAAAAATCATTAAGAAAACAATTTCAAGTGGCAAGTTAAGATATACCATAATTTTGAAGAAAAAAATATTGAAATGTATCTTTAATTGAACAAGAAGAAATGAAGCTGTTTTTCTTTAATTAATATTTTTATTGGTTTTATAGCTTAAATTACAAGGAATATGTTACAAATCAGTCATATATACAAATGTGCATCTTTATTAAATCAAATCCAACCCCTGCTACCACCCAATGAAGCCTTATGTTATTAAAGGTATGGGCATCACCAGAGATTAGGACACTTGGAGAAAGCCATGGGTGTAACTGAAGACTGGCAAACCTGATATAAAAATGATGTCATCAGTGACAACAGAACTTTAGGTCACTGCCACCTTTAGTGAACAAATACTGGGAGTATGGAACTGGCTGTGTGAGCTGCACAACCAATGGGTGTAGAGCTGATAAAAACCTTAAGGAATGTTGCCTAATTCTAAATAAATCCCTAAAAACATGTAAAAAAAAGTCCTGATCTTATAAAGAGAAGTCTAACAAGGTTATTTTTGTTGTCAAAAAACACAGATGTCTGCAAAATAATAAAATGATTGGATTATCCCAGTAAACATTAAATAAAAATTGAATAAATAAGCTAATGTTGATCAAAGTGAGTATTTCTTTAAAAGGACTGCTGAAGTCTGTCTTTAATACAAGGACAGCAAAAGATTTTCATGTAAATAAAAACAAAATTTCCCCTTACAGCATAATAATATAAGAACATAAGACATTTTGCATGAAAGCGCAGAGCATTTGGGCCATCAAACACTTTTGGTTAGCTAATACATACCATTCTGATACCTCATTCCAAAAGTTGCATGTATGTATACTTTGAAATAATAAGGAATAATACAGTTTTTTTGCATAAGTATTGTACTTTAAGTTATACAATCAAACCTGTTCACTGACGCTCACTATTACTGCGGGTTAGTTAAATATTTGGCTTGTGTGTTCTGTGTCTCTCTTTAATATCTTCTGAGACTGAGACAAACATGACAGTTCTAAAATTTATATTTAAATAATAAGGTTGAAAAATATCATTAATTAATGCACATGTTTATAAATGAATTTGTATATTGCATGCACAATGAATACATTTAATCGCACACAATCATGCTGGGATTGTGTATGTGTCAGTAATTTATAAATAATAATAATCAATGTGTTATTCAATTTTTGTAAATATATCATTCATATTTATTTAATGTAATGTAATGAGAAACATGAAATTATAAACAATCAATAATTACACCTTATAAACATAACATTATGCAAGAGTGAATATGAAATTAGAAAGTTCATAAAGCCAGGATTACAAAATAAATAATATCTTAGTCAAGAAAAATATATTACAGTAGGTTAGGTTTAGGTTAGGTTTCTTTATTTAGTCATGTTTACACAGGAAAACATGAAATTTGCCTTCTCAGTTGCATCTAATACCAAGTAACAGACAGAATGAAATAAAACATACAAATAGAAATAAGAAAGGTTAAGGTAAGGCAGTTAGATAAAACATATCTATACCAAAAAAAAAAAAAAAGGTAACAGGATATATATCAAAACCTTAAACATTATCTCCGATATTTCTTATTGAAAAGTCATATGGCACTAGGAAGAAAGGAGTTTCTGGAGCGATTTGTGTGGGTTTTCAAAGCAACTATCCTTCCTGATTTACTGAAGTTTAGTTCTACATGTAATGGATGTCTGTCATCAGTTGAGATGATTTCCAGTTTCTTTAGCATTGCCCTCTGACATACACTAGTCAAATCATCTACATCAGCCCCAATAACTTTAGCTGCATACTTCGTAATCTGCTGGAGCTTTTTTGAGTTTTGGTTTGTCAGACTATTAAACCAGACAATGAAACTGAAAGTGATCATGGACTGGATCATACTACGATAGAAGGACAACATGAGGTCCTTGTCTACTTTAAATAGTTTGAGTTTATGGAGGAGAAATAAGCGCTGGTTGCACTTAGAAAATAATTTTTTTGTATTTGTATTCCAGTTAAGATTGTTATCTAGGTAAGTTCCTAAGTATTTATATTCATTCACTATTTCTACCTCCTCTCCCAGAACTACAATAGGTGAACATACAGATTTCTGTCTCTTAAAATCAAATATCATTTCTTTGGTCTTTGTTACATTCAGACTGAGAGAGTTTTTATTGCACCAGATTACCATACAGTCCACTTGATTTAGATAGTGGCTTTCATCCTCCCCAGATATGCATCCTATGATCATGGTGTCATCCGCATACTTAATAATGGAGCAGTGGTCATTGTTCTGTCTCAGGTCACTTGTGTACAGAGTAAACAGTAATGGTGATAAGACACACCCTTGTGGACTTCCTGTGTTTGAATGAAGAGCTTTTGAAAAAGTGTCCTGAACTTTAACTGTCTGTGAACGATTTAAAAGAAAGTTCTGAATCCATAGTGTGATAAATGGGTTTACATTCATACTGTTTAATTTCCCAATCAGTATATGAGGCTGTATAGTATTGAACGCTGAAGAAAAATCCAAAAATAGTGCTCTGACATATGAACCAGGCTGATCAAGAAAGGTATAGATTTGATGTAAGATAACAAGCAGAGTATCTTCCACACTTCTGTTTGCACAATAAGCAAATTGATTGTTGTCTTGAAAAGACTTTGTCTCTGTCATTAAAATGTTTTTCACCAAGTGTTCAAAGCATTTCATTGGAATAGATGTAAGTGCCACTGGTCTGTAATCATTTAAACAGCTTGGCCTAGAAACCTTAGATACAGGGGTGATGATTGATTGTTTCCACAGATTAGGTACAATACCACAGGTCAGAGACCAGTTAAAAAGCAAGTGAAAAACTGGGGAGAGTTGCTTAGAGCAAGACTTTAAGAGCCGACCTGATATGCCGTCTGGTCCCACTGCACTGTTTGTTTTGGCCTTCCGCAAGCCTTTTTCCACTTCAGTTAAACTGAACCCAATCACAGCAGAATACCTGGTGTTTTTGTAAAGCATCTCCTTTATTTCTGTATTTTGGGTGCTGAAATCACTTTTTTCAAATCTGGCATAAAAGTTATTCAGTTCATCTGCTAAAAGCTTGTGGTCTTTGTCAGCTGGAAAATCCACATTCATTTTAGGGCCCAGTCCTGTAATTGTTTTTAGTCCCTTCCAGACCTGCTTTGGATTGTTATCATTGAACCACCTCTTGATTTTTTCCCCATACATCTTTTTATTTTGTTTAATTAACCTGTTAATCCTTTGCTGTAAAATTCGCTTATCTTCTAACTTATTTTCTTGATGTGCATGTTGCTTTTGCAATAGTAATGCTTTAACCTCTTTAGTGATCCATGGCTTACTGTTTGGGTACACCTTGACAGATTTTTTCTTAATGATCATAGACTCACAGAATTGAATATATTCGCTGACAGTATAGGTGGCCTCATTCAGTGACTGTGAGGATGTCAGCAGATCCCAATTTGTACTGGAGAAGCATTCCTGCAGTTCCTCTACACTTTCCTTGCACCAGTTTTGTGTTGTTCGTATGGCTGGTTTTTCTTGTTTCAGTTTCTGTTTGTACTTCGGGAGAAGATGAACAACGACGTGGTCAGACGCACCCAGGGCTGCTCTGTGATGCGATATGTAGGCATTAGGGACATTTCCATAGCACTTGTCCAGAGTTTTGTCCCCTCTAGTGTTAATATTCACATATTGATGATAATTTGGTAATACTGATTCCAGACTGCATAAATTAAAATCACCCATCACAAGCTTAAAAGAACCAGGTGATTTGGTTTCTAGTTTATGAGCAGTTTCAAGAATTGATTCAGCTGCAGCTCCCACATCAGCATGCGGCGGAATGTAAACGACTGTCACAAATAACTGATTAAACTCCCGTGGTAGATAGTATGGGCGAAGTCCGACTGTGAGTAATTCAATATTTGGCATGCAGTAAAAGAATAATATAGACCAGTACCCAGTTTATGATACTTTATCTTTATTTTTTAATTAATTTTTAAATGATTTTTAATTGGGTTATTGGATTTCCATTTTATTTTGTTTCATTGTGGTTCAACTGAGAAACAAACAACTGTGTCTCACTAACAGAAATACTTGTCATATTGTGGATATAGGCCTAGCATCCCATTTTTAACTAAGTCAAGAAAATGCACCAATTGCTGCTTGTAGGACTGGTATCTCTTTACCTTCCTTGGTGAGTTTCATTCATCTCTGCAGACTGAAGAGGACAAGAAAGAATATCTCCATAACACACATGACATAAAAATCTGAGAAATCTAAATGGCATACTTCTAGATAAACATTAGGCAATAGGACTGAATAGTACATATATGGCATGTTGCAACGTCTATTAACAGACAAAAGATATATGATGCCTGGACCTGCACCCAAGGTTACTTTCCTTTATCTGGGGAGATCAGTACTCATAAATTATGACAGACCAGGGCAAATGAGGCACACAAGTGAGACTTTAAAATCAGAATGTTGCCAGTATATTAAAAACTGAGAGAATTAAACATGCAATAAACACTAGAGTGAGATAAATAGTTCATATAAATAAAGCCAGAAAAATGTATGTATCTTTTGTGATGGACAATGCAAATGGGTGGGTCGTCGTAGCCTGGAAGGAGTATAGTCCCTTAAGCAGACGGGAGGCCAGCCTTATGCCACTACAAGAAACAGGTTGAAGATCATCCTATCTTGCCCAGAAAAAAGGCAGAATGTGTCTATGCCTGAGTGGGTACACTGGAATCGTGACTGGGTTGGACCCAGGAACAATACCCAGCTTGGAGGTCCAGCATAATGGAAGGACCGGGGAAGATAAACACTAGTGAATATCCTCTTCCTCCATACTCTGAGTGACAGTGTCCTTGGATTAGAATACCTGTGCAGACACCTGCAGCACATGCTGGAACCTGTAGTCCTGTGACGCAGCTCTATTGGGTCCAGTGTGGGCCAACAGGGGGAGCTGAGGGGATTAATGATCCCTACTTTGTGGGACTTCCAAATGACCCAGAAATGCTTCCACTGGGTCCAATATAAAGTACTCCTGGGTATAAAGGAAATTACCCTGCCATATCTGGGCAAGTCAGGGTTGGGTGGAAGTGGATAAAGCTTGCCTGGGAGGTGGAGAGTAGGATAAAATAAAGAGAGTGTGGAAAAGATTTGTGTTTATTGTACTTTTGGAACCTTTTTTGGAAGGCACTGTGAAAATAAACTGCCTTTATTTAACCAGGACATGTGTCTGTATGGTTGTGTCTGGGGGTTGGGCCTCTCTGGCGCCCCCTGGTGGTTCTCACTTTCAAATAAAGTCAGTGCCACAGGGTGTTTAAAATGATAAATCCAAATAAATAAGCACTTTAAAATCCCAAACATCGGAGAGTTAAAACAGTTTTGTCCCTTCTTCACTTCTTTACCCGGTCCTTGTCAAGACAACGGCAAACATCAAGGTTGCAGCCAGTCACATTCCCGATCCTCAAGCAGATCCGAGCTGTGGCCACATGCAGCTCACAGGGCACCTTGCATCTACAGAATGCCACTGCACCTGGTTCCTTCCTTGATGCAGCCCACCATATTCCTGGTCCTGCACCTGGATCTGAGCTGCCCCACAACAGTCGCCACAGCTCCCAGGGTGCCTTGTCCATCTACCAAATGCTGCTGCACTCTAGCCTCCTTTCTGCAACTCCTCCTCTCAACCGCTCCACTACTCAGGAGAATAGAGCACAATCACCATGCAGAATCTCAAAGCCTTCAATCTTCCTTTAGTTCTCCCTCCACTCTTTCCAACCAGCAATCACACTTCAAACAAACAAAAACACAAAACCATCATTCATACTTTAACCCATTCTCCTTTATTTACATTCCTCTTGCACTAGCTGGTATCATTGAGTCAGCACACACAGTCATGCACCCAACACTGGTTAAAATGGATTGTGCTAAAACCACCAATAAATTACACAATTAACCCCCCCCCCCCCCAGTCTTACCACATGATGTCACTAGATATTTTTCATAATATACATAAACATGCCATAACTAGAAAACTTGAATGGCATAAATTCCAAAGTTCTAGAGAGTTTTAACAGAATGTTAGTATTAAAATAAACAATGTAAAGCATCAAAAGAATACCTATTCCAATTTACTTAATGAATGTTGTGGTATATGGCCGGCCGTTAATCCTGGCCAATACCCCCATGTCGCCAGATGGAGCCCTCCCGGCAACATGGAGGTGCCCCGAATTCCAGCATGGCATCATGGAACTTGGAGTCTATCATCACAGCCCTGCTGGATACCGTGGGGGCTGCCAGGAGATGCTGCAGGGAGGCCCAGAGACTTATGCTTTCCATATAGCCCGGAAGTATTTCACAATCACAGGAATGGAAGAGATTATATACTTCCGGGCTGAAGAAAAAGATTTGTTGCACCCGGAAGTGCTAAGAATCACATGGACTGGGGGGATCAGAAGCACTTCCAGGTCATGGACTATAAAAGGATTGTGGGAGATCCCAGCAGTGAGCCGAGTTGGGAGGAAGGGTGACTGAGCTGCTGGGAGTGGAGGATTGTGTATTTGTGATTATTATTGATTTATTTGTGATAATTGGAGTATTGTGGAGTGGAGGGTGCTTTGTGCACTTATTATAATAATAAATTTAACATTTGGACTTTTACCTGGTGTCTGACGTGTGGTCTGAAGGTTCAAGGAGTCGATAGCGCCCCCTATCTGTCACAATGTACATTTGCTGTATCACAGCTCTTAAATGTTTTAATTCTAAGCTTTGGTTCCTTTGGTCCTGTTTGCCTGTTTTTGCAATACTTATTTTGGCTTCCTTCAGGAATAGTATTTTACCGCCGTAACCAGATAGATAAGAATGAAAGAATGATCCTTTGGATTTACTTCCATTTCTTTATGTTTTTGTAACTCTTACTTATAAAAGGTAGGTGCAGGTAGATGAAAGATATTTAAATACTCCACACTTATGGGTATATGTATCAATAGTTTCTAAAAAAATTGCCATATTAATTATTTGTGTTTTTAGATAAGCCCTGGGTCCTTAGTAGGCTTTAGCATACCATAAATGGATAGATAGATAATTTACCTTAAAAGATCTTTTATTCTTCTGTATTTTCTTGCTCCGTTTTTATTTTAAGAAAGGATGTTTTTGTTATAAATTAAAGCTGTGTTCTTTTCTTCTTGTTTATTTCTTTGAAACAAGTTCCAGGATCTGTATTTTTACTTTGATTGTGCGCATCATCAATTTACTGTTTGTCTGGGCAAATTTCCCTCTTGTCCTCAAAAACTGTTTTTTCCTGTGGTTTATAAATTGTGTTTATGTTCCCAAATTCATAGTTTAATAGAGTGTAATTGGTCACAGAAAGTGATAAAAGCTGCTTCTGAATTCCAGAATACTAATTATAGAAGGAAGAACTTTATTTTACCTGCTATGCATTTCTGGGTCCTATCTGATATAAGAGGCTGTGTTTGTGTCTGTCTATAGCCATATAACTCTAAATGCCACTAAACAGATTAAGCTTAGCAATTCTTTAAATATAATCTTAGTGTTTTTAACATTCCAGTGCTTATTTGCTAGATTTTCAGAATAAACTAGTCATTAAGAGAAACTAATAAATATATTTTAATGATTTCTAGAAGCCTACCAACCATTGGTAGTTCCCACATCCTTTTAATTGTGACATCCCCAGTCTTAAATAATACCTTTTATTAAAAATGTTGTCACCATATAGAACTTATTTCCAAAGTATGCTTCTTAGATACTGACAGTGAATATATGAATAAAAATCACAATAAAATAACTGTGATTATACTTGTATTTGATGGATAATCTTAATAAGCACTAACTTTGTGTGCAAGCCTATGTTCATTAATGTGACAACTGTTCTTCCCACTATTGTCAACAAAGGAGTTTTAAGGCTACGGAAATCACAGACTCCAAAACACATCTACATGAATAACGTTTTAAACATCATCTATTCATGATCAATGAGGAAAGTTGTTCTAGAGATCTTAGATGAGCTCAGGCCAAATTGAGGTCTCTGCTATGTATTTTGTTGTGGTTTTTGTTGTTTATGAATTATTATGAGATTCATTTTTACATTTTTTTTCTGTTTGGAATTATGTATTGTCTCTTTAACTATAGTTATGTTCCATTATTTTTTGCGGGTACTGCTCCAAGAGGTGCGACAACCCTTATGTCACCTCTCTTGGTTGCTCCCTCAGGCTATTTAAACTGACTGCAAAGGCCTAGGAGTGGGAATCATTCATATCTAGTGGAGTTACTGTAAGTATCGCTGTCTCTGTTTTTTTTGCTTTGTATTAAGAATTCTGACTACTGGAATGTACTTTGGTGATTGTTTACTGTGGATTGCTAGGCAATTTCATTGTGGCTCTTTTTGGCTTTATTGAGCTTTTCTTTGTATTTTTGAAATCTCTGTTTTTTTAAAAAGATTCTTTGTTGCCTATTTTTATGCACAAGCTAGAGGTTAACAGTGATCCTTCTCCTTGTGGAGCTTTTACACTATTTTCAGTTTTACAGTTATTTTGACAGTTCCCCATTTTTGAACTGGTCCAGGCTAAAGCCACTAGGTACTATTTGGGGCCTAGGTCAGGGGTCTGCAACCTTCACTATGAAAAGAGCCATTTTGCCCCCTCTTCCTCCAAAGAAAAATAGTCTGGAGCCGCAAAACATAACACAGCTGATAAACTTTTAAAAGTTTTAATCTTTTTTAAGATTTTACATGTTACAACCACGGAATACAACAAACAGAAGTGCAGTGTGCATGTGTAGGGCTACTTTGAAGTAAATTAAACTGAACTATGCAGGCCTATTTGGGTCCTTCCTATACCTGTGTAAAATTAAAATAAAAACTAGCCCACTTTAATATAAATAAAACATTTAGCTGTAGCTTAGCAGCTTTAAAAAAGTAAACATAAAATTCCATTTCAGTGTGCTGAATCAACTGAAGCACCTGAACATACAAAAAAACCTACATCAGCTCCGGGTCCGAAATGAATGTGTTTTGTTTTTCTGAAAAATAATAGCTTATTAAATGCTATTGTTGTCACCTGTTTAAAGTGACTTCTGTTTCTGAAGTTCGCTGCTGATCATCTCTATGTCGGGGCTGTACAATGTGACTTTGACCTTCACACAGGACTGCAGGCTCTCATGTGTGAGGCGGGGAGCGATATTTGGACTTTATGAAGTTCATGCTTGAGAAAACTTGCTCACTTAAGTATGTTGAGCCAAAGATGGACAGGACTCCAAATGCATATTTTTTCATGTTCATATACGTTTCGGGAATGGCACTCCATGTGTCGAAAACAAATTTGTCGGGTTTGGGGAGGTTTTAAATATCACTCCATTTGTGCTCTTTAGCGAGAGTAGCCTTCTGACGGGTGACTTCTTCAAGATCCGCTGTCAGGCATTTGAACTTGGACACCCATTAATCTTTATCTGCTATGTCGTCCAGTTAAATTTCTAGATCGGGCTTACTTACTCCTGTGAATGCGGATGTGTTCAGCAGGGATGGGTCGACGTCCAGGGGTGTGACAGGGAAGGAGAGAGTGTTTTTTTCCTTTCTGAACTCACTGAATCTTTCTCTAAATGCAGCTTGCATTTTCTGAACAATTTCCCGTTTGTTTTTAAAGTCGGAGAATAGATGCTCTGATATTTTTATGAACGATTCTTTCATGTATTCTCCGTCTGTGAACGGCTTACCCCTCCTTACGATCTCTTGAGCTGCCACAAAACTAGCGGCTGTAGTTGACTGTGTAGAAGTGATCCACTTTTTGAAAGTATGTTTGCTCTGTTCAGCTTTCCGTTGCAGTTCCGAAATTGCTCTCTTTCGCTCATCTTTTCGCTTATTTTCAGTGAATGCTGAGAGCTTGTTTTGAAAATGTCTTTCAACGTTACATTTTTTGTTGTTCGATAATTTATCGCCACATATTAAGCACACCGGTAAGCCAGCGTCGTTGGCGGTGAAGACAAATGCTTCTGTCCACGCAGAATTAAACTCTCTAAATTAGATGTTAAAATGTATAACAGTAGTAGTAGTAGTAAATAAACACACATATATATATATATATATATATATATATATATATATATATAAGTTAAATTAAGAAATTGCCATCATTCATTTTCATGGTTTTTATTTTTTTGTCAAGGCCAAAGGGAGCCACTACAAGGAGGCTGAAGAGCCGCATGTGGCTCCAGAGCCGCGGGTTGCCGACCCCTGGCCTAGGTGATTTAAGGTGAGGCTCTTCTGAGTAGGATATTAAAGATCCTGGTCTGCTTGAGTAGTTTGCAGGCCTTATGTTATTTTGAAGGAACCTCTAGTGATAGCAGTCCAAAGATCAGAAATAACTTACCTTTATGATCAAACATTTTATGAACAAAAATTAAAAAATGAGTTGAAAAGTAAAACTAAAACTAAACCAGGCCAAAATCCCAATATCAAAAATCAGGAATGAGATTGAAACACAAGAGTGAGCCAAATGAAAAAACTTACAAAAATATGAATTCAAGAATGGGAGTCCAACAGCAATAGCAGAATCTAACTAGTGCCTCAGCAAAGCACTTACAGTCTCAGCACTTTATAAAGGTTGCAATCACTTCCTCTGCTGCAGATTTTTTTGGTGGTGCGATGTCCCATTAGGTTCTAAGCAGAGTTTATAGGACAAAGAACAAGCTATATTAATAAATGAAAATTAAATATAAGATAATAACACACAATAATTAAGAGTAAGGCACGCCACATTAAGAACTAATTAAATGCAAAAGAAAGAAACTAAAAATATTAAAATTAAATCAGAAAAAAAATATACAAAGTACAATAAAATAGATAAGTAAAAAGAAAATATACCAATGCCAGGGATGAAGCCCTTTCAATACCATGAAAGAAATGGCTCATTTATCTAGGTAAGGTTGGATGTGACCCATGCATTAGCAACCATGTGCTGTTCTCATGACCCAGTTTTTTCAGGGTATAATTTTATGTTAATTTTTCAAATATGTGCTTGTGAATTATGCCTATGAAAGCAGAAGTAAGACTGTCACAAGATGCACTCATACAGGGAAGATTAGGAGTCACTGTTGGAAAATACAAAAGTACACCAGACAAATGTGGGTTGCGAATTAGATCTAGACCCCAGGAGCTGTAAGAAAGTAACACTAACCACCATATGTTTCATATCAAATAAAAAAAGCATCTTATTATTGACATTTTTCATAGAAGTATGTGTCTTTGAGTCAAACTTCAGTTCATTCTGTTTGTTTCATCTCTCAGCATTTATACATTCTGTCTCCCCTTTCCTTCTCTGCTTGTTACATTCACTGTTTTTGTTGTCATTGTAGACACCCTTATTTAGAAAGAAGCTCTGCTTTTCTTCTTTCTTTGGAAAGGCAGGAACAATGTTCTTTACTGTTAACAATATAAGCCTTCCTGTTCTCAAAGAAAAAGCACACATCACTAAATAGAATTACAAAATCCTTTGTCCATTCCCGCTCTTCAGAGAAACTGCTAAGAGAGAATGTAAGAATCACAAAGTACAATACATCTTTGTTGAGAGTTTTTTATAGAGTTTTGGAAGAGTTAGAATGTCAGCATCATAAGTTCTCAACCATATGACAGGTAAGAAGATTTATAGATAATTCACAATGCAGTAGTTAGCCAGACTAGTTAACCGAGGGTTAAGATGATCTGATAACAGCACTCTGAACCTGTGTAAATCTACTGATGCACTGCAAGGAAGAACATTAAAATGGTACCCAAATGATATATGATAATAGCATAGTATCTAAGGATTTGATCTATGGATGTGGGGTCAATATCTAGCAGTCTTGCATACAATTATATCTTAACTGCAGTAGAGTTGTAGGATTCATACGAAAAGCTTTCATCAATTTCAGTTCTATTACTAGTCATAGGTTATTATAGTATAATTTTACAAAAATTGATACTTTTTGATTGGTTCTGATGATTCTATGAAAATGAGTTTAACTTTGTTTGCACTCAGTAAGAGTAATTCTGCAAAAATCAAGGCATTTTGCTCATTAATGACAGGCAATCAAGTGTTCAAACATTGTTTTTCAAATTATTTCTAATATGTTCTCAACATAGGAATGGAACTTAAGGTCACACTGATACATCAGATATCTTGTGGAAGAATGTAGATTTAAAAAAAATGATCAAGTATTTAACTTTAAGCAGACACTATAGGACTGAGGGTACATGAACAGGGTGTGCGCCAAAAGAAAATAAAATCTGGAAGTACCACATTCTTATCAGTCTAGTATAGTTCTTTAGGACACTAATGCTCTTGTTTTTCTATACTAAAAACTGTCTATCATTTAGTACAGTTTTATTGGCAACTTCTGGTGTAGTATCCAAAAAAAGTAAAATAAATGACAGCATAGGTGGGGCCACCTGCTGGGCATTTCTGCCTCATGCACTTCCAAGAGTGCCACCTTGCTGACTTCAACGTCATCAGCCAGGAGCCACCCTTCACTGATGTTCTTCTCCTTTAATCCCAGAACATCTTGAGTTGGTGGAGCCATGGTAGGGATGTCTCCCTACAACCCCTGGCAGGCAGCTGTTATTTTCCCCATGCTTTATCCTTTCTTCTGAGCCAGAGTCAGAAGCTCCCTTTTTCTGCCTCTTCCACCATATCTTTGAGGGCCTTCCTTAGCTAGATCTTTGAGGGCCTTCCTCAAATTTGAGCCTGTAATCCCAAGAGACTCCATGAACCTCTGGGAGGATATTCCAGTGAAGACTCTGCAACCTAACTCTACTGGGAAAAAAGAAGAAGGTCCTCCACCCTGCTTGCAAGCACACACTTAACAGTTCTGCATAGTTTTCCCTCTTTCTTTCAAAGGCAGCCTCCATCTGATCTTCCTGTGGAACAGTCAATTCAGCATGATGATCATCCTAGTAGTGGTGGACAAGAGCATAATGTTTGGCCATAAAGAAGTTGAGGTGAACACTTGTGGGAACCTCAGCTAATGGTCAAGGTCAGTCCTCATGGTCCACTCTTTTCCAGGTGACAGGAGAGACCACATCCTTGTGCTGCTGTTCTGCACCTTGCCCCCTTTCCTGACAAAGGATCAGCAGCTGTGAAGTTACCGGGCTGGCCCTGTTTGCTTCTGACCAGTATGCCTCCAGGATTTCAGCAAACTTACAGAGAACCTGGTCATGATGCCACCTTTCACCATAGTAATGTGCCAAACAGCTAAAGAGGATATGTTTCAAACTCAGGTTCTGCGAGTTGCAGATCTCATCTGAGCCATACCAGAGATAAAGATTCCTAGGACTCGGAGAGGTGTCATAAGTGGCCCTGATTGAGAAGTTCAACCATTTTTGGAAGCATCTTCCACATGTCCGTCCACCTGACTGTCCTGTTGATCACAGCCTCCAAGGTTGTCCATCTCCCTTGTTGTTGCTGACTTAAAGCTTTTATTTTGTACCTCCCCTCCTTCATCTTCACAACCTCAGATATCACCAGGCCTTTCCTCTTCTTCTTTCAATGTTTAGAACACAATTTACATGCTGTTACCCATCCAAGTCCAGCCCTACCTGGCTGTAGCACTCCAACTATCTCCTGATGTTTCAGTCAGTTAATGGCCTGGTATACTGCTTGCCTTGCATTCCACTTGCGTCCTGTGTGAACGTTTACTTTTTTACTTTGGATGGACGGGTGATCATCTCAGCTCAAAAACAAGCCTTGCCTTCTCCTGTTTTGTAGCCCAAGCTGATGGATTTCAGCTGAAGCTTCAAGGTATTTCTCCCAAAAAGTGCAATTTTGCAAAGACTTCAAGGAAGGCCCAGCCGTTTCTGAATGTTATTGTTGGGTTTTGAGTCCATCTTGCTGACTGTTGAAGATTTGATGTCGAACAGCTTCAGGGGCCACCTCAGGTATGGGTATAAGGTAAATTGATAACACCTGGCTTTGAATGTCCCTGGTAGGAGGCACTGGTAGATAGATAGATAGATAGATAGATAGATAGATAGATAGATAGATAGATAGATAGATAGATAGATACTTTATTAATCCCAAGGGGAAATTCACATACTCCAGCAGCAGCATACTGATAAAAAACAATATTAAATTAAAAAGTGATAAAAATGCAGGTATAACAGACAATAACTTTGTATAATGTTAACGTTTACCCCCCCGGGTGGAACTGAAGAGTCGCATAGTGTGGGGGAGGAACGATCTCCTCAGTCTGTCAGTGGAGCAGGACATTGACAGCAGTTTGTCACTGAAGCTGCTTATCTGTCTGGAGATGACACTGTTTAGTGGATGCGGTGGATTCTCCATGATTGACAGGAGCCTGCTCTGTGCCCATCGCTCTGCCGCAGATGTCAAACTGTCCAGCTCCATGCCTACAATAGAGCCTGCCTTCCTCAACCAGTTTGTCCAGGTGTGAGGCGTCCTTCTTCTTTATGCTGCCTCCCCAGCACACCACTGCGTAGAAGAGGGCACTTGCTACAACCGTCTGATAGAGCCTCTGCAGCGTCTTATTGCAGATGTTGAAGAACGCCAGCCTTCTAAGGAAGTATAGTTGGCTCTGTCCTCTCTTGCACAGAGCATCAGTATTGGCACTTTTTACTCACTTTTTTACTTGATTTTACTCAAGCTGTCTGAGAACTGAGATGTAACAGAGGCAGCCATATGCTTTATCAGACACATCAGCCGTTTTGAATTAACATCTTAATGAGTGTCTCAGTTTTAACACAGCTGTCAGTCACTCTTGTAGTGGTGGGTATTCTTTGGAACCTTTGCAAGAAATTTCAGTTGACATGATCATTATGTCCTTTTCACACATTTATGTTGCCAGCTCAGTCTAACATATTCCCAAACCTGTGAAGTAGCCTGCTATGATAAAGGAATCATTTCATCATTTGATTTTGTATTGCCATCAATTTCATTAAGATGAGCAGAAAACAATGCTGTAAGAAACTAGTTTAAAAAGGGGTAATTTGAGTTGGAAAGGAAAGACAGATGAAATACTGTGTAAAAGGATAGGAAATGAATACGGTGCAAAATTAATGGAAACATGTAAAGGTGAGTTTAATAGTTGTTCATCAATTTCACTTCCTTAAAAGCAACAATAGGAGAACACGTTTTTACATTGTGAAGCTATAAGACAAAAATAAAGAGTTGGGGAAGCCCCCCCCCCAATAATGTCCAGCTGACAAGAATAAAAAGAAAATAAATTAGACAATCAAGTACCATACAATGGTTCTTTTCATGTGATGATGGCGGGAAGGAAATCTGATTTTAGGAGGAAATGGAAATTACATCATTGGAGGGAGGCGGGTGTGATGTTATCAGAGCAGGACCAGAAGTGACATCATTGGAAGGGTGTCGGAAGTGATGTCATCTTTGGGGAGCTGGAAGTGATGTTAATGGGAAGGGACTGAAGTGTAAAACAGTAGTTATTCTTCTGTTGGTCTGTTGGAAGAAGAAGAAAGTTATTAGTACTCTGTTCCAACCTCCCATCTCTTGACATTTCACTTATAATTGGACCCTTTGGCTGTCCCGTAAGCGCACACGTGTGACAACATATAGTGGCTTAATGATGTGGAATGACCTGTCTGTTTTATAAAAAATTCCCCGACTGTGCCAGGTTTGGAATACAGCCTAAATACTTAGTACTTCAGTTTAGCATACCCTGATTAGTGTTGATTTGTTGTTCAAATTACATTTCTTTCTGTTAGTCATCTGAATGAAAAATGTAAGTATTACAATAATTATAAAACATTACTAACCTTCCCCTATTCTGTTTATCCTTTTGGTATCCTGCTGTGGCGCATTATGCCACTGCTGTATTTTAAAGCTGCTTTCCTACCCATGGGGAAGACTCTAAATATACTATCAAACTTGGAATCCAGTAATGAAAGGATTTTGTCTTTTTATTATTAGATTTCCCAGGACAAATTTATATTAATACTGTAGGATGCCCAGGAGGAGTGGGCAGCCAATTGGTCTTGTTCCTCAGATCTGTGACTTTGTCTATGATTTTGTATTATAGTAGACTGTAAACCACCCAGAAATGGAATAAACTGATATTGTTAGGATCCATATATGTTCATCGGTTTGAAATTGCTTTACTTTACAGTGTGTTTAAAGTAATCTGTATATCTACTGTCATAGGAGGCTGGGAGTGGTACCCAGCTGGGATGCCCAGGAGGACCGGATGAGGGCTTATGCCTCCCCCAGACCACATAGGGGCAAACACCCTGGTGGCTTTGGGGACCACAGGAACAGAGCTTTGAAGCTCAACCCTATAGGGGCCCTTGGTCACCGCCAGGGGGCGCCCCAATGCCTATGGAGCCCTGGCCCTCAGCACTTCCGCCACACCCAGAAGTGCTGGGGGGAAGAAGACCAGGGACACCCGGAGTGCTTCTGGGTGCGCAGCTGGTACTTCCACGACACTTCGGAGTGCCGGCGGAGGCTAATCGGGAGGCACCTGGAGAACATCCGGGAGTGTATAAAAGGGGCCGCCTCCGTCCATTCGAGGGCTGGAGTCAGGGGGAAGAGGACATAGCTCAGAGGAGAGGAGTGGAGGCGGTCAGAAGAGAGAGAGAGGCATTTGGAGAAGCCAGGACTTTGGGGTGATTGGTGCTGCGGCACTGGGTTTTTGTGTGTTTCACCTGTGTAAATATAGTGTAAATAAACGTGTTGTGGTGCTGAAATCATGTCTACCTCTCTGTGTCCGGGCTGTTCCCCACACTACATGTGTGAATTTTGCCATTTGTGAAGTCTATAATTTGTACTTTACCTTTAAACTTGCCACACTGAGCCTGCACTCAGTGAAGAACTCTACAAAATTAAACTGAAGCTGAAGTTATCTACTTCAGCTCCAAACTCAAATGAAACAAATGTTTGTCAATAAAATCTCATTGTTGAATGTGAAATTTAACTAATATTGTAAAATCTAGTAGAAAGTATTTCAGCATAAAAATGCTTTATCATATTATTTCTGAACTACTTAATAATGTAAACGATTACCATGTGATACCATTGTTCTAATAAGTACCCCTGATATTTGAAGCTAATAAATAATTTTAGCAAATTAGAAAGCAATCCTGATGGTAGTTTCCTTACCTATGGAATAGAGTAAAAGCACTGAACATACAGTATGTGTCAAATAATAAATGATTACTTGAGTGTTGTAATTAATATAAGTAAAATTAATTGTGACCTTTTTACAGGGTTTTAAAACACAGGATGGATACTTAGTGGTTGCTGCTGGAAATGATAAACAGTTTGCCAAAGTATGCAGGGTACGTTGGTTTTCAGATTTTTTTTTCTCCAGCCAAACTGGAAATTTTTTTTTGTTTTTCTATTTGTTTTTTCTGTCCTCCTGGCTATTTGGCCTTACCTTTTTCTTTGTTACATACTGTATAATATTATTGCCTAATCATGTTTGTTTATGTTTCATATTAACTTTTATTTCATTTTCTAAAACACTTGGAGGTACGCTACATTGTTTGTACAAAAATGTGCTATATAAATAAATGTTGTTCAAAATTGGACAAAATTGAATCATTGTTCAGGTACATGCAGTATAGTAATTTGTAAAACACTGCTTTATAAAGTTCATACAGCTTGGAGTAGCATTCATGATTACAGTTTTGGTTTGTGTGAGGATTTTAACAGTACTATTTTAAGCCAAATGAGACTATTTGATCTGTTTTGCAGTAAGGCTGCTTTCATTTACTCAGGGTAAAAGTTATGTAGGCATATGGAGGTATAGATGTGTGCTTCCAAGATATAGAGGTGAAAGTAAACTGTAGAGATGGCAACCAGACATCTTACAAGAAGCAGTTCAGTTTATGGTAGCTCCGATTCAGCAGTTAAATGTTTGCATATATCAAGTCATTAATATTCATTATATGCTGTGACAGTTTATGGTCTCCGTGACCCCTTGAACCCTCAGACTAGACGTCAGACACCAGATAAAAGTCCAAATAATAGTTTATTATTAATAATAATAATAATAATAAATGTGCACAAAGCACCCTCCACTCCACAATACTCAAATAATAATATTTCCAATAAACAATAACCAATACACAATCCTCCACTCCCAGACGCGTTGCCACCCTTCCACCCAGCTCAGCTCAACATCTGGGATTTCCCATCGTCCTTTTATATCCCTGACCCGGAAGTGTTTCTGTCCAATCAGTCCACAGTTCCTTTTCCCTTCCGGGTCAGGGTAAACAGTCCTTTTCTTCACCCCGGGAGCACGTCGTTCCTTCCTGTCACGTGACCGTGACGTACTCCCGGTTATAGGGCACATAAGAGTCTACGAGCCCCCTTACAGCGACTCCCGGTGGCCCCCAAGGTATCCAGCAGGGCTGTGTATAAAAACTACATAGTCCATGAGGCCCTGCTGGAACTCGGGGCACGTCCACGCTGCTGGGAGAGCTCCTCCTGGCGGCCTGGGGGTGAGGGCCGGAGTAAAAAGCCGACAATCCTTCACAATGCTCATTATACGCTAACATCCACAGATGATCTTTAAGAATGTTTTACATTCATAACACTCATGATCTTGGGGATTTACGTTTGCTACAGCCACTGCTCTCTCTGTTGTGTCTCATTCTCAGAGCTTGGAAATTTTTCTCATTATATGATCATTACTACATATTTTGCTTGTTTTATTCAGTCTGTACAATCATTTCACTATTTATACAAGTAGAAACAAATCATACATTATCAGTACACAGGGAAGCAGAACAGTAAAAGTGTGAAGTTTTATTGTAAACTAAATTATTAATTTTTTTTTTCTTAAAACTGATTAACTGGCTTTTAATATTGTTAGTTGCATGATCTTGTTAAATATGGATTTCAGCCTTTGTAGCAACAAAAGTTAAAATATAAAGATTTATCGAACTTTGATGGACACTCCATATTAAATTGTAGTATGATTCGTATAAATATCCCTTTAAAAAGTAAGGCACCAGAGTGAAATTTGTTCCAAATATTTTTGTTAAATTCATATTTTGGGTAATTATTCTAATGACATGTTTTATATTTCCTTTTTTCAATTTCAATTCAGATCTTAAATATGAAACAACTTGTAGAAGACCCAAAGTTTAAAACAAACACAATGCGGGTTCAAAATAGAAAAGAACTCTTAGCAATTTTATCTGCAAGGTAAGTGCTTTGATTTAAATTAATGACAATGTATAGTAAATATAGGCAGAATCTCTAACTTGCTAGAACAAAAAGGTGTTATGAGTTGGAGAACACCTTTGAAGAATAATTTTTTTTGGAGTAGTTCTCCTTATCATTTTCTTTTTTAATCTTTCACATTTCAGAAGATCAAATGATGTTACTCTTTAAGGCCCACTATTCTAAAGATAGTTGCCTTTCAGTCACACTTAAGTTTTTTAAAAGTATGTTAAAATTTCATCCACCTGTAAAACTGTTCCAGAGGTTCATACTGTAAATAATGTCTCTTCTATTTTGTTTTGTATTATCTAAGTTGTCTAATAAACACATACTTTGCAAAAAAAAACTACTCAAACATAATTTATTCCAATAAAAATATTTAAAGCATGTAAAATATTTCTATGAGTTTTTCTATATAATGTTGAATTTTTGTATTGACAATAAAAATGTTTCTATGTTTGTGTTTCTATGTACCCACTGAATGTAAAATTATTTTTTACTGTCATTTGTCTTATTTCCAGTCACTTTCTCTATACATTTAAACACCAGTATGTCAAAATCTTAAGAAGATACACCCTTTATCCATTAATTAGCATTTCTGGTTATTTGGCACAAAGTTGTAATACTATCAGATACAGTGGTGTACGGCTTGTGATGATGCGGGTCCTGCCCCACGCTCCCTCTTCTCTTTTGGGAACCCTTGAACACAACACCGTCAGTAATGTAGCCAGATGAGCTGGTCTGATGGGGACAAATCAAACTGAGCTAGGGGATGGTGCAAAAGGTGCAAGTGCTTTTATTAAAACAAAAACAAATCCAAACAAAACAGCGTCCAAAAATGTATACAATAAATAATCCATAAAAACAGAGTGAATAATAGTGGAGGTTAAAATAATCCAAATAAATAAATCCATTAAAAAATGTTAAAAACAATGGCTAGAAGCAGTTCCCTTTAAAAGCCCGGTGCCTTCTTTTAGCTGACGGCTCCCCTGCTTCTCCCATACGGGCCCTGCAACAGGGGAGTCGCTTTACCTGCACGTGCAGCTGCCTTCTACACTGGTCTGGTAGCCTTCCGACCCCTGGCTCCATACAGCTCCCACCAGACCGAGTCTTGAGTTCCCCAACGACCAGGGCACTTACACTAGGGCTTCAACCTCCCATACCTCCGACTCCTGCTGCCTTCCGCGGCAAGCTGTCCTTACTCCCGGTCACTCCTGCTCCTCTTAAGTGCTCAGCAGGAGCGACCGTTTCTTTCTGCTCCAAGTGTCAGCCAAACACTCCTTCTGGGCTCTCCTATCATCTGCCTGCATCCACCAGTGACCCTGCTCTCGATCGCTCGCACTGGCTCTCAACTTCCTGCCTTCTCTTCTTCTTAACCTCCATCCGTGTTTTCTTTCTTTTTCTCTCCCTCTGCACAAAGGTAATCAGGGAGGTCTGGCTAGGTTTGGTGTCAAATATGGCCCGGATGGAGTTTATGGTGGTTATTGACTCTGTTTTTTTCAGCGTGTTGAAGTTACTCCCAAAATTGAAATCCATTGTTTGCTCATAGTGGGGGCTGGTTTAGCTTGGAGAAAGGCTTGGGTTTTCACATTGCCTCTAGGCCTTCAGAAGATTCATTAAATTTAACCTTTCGGATGAACTGTTTGAACAAACTAAGCCTTGCCATTCTTTTACCTCGTACAGCCCTTTCCAGTGAATGAGGAGCTTAGAGTGTGAGGTTGGGATGAGGAGCACCACACAGTCACCAGCTTGAAGTTCCCATAGTGTCATGTACTGTGTTTAACAGAATCTGGCCATATTACATTTTTCATGTAACTGAGTTACATATTCCAGTATGTTCATGAATGGGAAGGATTTGACTCTCAGCCTTCTTTAATGAGATCGAGAATTCCCCAGGGTTGTCACCCATATAGGAGCTTCAAGGAAGAAAACTCTCTGAGGCTTGTAGCACCTCACAAAATGTGAATAACACCAAGGGGGGGCAATTGTTCCCAGTCTCCCCTATCCTCCCTAACCACCTTTTTTGAGCATTTGTTTCAGTGTCCATTACACTCAATTGACTAAGCCATCAGTTTGAGGGTGATACACTGACATTTTCACATGCTTGATTCTCAGCAATTCAGAAGGTTCCCAGAACATACCCAGATTGAAGGATGTACCCTGGTTCATGAGGACTACTTTGGATGTGGCAACGTGATAGAAGATCACTAGTAGTTCCCATGTGATTGTTTTACTGTCTTGCTTGTCTCATGAGTAGCATTTCTGGGTCCTAGGTGGTGTAGTCCACATCCACCAGAATGTACTTATGTCCAAGTGGTCCCACTATGTTGTCCCCAGTTCTCTCTCTCTGGTCTGAAGGACGCTCTTGTCCACGTAGTTTTGAGCGACGTGTTGATCATAATGTGCCGATTCCTCTGGTAAAATCACCAAAAAATGTGTCCATATACACTTTGAAGTTTGGATTATTTAACACTCGATCTATCTCTAACAAAGCTGTGGTGATTGGTGATTTTATTATAGACACTAAGATGGATTGCTTATGCCTTACGGAGACTTGGCAGCAACTACTAGTGACTATTTTCATCTAAATCAAGCGCTCCCTCTGGTCATTGTCTGCATCTCTAAATCCCTTTCTTTGGAGAGGGGCGGCAGTCTTGCAGTAATTCGCTACAAAGACCTAAAATTATCACCAATACCTCTCCCAGAGTATCCTTCCTTTGAATTGTTAGCTGGCAAACTCTGTGAACTTTCACTTCATATAATTGCTGTCTTATATAGACCTCCTAAACTATCAAGTGTTTTTATTCCAGCACTTTTTACTGTTTTAAATACGTTGTGTGCAATGTCTCCTAATGTCATCCTTATGGGTGATTTTAACATACATTTTGACACCTCAACTGATGCACTCACAAATGATTTTAATGAAATCCTTCACTGTTTTAATTTAATTCAATATGTAAACTTTTCAACTCATAATGAAGGTCATATTTTAGACTTAGTTTGCTGCTCTGGCATCATACCTCACAAATTTATTCATACTAAATTACCCATCTCGGATCACAAAATGATTATATTTGATGTTAGCTTACCTTTCTGTAAAATAAAGATTCAGCGTGTGATTTCATTTCATAATGTCAAGCATGTAAACCCAGAGAGCCTTATTAATTTATTGTCATTACAGCCTGTTTCTCTTTCTGCTACCATCAGAATTAGTAGACCATTACAATGCTGCTCTGTCTTCTGCCTTCAATAGACTAGCTCCCTTAAAAACATGGACTGTTTCATTTATTCACACTGCTCCCTGGTTTACACCTGAATTCCATGAACTGAAGGCCATGGGCTGACAGTTGGAGTGTCTAGCTAAGAAGAAGGGACTTGTTGTACATAAGGAAATGTATTCAAATCATATGTTAAAATACAAAAATGCTCTCTCTGTTGCCAAAACTGTATACTACTCTAACATTATCAATACAGGAAGGAAAAATGCTAGAGCTCTTTTTTCCTCAATGTATAGGCTAATTACACCTCCAGAAAATGTCGCTCACCATAACTTCTCTGTTAAATACTGCTGTACTTCTTTGGATTTCTTCAACTCAAAAACTGAAAAAATCCACAGCAACTTGTTTCCTCCATTTCTGCAGAAAATTACATACTTTCCACTATCACATATATTCCCTTACCAACCACCCTATTCTCAGAGTTCAGTTTACCAGCAGAAAATGATATCTCAGCTTATAACAACATCTAATCATTCTACATGCCAATTGGATCCAATACCTACAAGCTTTGTTAAGTTCTGTCTGTCACATATTTCCCCCATGATAACTACTATAGTTAACTCTTCCCTTACTATAGGCACGGTTCCCCTTTTACTAAAAATGGCTTCAATTACTACAATTTTGAAAAAAAACCTGGCTTAGACCCTAATATCCTTTTTGAACAGTTTCAATCTGGTTTTTAGCACAGAAAATGCCCTGGTCAAAATCACAAATGATCTTCTCTGGGCAGCTGACATGGGACTTTTATCAGTTCCTGTACTTCTTGACCTCAACTTTGCATTTGGCACCATATCTCATCAGATACCTTTGAAACGACTAGCTAGTTTTGGAGTCTGTGGTCTTGTCCTCCAATGGCTTTCTGTCTACCTCACTGAGAGGAGGCAATTTGTTCAAGTAAAGGACTTTAAATTTGAGAATGGAGTCGTTACTCAGGGTGTTCTGCAGGGTTCTGTTTTGGGGCCACTTCTTTTTCTCATTTACATCTTCCCAATAGGTAATATCTTCCAACACCATGGTGTTAAATTTCATTGTTATGCTGATGACACACAGCTTTATCTATCCACTAAATACACTTCTGTTTTCCCTCCAAATATTCTTATGGTATGTCTCAAAGACATAAAGTCATGGATGACTCACAATTTTCTCCAGTTAAACAGCAATAAAATTGAGATGCTCCTCACTGGTTCTAAATTTACACTCACTAGAGTTACCCTTAACACAAACATTAACACAAACATTTCTTCCCAGGTTAAGAGCCTGGGCGTCATTCTGGACAGTACCCTCTCTTTTTCTTCCCATATAAGTAATGTTTCTCGGACTGCCTTTTTCCATCTCTGAAACATTTCTGGACTTTGTCCTGTTCTTACGCAACACAGTACTGAAGTATTAGTTAATGCCCTAGTCACTTCATGTATAGATTACTGTAATGCTATTCTATCTGGCATCCCACAAAAACGTATCCATCACTTACAACTTATTCAAAATTCTGCTGCTAGGATAATAACCTGTTCTAAATCCACTGAACATACAGTATTACACAGATTCTCTCCCAATTTCATTGGCTCCCTGTTTGCTACCAAATGCAATACAAAATACTGCTCTTAACATTTAAAGCTCTCCACAGCCTTGCTCTTTCCTGTCTTACTGATCTGCTACAGACTTACACTCCCTCAGATTCTCATCTGCAGCTCTACTTTCTGTACCACACATCAAACTGTTCTATGGGAGTTCAAGCATTCTCTCATAGTGCTCCTCAACTCTGGAATTCTCTTCCCTGTCATATCCATCAACTAGACTCAATAACATATTTAAAAACTGCCCTCAAAACTTATCTCTTCATACTGGCATACCAATTATGAATTTAACACTGTTACTTCCTGTAATCATTGATGTCTGCTACTACCTCTGTACCTTATTGTTATTTGATTTTATCGTCCTCTTTATTTTTATATCTTATTACTGTTGTTTAATTTCATTGTAAGGTGACCCTGAGTGTTAAGAAAGGTGCATATTAAATAAAATGTATTATTATTATTATTATTACTACTACTTAGGGTCAGCCCAAGTTTCTCCACCAAACTTTGTCCTTTGTCTATTATATATTGTTTAGTTTATTCACACAGTAGCAAAATGTTTTTGGTTTTAATTATGCTTTATCTTTGACAATTAAATATGAAAATATGTTCCCTGCAGACTTAGAAATAAGGCATTTTATTTTATGCATTTACTTTTTCTTAAACAAAAGTGCGTTCAGATTGTTTTCTTTTCTTTGGGTACAGTAAGTGTTTGAAGAATGGCTACAAAAGGAGAAAAGAAACTAGTCAGTTTTAATCCTTTGGTTTATGCCTGAATACATCTTTTCTTGGTTCAAACCAGGACCACAAACTTTGTATGACACTGCAGTTTTTGCAAAGTCTTTTTTGCTTGCAACTCTGACATACACTAAAATTCCAAAGCAGAAGTTATTGTTTAATGGATTTTTTTTTATGAGAATCCCAAGGATATCAGATTCTGTTGAATATCTCCGTGATTTCCAGTTGTTACCTTTGGACTTTTCTGAAAGCTTCCTGTGGTATTTTTTTACATCTCATAGCTTTTCACTAATTGGTGATGAACAATGAAGATAAAAAAAAAATCAGCATGTGCTTTTTTATGACCTTTAACTTATGAAAGTCCAAAGTCATTTCTCTCCAATGAATTGACAGCTAAGATGTTGAATTGT
The DNA here is from genome assembly GCF_900747795.2 of Erpetoichthys calabaricus. Taxonomy (NCBI): domain Eukaryota; kingdom Metazoa; phylum Chordata; class Cladistia; order Polypteriformes; family Polypteridae; genus Erpetoichthys; species Erpetoichthys calabaricus. The sequence continues at coordinate 147,362,865 of NC_041399.2, read as the reverse complement.
AACTGATGAATTATGCCTATATGTGAAATTCATTCATGCATAAAGGTAGCAAAGATGAACTTTTGAAAAAACAGAAACTTGAAAGCAAAGGAGGTTTGTTTGTGGGAAATTTTTTATAAATATTTGCTGTGAATACATTCAGTTGCCTTGCGTTTTTTGTATTTTATTTATAAAGTTATGATTCTGCATGGCTTTTTTAACATGATGGAAATGTATTTTATAGATAACAGGCATGTTGATTTATACCCTCTTTTGAAGATTATTCTTGGATGTATTGTACACTTATACTGAGATTTACAGACCTAGATTATTCTTGAAAATTCATTCAAGTACTTACTTTCTTATGTTTTATTGGGAAAAACTAATTGTTCTTAGGCAATATACTACAAGGTCTTGACAATTACACAAAAGATATAATCGACACAAAATAACAGTACAGGTTTAATAAACTAAGTCTAATGATAAAATGGTTCACTTAGTACTGTATAACTAGAAAGCCATGTGGCATAAACAAGTGACAAACAATGAGAAGAGGCAAGGAAATAAGTATCTGGTTGGTGGCAGTTAGAGAAGGACATGGGAGATGAGGAGTTGGCTATGGCAAGTGGTAGTGTGAGAAGGCTAGATAAAAGATAGTCAGTTATGTTTTGGTGGCAAGAAGCAGAGGCAAAAAAGAAAAAAACACAAGAAGAATCAAAATGAACTGAAAACTGAATTTCATTAGTCTGTACTGTATACATTTCATTTATCTGAAAATATGACTTTTTGGAGGAAATATCTTCACATACAGTCATATGAAAAAGTTTGGGAACCCCTCTCAGCCTGCATAATAATTTACTCTACTTTCAACAAAAAAGATAACACTGGTATGTCTTTCATTTCCTAGGAACATCGGAGTACTGGGGTGTTTTCCGAACAAAGATTTTTAGTGAAGCAGTATTTGGTTGTTTGAAATTAAATCAAATATGATTGCTTGTAATTTTGTTGATTTGAATGCATGTAACTGCTCAATATTGATTACTTGCAACACCATATTGGTTGGTTTAGCTCGTTAAGCTGGACTTCCTGTCTGGTCGCTCCCAGAGGGTCAGGCTGGGTCTCCACACATCCACTGCTCTCAGCCTCAACACCGGGACGCCGCAGGGTTGTGTGCTCAGCCTGCTCCTCTACACCCTCTACACATATGACTGTGTCCCCACTCACCATAGCAACAAGATTATAAAGTTCGCGGATGACACGACGGTGGTCGGACTCATCTCGGGCAAGGAGGGTGAGCTGGCATACAGGGACGAGGTGGAGCGACTGTCAGAGTGGTGCACAGTCAATAACCTGCTCCTCAACACCAAAAAAATGAAGGAGCTTGTTATTGACTTTAGGAAAAACAAAACTGACATCCAGCCACTCATCATTGGCGGGGCCTGTGTGGAGAGGGTCCCAGTGTTCAGGTTTCTGGGTATTGAGCTGGAGGATGACCTGACCTGGAGCGCCAACACCAAGGAGCTGCTGAAGAAGGCGCAGCAGAGACTGTATTTTCTGAGAATTCTCAGAAAGAACCATCTCCCAAAAAATCTGCTCCTTGCTTTTTATCACTGTTCCATTGAGAGTGTGCTCACGTACGGACTGTGTGTGTGGTACGGCAGCTGCACTTCCTCAGAAAAGAAAGCGCTCCACAGGGTCGTCAGGACAGCGGAGAGAACAATTGGTTGTACCCTCCCCACTCTGGAACAAATCTACACCTCCCGATGCCGCAAAAAAGCAATAGACATTTCACAGGATTCATCACATCCCGATCATTGCCTCTTCCAGCTTTTGCCATCGGGCAAGAGATACAGAGCAATGAAAACCAGGACAAACCGCCTTAAAAACAGCTTTTATCCAAAAGCAATCATGGCCCTGAACTCAGAATAAAACTGCTCCATATCATTCTACCAATGTGCAATATAAACCTTAAGTCAACAAGTGCAATTTGTATATTTATTACTATTCGGTTTGTTATTATTTTCTCTCTTCTTGTCTTTTTTTTAACTCTTATTCCTCACACTGAGTCAACTGCACCTTCAATTTTGTTGTTCCCTTGTAAAAGTGACAATGACAATAAAGATCTATCTATCTATCTATCTATCTATCTATCTATCTATCTATCTATCTATCTATCTATCTATCTATCTATCTATCTATCTATCTATCTATCTATCTATCTATCTATCTATCTATCTATCTATCTATCTATCTATCTATCTATCTATCTAACTTCATAGACTGGTGTGTCCAATCATGAGATATAAAGGTATTTAAGGTGGTCAATTGCAAGTTGTGCTTCCCTTCAACTCTCCTCTGAAGAGTAACAGCACGGGATCCTCAAAGCAACTCTCAAAAGATCTGAAAACAAAGATTGTTTCATATCATGGTTTAGGGGAAGGCTACAAAAAGCTATCTCAAAGGTTTAAACTGTCAGTTTCAACTGTAAGGAATGTAATGAGGAAATGGAAGGCCACAGGCACAGTTGTTGTTAAACCCAGGTCTGGCAGGACGATAAAAATACAGGAGCGGCATATATGCAGGATTGTGAGAATGGTTACAGACAACCCACAGATCACCTCCAAAGACCTGCAAGAATGTCTTGCTGCTGATGGTGTATCTGTACATCGTTCTACAATTCAGCGCAATTTGCACAAAGAACATCTATATGGCAGGGTGATGAGAAAGAAGCCCTTTCTGCACTCTCGCCACAAACAGAGTCATTTGTTGTGTGCAAATGCTCATTTAGACAAGTCAGATTCATTTTGGAACAAAGTGGTTTGGACTGATGAGACAAAAATTGAGTTATTTGGTCATAACAAAAAGCGCTTTGCAAGGCGGAAGAAGAATACCACATTCCAAGAAAAACACCTGCTACCTACTGTCAAATTTGGTGGAGGTTCCATCATGCTGTGGGGCTGTGTGGCTAGTTCAGGGACTGGGGCCCTTGTTAAAGTCGAGGGTTGGATGAATTCAACCCAAAATCAACAAATTCTTCAGGATAATGTTCAAGCATCAGTCACAAAGTTGAAGTTATGCAGGGGTTGAATATTGCAACAAGACAATAACCCAAAACACAGTTTGAAATCTACAAAGGCATTCATGCAGAGGGAAAAGTGCAATGTTCTGGAATGGCTGTCACAGTCCCCTGACTTGAATATTATTGAAAATCTATCTTTGATGATTTGAAGCAGGCTGTTCATGCTCGGCAGTCATCAAATTTAACTGAACTGGAGAGATTTTGTATGGAAGAATGGTCAAAAATACCTCTTTCCAGAATCCAGACACTCATCAGTGGCTATAAGAGGCGTCTAGAGGCTGTTATATTTGCAAAAGGAGGCTCAACTAAGTATTGATGTAATATCTCTGTTGGGGTGCCCAAATTTATGCACCTAATTTTATTATGATGCATATTGCATATTTTCTGTTAATCCAATAAACTTAATGTCATTGCTGAAATACTACTGTTTCCATAAGGCATGTCATATATTAAAAGGAAGTTGCTACTTTGAAAGCTCAGCCAATGATAAACAAAAATCCAAAGAATTAAGAGGGGTTCCCAGACTTTTTCATATGACTGTAATTCAATAAACCACATAAAAATTAGGATGCAACCTTGGAGGGTAACACAAACAATTATGGCATTATTTTCCATTATGTGCAGTATTTACTCATCTACTCTTTGTGCTCATGCCATTGTTGGAGAAAACTGCAGTTTAGATATCTGACTTGACATATTCATCATTGGTGACCCCTGAAGGTGGCCCTTCTGATTGAGGGGCAAATAAGTAATATTGCAACTACTATAACAAATAGAACAAACAGCACATTTGGATGTCTCAAATAAAAACATTTTTGAACTCCTGCTCTCATACATTTTCATGTTGAAAAGTAACAGTACGACCCTCCTAAAACAGGGAGTGTCTCAAAATTCCTTACTTTGGAATGCACAAATAACTAAGGTACCTCTACTAGTAGATAAATTAGGTAAGCTATAATGACAATAAAGTACAGCAAGGTTGTAGTTACATGGGGTCAGGTCTAGAGAGCAGGGTGAGTATGGTATCTCTTGAATCAATAATTTCAAATGGCAGCCTTTCCAATTTAAGCTGTTTAAGAATATACTTTATCATGAAATAGAATTTGGGATGGTTGACATCTTTGAACACTGCTTTTCCTTAATTCACTGTAATGAAGAAAGCAAATCAGACAAATATTAACCAGTTAAGTGGGTCATGAGAACCATATAATCAGCATGGATTGTGCTGGCAAAATCACAACCAATTGCGTATGTGATCTTGACAGCACTATGTTGGACCTTTAGTTTCCTTGGGGTTGAAAAATCGCTATGCCTCTTTTGTTTAGAATATTGTTTGTACTCTGGCTTATAGTGACATATCCAAGTTTTCTTCTAGTTGTGACTTCTAAAAATTTTCCATATTCTTTAATTCATTAGCTTGAGATTCTCTTGGGAACATTGGATGTGATGTTGCTTGATTTTTGAGTCAGAATTCTGGGCTCCCTTTAGTCCATCTTGGAAGGAAATTCTTTTCTGCATACAACAAATACCTCTGTAGATTGATTACATTTTTATTTCCAAATCATTGGCATTTTACAGTCTTAATCAGTTCTTTATCATGAGTTTTATACTTTAAAACCTCCATCTTGCATTTTTGTCCTTTAGGCCAGTCCATTGTTGATTTAAAACTTCACTGTTTTAATTCTTAAAATTCACTGAACAGTTTTCTACAAAACTGAATGAATGCATCAGGTAAATTTCATTTCAGTGAGTGGTCCCGCTTTTGTATGAAAGGCTTCCTGAATGATTTCTCAGTGGCTTTCACTGCATACCATGCTTGCAAGTCTCATAAAGTGAGATATAACCTTCAATATCATTTGAATCAACATGATAGCGCATGCCTTTCAATATCTGACCCCACTCCTCCATGAATTTCATGATGAGCTTAACAACTGTCTATTAAAGAAAGTTGAATTCCTAACACATCATAGGTATTATTTATCACAGGTCAAGCTGAGTATGTTACTTGCTTTAAGGGTTTACAAATACAACACTTTCTCTATATCCTCCATTAAGACTAAGACTCCATCATTCATTCTTTCTTATATTGTGTTAAATGAATGAGTGCTTCATGGACTTTTACTCCAAACTGTTTGCTTCTAAAGAACAGACACATTTCTTGAATTTATACAACTTTCCTCTGGGACCTTTTTCTGGCAGCAGTGAGTGCAAGGTGCACAACAGACCTGGGCAAAATGCTAACCTGTCACACAGCATACACACATAAACAACCACACTCATTTAGAGTCATCTGCTAAATTAAATACTGATATGAATGTAATATTGATTATTATGGGGATTTCTGCAAATGAATTCCAAGGCTTTTCCATTGTGTTTTGTTTTATATAAAAACAAAAGTATGTTAATGCAAAAGGTAATGGATTGCATAAACAGAAAACTTAGCTCAAGCAGTTTTGTTTAGTATACATAATTGTTGACAATGTTAATACAATGAGCATATCACAATTTTACATTCATTTGTAAAAAAAATCCCTTTGTTTAATTAATCATCAAGTTTCTTATTATTTTAGAACTTTGTCTTGAGTACAGTGGAAGGTTTTACAGTAATATTAGTCAGTCAGTCATTGTCCAACCCGCTATATCCTAACACAGGGTCACGGGGGTCTGCTGGAGCCAATCCCAGCCAACACAGGGCACAAGGCAGGTACAAATCCCGGGCAGGGTGCCAGCCCACTGCAGGACACATACACACACACACACCAAGCACACACTAAGGACAATTTTAGGAATGCCAGAGCACCTAACTTGCATGTCTTTGGACTGTGGGAGGAAACTGGAGAACCCAGAGGAAACCCACGCAGACACGAGGAGAAACCCAAGTCTCCTTACTGCGAGGCAGCAGTGCTACCACTGTGCCATCGTGCCGCCCCTTCCCAACTGTTTCTAAATAAATTAGAATAATGAAAGTATAAGGCTTAACTGTGAATCGTTACAAATGCAAGCCCCTGGAACAGCAATGCACATAATAACACCTGTGGTCCATCTCTTCACAGGTCTTGGTGCACTATGCATATTCAGCTTGTTTATAACTTTTATCTATACCTTTATATATACCTTTATAGCAATGAATGTAATTTCTGCACATTTTGAGTGGTAATTCTCAAAATTGCTATAGGATCCTTATTTGCACATATAGCAATTGTTTTTCTCACTATGATGAATATTACACTGTGGCTGTTTCATGAATTATGCAGTTCTGTATATGTATGAGAGGTAGCTCATAACTGTGGTAACCAAAATTTGGCAATTAACATCTTGAACTAGTACCTGAAGATCTTTGATACACACTTTTTAATATGATGCTCAATCTCTTTCTATGCTGAGTTTGAAGAAACATTTCTCATGTAATATTACTTTATGAAGTTTAAACCAACACTATTTAACTGAGGCACTGAGCTTATATCCTTAGTAACTGTTTGTGTGGAGATTTCACATTCACCTTGTGTCGATTTGGGTTTAACCTCAGAGTACTTCAGCTAATTTAATTTTCGATTCTAGACTCAGTGTGAGTGTGTGTGTTAGCACGTGGACTGATGCCCCGTACAAGGCTTTTTTCTGGTTTGCAGCCAATGTTGACAGATTGGTTTTGCCCCTGTGACTCTGAATTAAAGTAAGCAAGTCTGAGAATGTGTTGTTGTGTTATTTGGGTACTGATGCTTCTCATTTTCAAAAATGTTTTCGTACAATTACCATCTTTTTATATTAAACTGTTTTGTTTGTCTAGGTTACAGCATCTGTTTTTTATTTACATAAATGGTTTCATTATTATAAAATAAAGTATAATAGTGGCAAATCAGAGAAGAGATTAATTGATTGAATAAACTTCAGATATATGTTTTAATTAACAGTATGTTAACAGTGCAGTTTTATAACGCTGTGGGTTCCAGTGTGGCACAGCATAAACCTTTGTTGCTTCACAATTGTGATTTGGCTCTTGGTTTTCAGCTACGTTACTTTTATTACTTGTGTTGTGTTTTTTGTGTTGACCAAGGGTTTTGATACTTCCCATAGGGCAAAGATGCTCTTTTAGTTTTATTTGAAATTAAATATCTTCTAACTTGGCTGGATGTGGATGTACATGAGTATGCCCAGCAACAGAGTGGCATCCCGTCAATTACCTTATTTTATTGCAGAGAGAGTAAATAAATGGACTCATGCACTGTATCATTCTTGTTTAAAATACAATATATAAAATACAAATTTAATTGAGTAATAGCATTGGACTGCTGCCAGTCATCTCCATGAAACTGAGTTAAAATCCTATAAATATTCTACTTGTGTCTGTTTGTATGTGTTTGTGTGTGTTTTTTCTTTTTCAGGTATTCTAGTGTTCTAGTATTTCAGTGACATTCAGGTTAAGTGAACTGATACCTTCAAATTGGATTGATGTGAATGTGTGCATGTGTGTGTGAGAAGCACCCCGTAATGGACTAACTCTATCTAGGACTAGTTTCTGCCTATGGTACACAGTACACTTACACCCAATACAACCTCAGGGTTTGAATTAAGGTGGTTTAGAAAACAGGTGGGTGGTTGTTTACATGATTAATATACGGTACAATGCAGATATTTTCCTGCTGTTAATCAATTAATGCTAAATAAAAAATGTGTTAAGTTGGAAAAATGTATCTTTTGTCTGTGGTGTTACATTTTATTTCCTGTTTTTGGTAAGCTTTTATTTCTTTTGAACTGATATCTAGTAATAAAGCTTGTAATAGAGAAATATTTAAATTAGCTCCCTCTTGTGGAAAATCTCTGACAGTGCCATCATATGTTTTCCATTAAAATTCCACTCTTTACTAAACACATGTATTTTTACTAGATATTAAGGTGTGTCTACATGGACAGATGAGAAAAAGCATTACAGTTGCAAAAGCAACGACTTTATTTGCAGTAGGATTAGATTGTAATAAAGTATGGTACAGTAAAGTAAATGTGCCATTGAAATCATTTTGCTTGTACATGATACACAAGGAAAATTTATAAAGGGGAAAACAATAATATCATTCAGTGGAGTGATGATGCTTTAATTAATTTGCTGTAAAAACATATTTTAGTATTAGAAATGTAATTAATTCTTATGACTAAAATATTTTAAAGTTTCTTTCTGTCTCATTTTTATATTTCATTCACTGTTTCTGGTGATTATCACAGTACCAAATGACTAAAGCGGTCTGATCTTGCTGGGAAATGCCTCAGTGTTTTCAGGCCATTCGGGAAATAAATGTCTAGTGTGTTCTGGGTTTGCTCCTTGGTCTTCCACAGAGAGATTGTGGGAGGCACATAGAAACCACTTTTATATAAAGACCAAACCACCTCAAACTAACCTATCTCAATCAGGAGTAATGGCCATCTTCTCTACAGTTTTCCTAAATCAATTACCTCTTTGCCCTTCCATGAACATTGAGTGCCGCAGCCCTCATGACAAACCTAATTTCAACTATTTTTCCCATAGTCTCACTTTTTCAGTCCTGCCCATTTAAACCTCAGTACTCAATGGGATTATACACAAAAAATTGAGGCTAACACCTATCAAATATTTCTGGTTGAAGTACTGAGTCATTTAGGTGGTGTGGAATAAATATCTTTATTTGCTCCTGAAACTGCTCCTTTGGCTGATAAATGATTAAATGTAATCATATCATCATAATTGTAGCCAGATGATTCTGCCCTATTTACAATTGTTAAATTCTCTCCTCTATTTCTTTTGAGGTTGCAGGGCAACATTGCAGAACAATTCTTTTCCATGACAAAAACTAATGAATTATCTGTGTATATTTATTTATTTATTTTTTCAAATTAGATTGTAGGTTAAACAAAATTACAGGGTTATTATTCTGTAAGTTGTGTAAAACTATGCTTTCATACAATAGCTTGGTTATAGACTCAAAATAACAAAAAAGCTCACTCTGAGTTTTATAAACCTCATGGCATTTTTGAGTTAAGAAAAAAGAAAACTCAGCACTAAATCTGTTGTCTACAAAATATGTAGATGAAGAAAACTGCAGGAAGTATATTGATAGTTTCTCGAGCAGTCCTAATTTTGGTGGCTGCATGAGGCAGACCAAATTAGGTTCTTGTTTTGTGACTGTACTTTTTACTGGAGGGCAAGATTTGGTGCTTCCAAGAAACACATATGCATTGCATTTTAGAAGTTATTGAATGCTGGAATAAAACCATCAGATTCTGTATATCTTTTCAAACTCTAACACAAAGTTCCAAGCATAATTTTTTGTTTTTTCCTAGATTCTCTGAAAAAACGACCAAGGAATGGTTAGAAATGTTTGAAGGTACTGGAGTGCCCTACGGTCCAATCAACAGCATTAAAGAAGTATTCTCTGATCCTCAGGTCAGTCTTTATTTTGTTTTACATCTAGGATGTCTGTTTATTGGAAAGGTTTTAACTAGTCACATTGAATTAGGACTTCTAATCCTGCTAGATAAGCACCGTTAGATAGTTTGTGCACATTTCTGTCAGAAGTCATGTAATCAGTCAAAGAAGAGAATATACAACAAAGCATATGAATAATGTAGTTAATATATTTTGTTACTGTTGGCAGGATCATGTTGTGAACAACATTTAGTAGTGAAATTTTCCATAATAATTTTTTAAACCTTTTTAACATTCTTGTACAATAAGTGGAATCTGACTGATTTGGTCAAGTTGCTGAAATTCTGTAAATATAATTTTGACATTGAAGGCATGATTTTTTTTTCACTGAATAGACTGTGGGTATGAATTTTTTCATCCTTCCATACTCAATTTATTTTATCCTTCATGAAGTGGACATTTTATTAATATTTTGTACATTCTACTTTATTACCACTTAAACCTTTGCACATAATTTTGATAGTTTTAAAATGTATGAACATTTGGTTTAATAGTACTGTATGCATTTTTTTACAATTACATTCATTCCTGGTAATCTTTTTTTCATTTTTTTTAAAGTAGCCTAAATAGCAAGAGGTAAGGGTAAATGTAAACTCATTGTATGAAAAGTTGGTTTATTGTAGTAGAACAAAAATAGGCATAGTGAGATAATAATGAGTAAGAAATAAGGTTATACAGTTAGTACAGGGACCTGTAAACATGAAATTATTAACCATATGTAAATCTTTCAAAGTTTTCTTTTCAGAGTTTTCTCTGAAAGTGTCAGATAGGTTACCATAGGTAGTTGAGGGCTGAGGATCGTCCATTTCTTCTAGTTTTCCTGGGTTGTCTGTTTTTTCTATTCCTGAAGTTGGGATATGTAATGAGTAGGAAAATGGAGTTGAAAAAGGAGTAAATTTCATAAAGAAACCACTAAATTTGGTTTTCACAGTTTCTTTCTTTTGCTCTGCATATATTTCACAATAACACCTTAAGATTTCATACATTTCATGATCTACCTTTCCAAAACATTCCATACTGTACTTGGATTCACACTTTTGAAGCATTTATTAACATTATTTATTGACATCTGAGAAAACACTAGCCAATCCTTTTACATTAAACTTTTTTTAGCACTGCCTTCTAAGTCTTCCACAATCGTTTGTGTTTCCAATTCTTTTTCCAGTTCAATTAACTCTTCGTTTTTAAACTCACCCTCAGTGTAGGCTATCAAGCATCTCACATCTTCATCTAGAACATCCAAATTAAAGGACTTTGTGAATGTTAACATTTTCCTCTTTATTTTGTCCAGGTTTTTAATTTGTTTAATTTTTTGAAAGTTATTCATAAAAACAAAGAAACATTTTAAGCGCTTTTTCCAAATGCCTTGCATACATTTCACACTAACATCATTCCATGCAGCTGCAATATTTTTCACACCATGGAGGATATTGTTGTCTTTCCAAAACCTGCACGGTGTTACTGTATTATCCTCTTGTAGGTGTTTTTACATTGTCATTAGTTTAAACAGATGTTAAGTTTCAAGTCACCCTGTTTCTCTACAGCGTCAGTTCTCCTAACCAATTACAGAATAGAAGTGTGATGATAGATGACAGAAATACTAACAGAGCAGAATCAAAGCAACACTTTGTACATCATAAAACAATCTACTTCATTAATATACCCACCTTTGTCCAAGAAATTTCCTAAGAAAACAGGCCTTAGTTGTAGTGCCGTCAGTTTACTGGATGTATCAGAAGTACTATGTAACTAACTGAGCATATTTCTATATATGGTGTTTGTGTTTTTTTTCCCAATACCAGGGGCTAATATTAGTTCACTTGCACCCCTTACTCTTGAATATGCTACATTCAATTGCCCATCAGTAGAACATTTGTGCTGTAGATCAATTCCTGCTTTTCCTACTGACTGACTTTAGCTTTTGTTGATGGTCATTGGGAAACAAAGTTTTAATGGAAACAGACAATTAGTAGTAGGAATAATGGGAATTTTGGCTAAAAATATAATTTCACCATGTAGCATATCTTGTAAAAATAGCTTCAGTCAGATTTGAATTTAATGCTTTGATCTGTAATCTTGTGCTGTTACAATGTTTTGGGGAGTTTAGATCAAAAGTAGTTTAATTCAACTTTTATTACACACAGCATTGAAATTTACAAGATGCACATTTATGTGGACCATGGAAGAAATTGATTGTTTTAAGAATTGTAAATATAAGAATGGTTGGAAAGAATTAATATCGTGAATGATGTACAATGTTCAGCTCCTCTGTCTTCTGTCCATGGGGGATTGAGATGCAGAAGCATTTAAATTTATCAGGACATGCTGGCTTCTGCCTCTCGCTGGAAATCTCTTGCCCTTCTCTCTCCTACTATCTGGAAGTCTTACTTTTACAATTTTGTCCTCCTTGAACTTTCTGCGTCTTGGATCAACAGCTCTTCTGGCTCTGCTATTCGCAACTGGCTTCACACTATTCATTTAGTAAAGAGCTGGTTGGGGGTTGCATCATTATGTAATTTTTCCTATGTACAGCTTTCCTTGTGTTTTTTTTTTTGATGTTGTTTACATTGCTGCGTTCCTGAATGGTGTGTATGCCGATTTACTCACCGACTCTTTTCATTATCTTTTGTGTTTTTGTTTAAATAGCAGTCTCACATGGGATGGAGGGGTGTTATGTTGTTTGTTCTTATATAGATTAAAATCAGTTATTTTTGTTAGTTTTCTTTGGCTGTATTTCCTTTTCTTGTTGCCAATAAAAATGTGATCACAAAAAAAAGACATGTTGGCTTCTCTTGCACACAGGGCTTGAAATGGGATAGTAATTGAACCAGCAACTCACTTTTTCTACCTTATGAACTGGATCATAGTGACACATTGCAGTCTGCTCACCAAGGGAACACTGTAGTTCTCCATAATATTGCATGTATTTCACCACCAAGGGCCTGTAATTCCCCACCTCATTGTTCAAAGTATATGTATTTAATATCGCTCAATAATCCAAACCAACTTGTATTTTATACCACAATGTGATGAGTAAGAAGAAGCTAACAATGATCCTTTCATTGTCCTTTGAAATAGGTCCTCATTTCTCACTCCTGGTGTATGTTGTTGTCTGTGTACCGAACTTTGTAAGATATTAGAAAATGTTTCTTGTAAATGCGCACCATGGTCGGTAAGTGGAGTTTTTATTATGGTTGTGTTTGTAAATGATTGGAAACCGAGGTATTCACTAAACAAGGAGTTCCTAATGACTGAAACATAAGCACAATTGCAATAGTAATTTAATTATAGAAGCTTTCTGCACATATCTAAGTTGGTTTACCATGCTTCCAACTGATTCTAATAATAGTTTTACCATACAGTGGAACCTTGGATTGCAAGCATAATTGGTTCTGGAAACATGCTTGTAATCCAAAGCACTCCTATATCAAAGCGAATTTCCCATAAAAAATAATGGAAACTCAGATGATTCGTTCCACAACCCAAAACTATTCATATAAAATGATTAATACAAAATATAAAGTAAAAATACATAAAACAAATTAACCTGCACTTTGAAAAGAATCATGGCTGGTGTGAGGGAGATGAGAGAGAGGAGGGTTATTGTGTAGGATGACTTTCACTCTAACTAACGGAATCCCAGCTATCTTTTGGCTCACTGGAATCTTCTTCTTTTTTTGCGACTTTAACAAGGAAACCTATCCAGTGACAGTTGCTTTTGCCTGAAGAGTGACTACACTTGGACACAAAATAAAAAAATGCTTTACACACTGTAAGGTTTCTAAACTCTTTTGGGATTCCACCCAATGGAACGACACGCGGAAGAGCATCCGAAGCAACTGCAAGGCTCCCAGTGCTGTAGCAGTTCGCCGCAAAAGCGAATCTGAAAAGATTGCAGACATGCTATAAGCGCCTGCCATTGATGGGTGATACAAGGAACACTATAAATGCACAGGGCACAGTATTACTTGGCCACTAACCTGGCCATGACCCTGCCTGACTGCTGTGTCTGTGTGTATGTCTGTGTATAGGAAAGCGGTAGATCCTGCTACAATAAATAACCGTGCTGTTCCTGTTTCATGCTGAATAAAGCTGGTGTTGCTAAAGTACTGAGACTCAGCCTCGTGTTTTGGGGTGCAAGACAGGGACTTGCACATTACAACACACACACATGGTCACCATGCTGTAGTAAACAGTATACACACGTACAGCTGTTGACTATACGGGTGAGGCACGCCGACTAAGGCCAAGAATGGGATATGATTACCCACAATCCCGCAATGAGAGAGAGAGAGAAGAACCATCAGCTCAGTTGTGATCACGTGATGCTCAGCAGACAAAGCGTATAAGTACTACTCATATTGCAAGACCTTGCTCATTTATCAAGTTAAAATGTATTAAAAATTTTAGCTCATCTTGCAAAACACTCGCAGACTAAGTTACTCGCAATCCAAGGTTTTACTGTATATAGTTTCATACAGTACATGTAAATGGGTCCTCTTAAATATTTTTTTACAATTTTTTAGAACTACTTCATCCTTGACAATATATACATCCCTAACATGTACAGTTCACAAGAGTGTACCAGTTTTGTTTGCAAATTAGGACAGATTTGAGAAACTTCCGGGAACACAGATAAGTAACAAAAAAAGGTCAATTCCACAAAATAAAAGACATGAGCACACACCAAAATGAGAGACAAAAATTATAGTTCAGTACATCTATTCCAGCTCCATGCTTCATTTGAAACCTTGCATTTTGGAGGAAAAACAGGTGATAGTTATGATGGTATAGGTTTAAGGGTGCAAGAAAACTAATGCATTTTTTGCTTCTGCTGCTTTAAGAATTATAGTGGAAGTTAATATATGCTTTCATTTTCTGTTAACAATGATTTCCTGAGTTCATAATTCTAATCCAACAAATTTGCTTTAATTAGCCAAGGTTAGTAATTTCTTGCAGTTTATTTTTGATATACTCTATTAATCCCTGAGGAGAAGTTGTCTTTTTGCATGACATTTGGGAGTCAGAGCACAGGGCCAGCTATTATACAGCACCCTGGAGTAATTTTCAGGTTAAAGTCCTTGTTGAAGGGCCCAGTGGTGTAGAATTCCTTCAGGCAGCAATGACATTTGAACCAGAAACCTTCTAGATAGCAGCATAGATCCTTAGCCACAGAGTAATAGATATTTCAGCATCCTGTAATACTCTCTGCATTTTTAAGAGTTGTTGGGTAGGGAGTAAGAAACACTAAATAACAGTAGAAATACTAGCTGCTGAGTGGCTGCTACTATTTGGCTTTGGGCTTTCGTCAGCGCTACATGACACGTTAGCATAGTGTACTCAGATTGGGTACAGAATTATTATCGACAAATAAAAAACAGGGGTCAGCTAATTTTCTTTTTTTTCTATAATGTCCTTTGCAGTTTATAATGTGGGGCACTGGATGCCACCCCCCCAAATATTTTAAAAACTCTACTTACATTAATTAGGTAATGTGAAATAATCATGAAATAAATTTGTTTATTTGCACAACGTGCCTGGTATCAGCACAGGTCAACATACATTAAAAACTGGTTCTGATTTGTATTTCTTTCATATTTTTTATGTGAATAAAAAAAAACAACCTATATTTTCTGAGTGGACTCCAGCCAAGTTAAAGTCTATGTAAGACCTTGATCTTTTGGGAAGGAGGTGGCCTGAGGGTGCCCTTTAATTGGCTGCTTTCAGATTTTTTCCTCGGACGCAGCTCTCTGTGCACTGGACCCTCCCACATTTATTGGCAACAAATTAGTATTGTTGTTTTTTTTTAATCTAATGTGTTTGAACAGTCGTCAATGCATTATGTCATGTTGATGTCAATGGTTCACAGTTCACATCCGCCTTTAATCTTATGTAACTACAGATGAGTGAGCACAACTTTAATGGCATCTTCAAGCAGAACTTCGGAGATTTAAGAAAATTGAGTTATTTCTTTAACAAAACCCCCTTCATCAATCTTTCATTTGTCTACCTGCTTCCATTCACTGCACCAGCTTGTTTCCTTTCTCTCTCCTGCCTTCTTCTTCTGCCATCCTATAACATCCACTCTATTCATCTCTTTCTTTTTTTCCTTTTCTTCTGATCTTGCACTCCCCTTTTTATATGCTGGGGAGCGGTTGCAGGTGCAATCGCCTGATTGCTGCCCCAGGCTGTTATTGAGGCAATAAGACTGACCACATGTGCCCGCAAGGCAACGCATGGTCAGCCAACCACCTTGCATCAACCCAGAGACCAGCAGTCCTCACAGACAATTGCTCGCACCTACTCCACTCCCCAGTGCGAGCATGTTCATTATTTATTTATTAAAACAGCCACGGACCCGCTATGCCACAGTTAGTAGAATAGTGGTATCCTTTGGGATGATTTCGATTACAAAAAGTGTGCTACTACAGAAAAGAGGTTGGGAAACACTGCTCTAGACAATAGTATTCAGCTACTTTTTTTGAAAGGCTAACTGAAATGACTCAATTTAATTAGAAAGTAGAAAAGGAGGGCAAAATTTATGTTCAAGGAAATCTAGGTATCCCGATCCTAAAGTGAGAATTTGATTTAGGTTGGCCTTGTCCTGCAGGTGCAGTACAAGGCAGGTTGGGAGGTGAGCTACTGTATGTTTTAAAATGGGGTCTGTGGATCTTACAATGTGAATTTGTGCCCAGGTGAGGTAAGCCTGGCAAACTTGCATAGGACTAAGCAGACTGGCAGCAAGTGTAGACTAAACATAGGGTGGGAATGACTCTGTGGGTATGGTAAATGATAGACTGGGATGCAAGACTGATGATTAGTGATTATATGATGTAGATTTATGGAATACTATGGAAATGGCCAGGGACTTAGCACTCTATTAGCAGAGGCAGAATAAGATTTGGATTGGACTTATGCTATGGATATGTTATAGGACAGACAGAAGTCCATGTTACTGGAAGATTACGGAGGTAGGGGTGCATTAAGTTGGTAGAGAATTTGACAATTTAGAGACAGGTGTAGTATAAAATTTGGTGGCAGGTTCACCTGTTCCTTTTCACTTCTATAGGGCAAGTTATGGATAGAATAAAGACTTAAGTGTTGGGGCACAGTAGAAATGGGAAAGCTGGCATCAGATTGGCATAATAAATAAATGTGATAGATAGATAGATAGATAGATAGATAGATAGATAGATAGATAGATAGATAGATAGATAAGTGATGCTTCAGTTTGTCCCCCCCAAAAGCTGTAACCCCTCCCAAATTATTTTTACCAGCTGCCACCGATATTGTCACCAAATTTCAAAATCAAAGCGTTTTTGTGGATTGTGGAGTAATTATTTTTCAATTTTAAGTTTTTTTTAATTTATTTTTTCAATTTTAAGTTTTTTTTACTCCTAAGTATTGATATATGACAATGTACCTAGTGGCCTAGATGTAGCATCCTTCCAAATTTCAGCCATCTAGGTAAAGCGGAATAGTGTTTTGTTGATGACTGAGTGAGTGAATTGGTGAGACAACTTTGTATGTTACATACAATATACAGATGAAAAAATACATTTATGGTAAATGGTATAGTTAAAATTTTTAAGTTATGCTTAAAGATAATTGTTTATATCATACTCTGAAAATGTATACATTGTAGGATATTAGTCAAGATCCTTTTTTATATACTGTAGTATGTTTCATAATTGACAATATTACCAATTCTGCGGTGGGTTGGCACCCTGCCCGGGATTGGTTCCTGCCTTGTGCCCTGTGTTGGCTGGGATTGGCTCCAGCAGACCCCAGTGACCCTGTGTTCAGATTCAGCGGGTTGGAAAATGGATGGATGGATGGAATATTACCAATTATTTTACATTTATACTACAATATTGTCTATGAGCATACAAGTTTTACAATCAACAAGCAATTATGTGATATGTTTTAACTTAAAGGTTCATCTTTTATTTCCTTTTTAAAAATGTAGCGTTTTGCACCATTGTTTTCAGTAACAGCTAGCTTTTGGATTTTCAACTAAAGGAAATGTTAAAAAGCAAAATAAGGAAACAGGTTCTGAATTATTCCTGCTTTAATGAAACACAAAAATGTCTTGACAATATGAAGTAGTCAATGATAGTGTAATCATTATTTGATCTTCCCCCTGTTTTTGTCCCAAAAGATTTAACTGGAAATATCCTGTCAGCATGTAATTAATACTAAAAATCTTTTGTTTTCTTTGGCTTGTCTATTTTTATAGTGAGTTAACATTCTGATGATGTGCTTAACTCCAGATTTTCAGCAGTTTTCAAATTACTAAAACTTGGATTTTAACTGGAATTCTACAATATACAGTATGTGCTTTCTAATTTTTTTTATATAAAAAGGAAAAGTATTTCTGCTTGTGTCCAGTGGAAGCCATTTGTCAAGTCAAGTTGGGGAGCATGCACTGGTACCGTGCGTTGCCACACCCACTACACGACGAAACAAATTTGGATCCTGGTTGGCAGCCCTCCAAGCAGACACGCGGTCCAGTCCCACCCCCCGGAAATGACTCTCTATCTGCCGCAGCCAGATGTTACGTGGGCGACCCATTGGCCCGGTCTAGCAACTCGGGTCCCTAACAATGAGGTTCATGAGCTGGATCACCCTTGGGGAAACGCGCCACATGGCCGTAGTGCCGTAACTGACGCTCCCTCACAATGCAGGCAATGTGCCTCATTTGGGACTCCATGAGCAACCGCTCATTCAACACAAAGTCAAACCAACGGTACCTAAGGAATCTCTGGAGAGACACAGTACCAAAGGAGTCCAGTCTTCATCTCAGTTCTCTGGAAAGCATCCATGTCTCGCAACCATATAGCAAGACAGGAAGCACCAGGACTCTAAAGACTTGGACCTTTGTCCTTTTGCATAGATATCAGGAGCGCCACACACCCCTTTCCAGCGACCTCATGACCCCCCAGGCTCTCCCAATCCGTCTACTGACTTCATAGGAAGAGTCACCAGAGACATGAATGTCACTGCCAAGGAAAGTATACCTCTCGACAAGGTCGACAAGGTCGACACTCTCTCCACAAACAGACACACTGCTGATGGCCGTGCCCAAGAGGTCATTAAAAGCCTGGATCCTGGTTTTTTTTCAGGACACTTGCAAGCCCAGACACTCAGACTCCTCGCTCAGTCTCTCGAGCACCCCGATCAGAGCCTCCATTGACTCCACGAAGATCACAGCATCGTCAGCAAAGTCAAGATCCGTGAATCTTTCTTCACCAACAGATGCCCCACAGCCGCTGGACCCCACGACCTTGCCCAACACCCAGTCTATACAAGCATTGAACAGAGTAGGAGCAAGAACACATCCCTGACGAACCCCAGAATCAACTGGGAAAAACACAGAGGTTCTGCCTCCACTCTACACAGCTATTAAATTACCAGTGTACCAATCAACTGAGTCAAATGCTTTACGAAAATCAACAAAGGCTGCAAAGAAACTGCCGATATTCGCGTTTGCGCTCTATGAGAACCCTCAGTGCCAGGATGCGGTCAGTGGTAGACTTCTTAGGTGTAAAACCAGACTGTTCAGGTAGCTGGTAGGTGAGCAAGTGATCACGGATCCTTTTGAGGATGACCCTAGCAAGGACCTTACCCGGCACTAAGAGCAGTGTTATCCCCCTGTAGTTGCTGCAATCCAGGCAATCACCCTTCCCTTTCCAGATAGAGACGGCAAGTCCCGTTTTCCAGTCAGTTGGGATGATGTCAGTCTCTCAAATGGAAGCAAAGATTGCTTGCAATGCCAGGAGAACAGCCTTACCACCAGCCTGGAGAAGTTCACCCCGGATACCACAGATCCCTGAAGCCTTTCACCCCCTTCAGCTGGTTCACCACCTGTGCAATCTAAGTGAGATTGGGTGGTTCACAGCTAATTGGAGGATCAGCCTCAAGGACCGTGGACCCAAAGATATCCAATGACCTAGCCGGATGATCAGCTTTGAGCAACTGCTCAAAGTAGCCAGCCCAGCAGGTCATAACTGCAGAGTCATCCGTAAGGACCGTGCCATCAACCGCCCTGACTGTGACTCACCAAGGAACAGATTCAGATGTGCTTAATGCCTTGATTCCTCTGTAAACAGGACGTGGGTCACTAGACCACAGATGGTGTGTCACTTGCTCACAGATTCCTCTAACCAATCCCTCTTTATCTGCCCTCAGAGCCCTCGCAGCTGTCCTTCTCAGTTCCTGGTACAGACCAGAGTTGCCATTGAGCCGTGTGCTGCGACTCTTCTCAATGGTATCCAGGGTGCCCTGCGACATGAAACACCTCCTTCTGGGAACACCAGCAACACCAACACAACCTTCAGGGTTTTGTCACGGAAGGTCTCCCACATCACTTTAGGATCAGCTGTCATACCCAAATCTGCAAGTTCCTCACACAAACTGCGTGCAGACTCATTAGAAACAGCCTTGTCTTTGAGTCTGGATGTCCAGGCTCATTTTCCTAGTAGGTGGTAGCCTACTGGACCTAAGCTGGATCCTAAGAGTAGCAACAACAAGTCTGTGGTCAGAATTCATAAACTGGGCACTTCTGTAGACCCTGCAGTTTTGCAAGAGCCTCCAGCGTCTGCCCACGAGGATGTGATCAATCTCCTTCACTGCACCACCAGTATTGGGGTACCAAGTCCAGCGATGTGATTCTGGGCGCTGGAACCACGATCCAGTGATTTGCAGCCCCTGACCTTTTACAAAGTCAAGGAACATGGAGCCACTTTCACCACAATCACCAGACCTATGGGGACTGAGACAATCCTCATAGCCAGCCTTGTCAGTGCCAGTGGCTGCACTGAAGTCACCCATGACCAGAGGAGTGTCACCTCGTGGACACCCATCAACCACCGAGCGAAGCTGTGAATAAAATATCTCCCTCGCCGAGAAATCACTCACCGTGGTTGGAGCATACACCGAGACAACAGACAAGGCACCTACCCGTATGGGCCGCCTCAAATTGGGACCCGAGTGCTGCTGTGCAGCGGACGACGCCTCAGCACCACACCAGTTCTGATCCCCAACAGACCTGACCCCATTGGCTCTCCAACGGTTTCGATTCTTCCAGGGATGGGGCTCCCGAGGGTTTCCCCCCATCCCCTTTATGATGCAAGCAGCCTTCCTATGGGTGGCTGTAGCAGGGCTACTCCCGCGGAGAGCAAAAAAGAGTCCTTTCTGTTGTCTCAGAGCTGTGTGAAGTTTTTTTACAGTGGCTGGAGTGCCAATCCTGCCACCAACCCCCATGATTTCCCTGCAAGTTGGAGGACTGCTTGCAGGGCCGGATGCAGTTTAAAGCCATACCCAGCCATTTGTGATCTTTAAAATAAGGTATTATGTTGAACTTTCTTCCATAATGTGTTAATGAATAGTTTTTCGTGTGTTTTGTCAAATGTGCTCAGCCACTAACTATGATATCAAACATAATCCTATTAGTTACAGTTAGATGGGATTTACAGTAACAGTTTTTTTGGAAAACATGGAGAGTCTGGTTGTTAACCAGGATGCTCTAGCAAGAAATTGTGTATATTCCCTGATGGTAAAGGTCAAGCGGGCCTCTAGTGGGCCACTAGGGACCAAAACAGCGGTTGTTCAGTTGGCTTTTGGGTGGCTTCCTAGTGGCCTGCTAGTGACAGCAGCTGGTAGTTGACAGTTAGTCCTTGGGTGGCAGGAGAGCATTTGCCCACAGAAACCCACCCTTCAACCACTGTATGCTTTTTCAGTTTATCTTAATATTAAATATTGTTGTTGGCAGTTCATTAATTGTCCACCACTCAAACAGGCAAACATTTAGCTAGACTATAACACACTTATATAAGTCTTGATATTTTTTTTGTAGCAAAGAATATGGAGCAACAAGTGCTATCTTTTCATGTCAAATGCAACACTGCCATTACATAGATAGCAAAAAGGAAGAAAAAGAAGAGATAATAAACATGGGATAATAAAAGAACAATGACCAAATAAAGCAGCATTTAGCATAAACACAATTAAAGCTTACATTACAAATGTTTTTCTATATTCATTCTCCTCCATTTTCAGCCACCATCTCTGTCATAGGCACCTTTCAGAAACCGAATTAGCTACCCCTACTGTTTCTCTTCATTAGCTTCCTTTGTGGTGAGATTTCTCCTAATTGCCCCTACCATCACACAGGTATTTGTTGTTAACTTCAGTTATCTACCCCAGTGTATTGATGAGCATCATTGCAATAATAAAGACAGATTTATAATATATTGACTGCTTAGTGATGCTTGTTAGTGGCTATAAAAACCTTTGGAAAAAATAGACATACTCTGGATAATTCTTTTCAGGTTGAGGTCCTTGAAAGAGAGTTTTCTCCCACACCTGTCCAGTTACACAACTGGGCAACAATATTTGTCATTAGGCAGGCAATTGTTCACCTCACTGATTCATTGACTTGCCTGCCCCCTTTAATAGAGAGATATTGTTCATACATACATACAAACATGTCATATCATAGCTGTTCAAATACCCCAAATTGTATTGTACTGTCTCTGACAAATGTACTGTGAAATTACGAAGCCCCAGGTCCTGAAAGAGCATGGAATCCATATCCTTCAAAGACTCCCTGTGCTGAGGTGGAGAGAAAAAGGAAGTTCCACATCAAAGTATACATTAATTGTAGTTTGCAGTGTCTTTTCTATTGTCCAGTCTGCGTATGATGTTAGAGAGCTTGCTGGTAAGCTCCTCCTGCATCTTCCTCATCACTGTCATGGTTGTTCTGAAGTAATCTGTAATGTAAAAAGGGATATATCAATAATTATAAAAGTACAAGTAGATTGCTACTCTATCTACTAGGAGTTATGTGTACACAATACTCACTGTCAAGCACATTCTGATCAGGCAGGTTCAGCTGGGATCCCCCATGATCCAGACCTACTGAAACTGTTAAAACCACATTACATAACTTAGCAATTAATATGACAAACTTTGATTGACAATTATAGTAAGGTGAAATAAAAGTTACCAAACGCATACATAAGTGTATTTCCAAAGTGATAACACCATTACTTTATGTTTGTCTTGAGAATGGCTGCATCAGTCACAAGCTAGTTACCTGGTTTTCATTGTAACAATGGCCCTGAATGAGAAATTATAAAAATGTCATGTTAGCAGTGGTTTTGTGATGTGGCTTTTGTTACTGTATGCAATTATATGAATAAAATTTCAAAAATATTTTGTCACAGCACCTGAATGTGTTATAATATCTAGGCGAGCTTGCATGTGTCACTGTAGAATTACCTTCCAGGTGAATGGCCATTCTTGGTAATGGAGTCCATAAAGCACACTTAAATCTGAAAAACAAAATGCAATACTGGGAGGACAAATGTTTTCTTCACTGCATTATTAGTCTGTTCATTAAATACTGACATGTAATGAGTTGGAAAAAAGACATAGTCGAGCAGTAGTCTGAATAAAACTGACTGATTTCCAAATCATGAAAACAGTGTTTGAAAACAGGTACTGCACATGTTGTAAAGAGGCTGTCCTGCTAGTGAGAATGTACATTTGGTTGAGTCCTGTAAAAAAGTGAAAATGAAATAGTTTGATCTAACATCAGCATGCATATACCTTTTCTTTTGAGTGAATAAACAGAATGTATACAGCGTACACAGAGTATACTAAGCAAAGACAAAATGCCTTCCGTATGAGGAGTGTCATGCCTATGGCCCGAACAAGTGGAAAATTACTGAAAGCAAGGTTACTAAAATGCTTACATCGTATTTCCATAGAGATGTCGCCATTATTTTATCTTTTCATGTTTGTCCTGAGAATACTTGCATCAATTACAATGGTAGCACTATTTGAAAATTGTTAAAATGACAAGTTAGCAGGTTTTGTAATGCTATCTTTTTTAAGTACTATCCAGGTAAAAAACTGACAAGACATCTTACTATGATGAAATCTTGGAGGTTGTGGGGCTGCTGGCCAGGTGTCAACATCTTCATCACTTAATGAAAGTGTAGCATTGTTCTAAAATAGGATTTTCTGGTTAGCACAAAACAATATATCACAGATGACCAGTTGATATGAATTTTTTGTGAAATTTTATGTCTCAGATTCTCTCTTCCTTGTGCTTTCTGAATCTCTGTCTAAGGTGAATCTGTTTTCTGACCAAAGCAAGTAGCCATGAGCCTTCTCATATTATCTGAAAAACAACATCAAAAATGCCCTTTCTAACTGTGGATGCTACCAAAATTGGCAACAACTGAACTAAGTTAAGCAGTACTTACCCTGATTGTTGATGTGCAGATGTGAATCACTGCCTCAGTTCTGTAGATAGCAAGGCAATAATAACTGAAAAAAGATACACTTAAGATTGTTTATGTTCTTCCACTATGAATGAAGCTTAATTCATTATGTAAGTGGCCGCTTCCATCATTTGGCGACATGTGCCTTTGCTTCCAAGCCCTCTGACTCTGCTGCTTGCAGAGCTTCTTTTATGCTGGCTTCTGCAGGTAAAGCAGAGTCATTAATCCTGTCTCATAGTGCCAGGGTCTGCCCTAGTTTTTATAGTTCTCCCCATGTACAGTATTTATGGATTGGTTGTTATTTGTACAAAGTACAATCAAACTCTTATGTGCTCCATTGACTATTCTTCATCTTTGTTCTTTTAAAAAATGTGCTACTTACTTTTAGCGAGTTAGCCCCCTCGGTGTAATTTTAAACAACAGCGGCGCTCTCATCTGAAATTGGCTATTCAAAGTTTCAAACGTAGGTGCCGAAAAATGGAACAGCGTATAGCTGAATGAGACCTCTTTTGATGCAAACTTCTGGACTATTAGGTAGGTTGTGAGCATAAATGGGCATTTGTAGGTGCTGAAAACATCTGGGCACATCCCAGGATATCAGTGACTTTTCTGACTTTTGTTGTGGGGTCCAGTCAGGGTTGCCAACTGTCCATAAATGATATTCACAGCTGAAGCATGTCCATTAAAACGTGACTGTTCATTAAAAAATAAAAATGGAACCCTCCGCCCTACCTATCCAATGCTTGTCACCAGTGCGAAAACTCATGGAGGAAATAAACTCCCCTCCAGGCCAATGTGAAAACCCTGTGGGGGGTTCTGCAAAGTAGAGCAAGTGTAAAACAGCTGCCCTCAGACTTTTAGTAGAAAATTGTGCTGCTCAGTAAAAATGCCATTGTTCTAGAAGTGTTGTCCCTAAAGAATTAATAAATTCACCAGTAAGATCCAGGCATCTGAATGGTTTTAACTTTTATGTGTATTGAAATACAATATTTTAAATTGTGGTAAATCCTTGGTTTATCAAAAATGTTTGTTTCACTTAACATTTTCAGTGACCCATTTTTGCTAATAAGTTGGCCCAATATTTAGGCCCATTTCTTGCTTTCAAAATAATTTGACTAGTTCACATCAGATTGAAACAAAAATATGAACACACCCTTACAGAGGGAATATATCTGGCTTAATTGCATAGATATTTTATTTTTATTCAAAGTAATTTACCAAAACTGTGACCAAATTATGTTTTTTGTGATTTTTGGAGCATATTCTCTTTAGGTAAAATAGGATAAAATGTAGGCATAAGCCCACTTGTCTGGGTATAAAGTAGCCCATAATTAATGAACATTTTGTCTGTTGACCTTGCAATTGATAAATGTTTCCAGTGGACCACCGCCGGGCCACCAGCTATAATAGTGGTCAGCTAGCCAGCAGAGAACCTGCTGGATGGTTACCACTAATGCTCTAGCAGCTACGAGCTGCTGTTGAGCTGCTAACTACTGAGCGGCCAGCCACCAGCAAGCCAACAGTGGGCCACCGACTGAAAACTCTGTTGGCTTTTTGCTGTCCCCCAGCTGTTAGTCAGGTGACAATCTGCTGACAGGTGGTGTGCCACCCCAAAACAGACAGCAGGCTAACAGATATTTGTTTATTGGGTTCTTCTTTGGTTTTTGAATTCCCCATTTTTAACTGGTCCAGATTTTGCCTTGGCCCATCATCTTCTGACAGTAGCTTTTATTAATATTTTTATATATTACTGTCAAGGTGAAGACAGAAAAATAAATTTACAGCTGTGCCAAATCTTTAGGAATGGAGATTGCAGAAAATAATTGTTTTTATCTGTTACAGCAGGACATTAAATAAATAATGTGACAATAAAAAAGCCATCTTTGTGAAAAAATACACTTAAAATAAACAGTACCTGATAAAGTTACCATTGATCATGAACTTGTTTCTAGAAATCAGTGGTAAGAAAGCACTGAAAATGATGTGCTATTATACAACCTGCTGTATTTTTTATTATAATAAAACACAAAACAAGAAATATGTAAACATCCTCTATGTACCATTTGTATTCCCACTGCATCACTGCATAATTTCAAGTATGAGTTTATCATAGTAATGAGGAATTAGATGAGGGTTATATTATATAAACCAGGGTGTTTGAGGAAAAAAAAAGCCTGAGTTACAGGTTATTAATAAATTATTGGCAGTTGGAGGCAACTGGTGAGTTATGATTCTGTTATAACCGGCAAGCCCGCGATTCTCAAAAGAATCGCAAATCCAAGAATGGCAATCACTTTCTGTTCCCTCCGATACTTGGAGGGATGAAATATCATGGAGGGTGGGTGCGTCCTGGGAAAGTTCATTTAATTAAATAAACATATTTGTACTAAAGCGGTTTCTTTTTGGAGCTGTGACTCATCTGGTTCTGGTGTTTCAGAAGCGTGTCGTAGGCACCTTCGTTTATTGTTTTTATCCATGCAGTCTCTTTTTTGTTTTTGTATGGCTGTGTTGTCAGCGAGAAGTCATTTGCTGACGGCGGCGGATTCGCATGCTGAAGTGAACATGGCGGCGGATCCGGTGCGGTAGTGTGGGCGGTCGTGTTTGGGCGGCTGTACAACCTGGCGTGCACGCTTCACCTCAGGTTTAGTTCACAGGTCGTAGCCATGGTAAAGTTTTCATTTAATTAAATAAACATATTTGTACTAAAGCAGTGTCTTTGTGTGGGCGCCTTCGTTCATTGTTTTATCAATACGGGCTCGTTTACAGGTCGTAGCCATACGGGCTCGTGTTTGTATTACTAATCGTTGAGCTCCATCCATTTGGAGCCGTGACTCCTAGCCTCCATGTATTGTTTTTATCCATGCGGTCTCGTCTTTGTTGTTCTGTGGCTGTGTCATTAGGTAGAAGTCGTTTACTGTTAGGAAGCATACTCTAACTTACACACACTAACTGCTGGCACAGTGGATTAGAGCAGGTGTAGTTTACAGGTCGTGGTGTTTGGGCTCCACGAACTGACTCTGGGAACTACGGGCTCGGTGCGGTGGTGTGGGCGGTCGCGTTCGGGCGGCTGTACAACCTGGCGTGCATGCTTTACCTCAGGTTTAGTTCACAGGTCGTAGCCATGGTAAAGTTTTCATTTAATTAAATAAACATATATGTACTAAAGCGGTTTCTTTGTGTGGGCGCCTTCGTTCATTGTTTTTATCCATACAGGCTCGTTTACAGGATATAGCCATACAGGCACGTGTTTGTATTACTAATCGTTGAGCTCCTTCCATTTGGAGTCGTGACTCCTAGCCTCCATGTATTGTTTTTATCCATGCGGTATCATCTTTGTTGTTCTGTGGCTGTGTCGTTAGGTAGAAGTCATTTACTGTTAGGAAGCATACTCCAACTTACACTTAGGAAGCATACTCCAACTTACACACACTGACTGCTGGCACAGTGGATTAGAGCAGGTGTAGTTTACAGGTCGTGGTGTTTGGGTGCCACGCACTGACTCTGGGAACTACGGGCTCGGTTTTGTATTACAAATCGTTGAGCTCTTTCCATTTGGAGCCATGACTCCTTTGCCTCTGCTGGCACAGTGGATTAGAGCAAGTTTAGTTTACAGGTTGTGTTGTTTGGGCGCCACCTACTGACTCTGGGAAGCTGCTGGGTTTGACTCTGGGGCACTGTGGCTCAATATGCATGCACTTCGGTGCGTCTGCCGTGCATAAATTAAACTGTCGTTTAGTAATATAGATGAATATCTATTTCCTGATGTCATGTTACCATTTTCATATCTGTTCACGATTGATATCATCATATCTGTTAATGATTGATACCATTTTGATTTCAATAAAAAAAGGATACAAAAAAGATTATTACTAAATTGTACATGTCATTATGTACAGATATGGAATAAAGCATGTTTAATTTAAAATCAAAATGTGCATGCATCCATTAATTGTACAGCTATCTGAAAATTAGTACCAATTTCCAATAAAAATGAATTAAATATGTTTAAGTTTCTTCTTCTGTGATTAAATTATGAAAGGAAATTCACATGGATTGATATGTTACCCAAATTTTTTAACTAAACTAAGCCATTATCTGTCATGTTACAAATGAAAAACATTCATTAATCGGTATTCTTTGTAATTCATT